>NC_079969.1:11812464-12137464 GCF_029852145.1 Microplitis mediator | reverse complement strand
GGTATTGAGGGAACTTCAGAAAGATTAAAAACTGTCAATTCATTTGAATTTTTTTCAATCCTACACGTGACCCGAAATGTCAAATTATTTTGTTATTGAGAAGTATTCAGAAAGATTGAAAATGTCAATTCATTTGAATTTTTTTCAATCCTACACGTGACCCGAAATGTCAAATTATTTTGTTATTGAGAAGTATTCAGAAAGATTGAAAATGTCAATTCATTTGAATCTTTTTCAATCCAACTCTTAACCCGAAATATGGAACTATCTTGGTATTGAGGAAGATTTAGAAAGATTGAAAACTGTCAATTTATTCGAATCTTTTTCAATTCTTTGGAAGTTTAGAAATTCTTATTTTATTTTTAGATTCAATATAATTGAAAAGTATTAATTTTATGTCTAGATGAAAACCTTGTGGAATAGGATTTATTCAAAAAAATTCTTCTCATCTTTTTTTCAATACTTTTCAGTGAGTATTTTTAATCAGGGTTGAGTATTTATCGAAACAAGAAAAATAATTACTTGAATTTTATTTTTTTTTCTCTCAGTATGGAGAATTAGAAAACACTATAGGTGTAATTTATTTTGAATGATTTATCGTTTTGAAAAAAAAAAAAAAGAAAAATTATTAGACTTTGGCTAACTTGAATATCATTTTAAATAAACAAAGAAAAATACTTGTGGGAAAAAACTTATTGAAATTTTTTCTCTGTTCACAAGTAATTTATTTAAAAAAAAAAAAAATAGACAATATAACTGTCAGATATCTGGTACTTTTAGTATTAAATGAAATCATTACTGAACTTGTTAAATTATACACAAATAAAATAAAAATAAAAAACAACATCGATTAAAATTCTGAGCGAATTTTATTTAATAAAGTTGATTTCGAAAGTAATAAATAAAATATCGTAGCAAATTAAAAAGTTTAATAGGTTAAATTAAATTTAAAAAGTCAGCAAACATTTAAAATATCTTAATAATTAGTTGTACTGAGTGAAATTTTCTAAACAATTTGCTGAATGTTTAAATATTTAAAAAACTCGTTTAATTGTACAGGAAATTATAATTTATAATGTCGATAAATAAATGATTTAATTTATAAAATTCTATTAATGATATTAAATAAACTTGCATGTAATTAATTTGCTAAAATATTCAAAAGTATGACTTTTTTCATGCAGAACATAGCAAACACCATACGAGTATAAACTGTTGCCGATTTAAATAAGACATATAATATCGATATCTAATGCCATGTAAACTTATAATCACAAAAAGTATTAATTGATTAAATAATGATTAATATTTACGGTAATTTTCTACCATTAAATTGATCACAAATAATAACGTTAATGTAACCACACTTGATGAAATCGCCAACGCCTTTACAGTGCATAGCTCATACATTGAATATACATGGAAACTTCACTAAACAGTTGGTATCCAAAGAACTGAAACTGACTCGAGTGAGCTGACGTCCAGTGTTGAATTTACGAAATGTCATGGAAAACAACCGTCAGAAAATGGTTATTTTTCTACCACAATAAATTACGAACATTATTTATTACAAACTACACTTTTTTTTAGTAAATTTGTAAGTATATATATATATCAGTAGTAATTTAGGTGAGTTTCTGTAAAATTATAAAAGGTTTTAAAAACATGAAAATAAAATATTAAGAAATAATTTAACGTCATACTGGTAAAATACACGGTGACGCACTCAGGATATGCATATACACGGAGATTAAACTCAGACTATCCTGATCCTGAAATTAGCCACAAAGTCCGTTTACACACTGGAGAGATTGTTGAGACCGTGAGTGTGAGAACCACTACAGCTTGGAGCATTGATGCCTGGTACTGGGAACTGGTATTTCAAGGTTACTAGATTAGAGAGGTTCAGGAAGGGGTTGGGTCAACCATCTAAATGTTAAATTTGTCGCTGGTCCCCTTCTAGGGAAAAATTACGGTCTACCAATCAGCTTTCCTGAAGCAATTGGCCGAGTTTTCAATGAAATGATAACGCTGAGTGCCAGTTTTTCAAACCGGGTTTATTTTTAAGGCTGGACCGTACTAAACGAATTTTTGAATTTTACTTTTCTTTTCATTTATTAATCAATTGTTACTACAGAAATTTTTATAGCTTCCGAAAAAATGTGAAAGCCAAACTTTTTCGGAAGGTTTTCATCATTCGAGTGACGTAATTATTCAAAATGTAATTAGAACAGTAAAATTCGAAAATTCGTTTAGTACTGGCGACCCTTAACTCGGATTTGAATTAATATTGCTAGTATATCTATAGGTATATTACTAATTTAAATGCGAATAAAAATAAACCCGGTTTGAAAAACTGGCCCTAAAAAAATGATGTTGGTTACACTGGAAGACGAGTAAAATTTATAAATTTTAAATAAATAAATTAGTTATTTAAAATAATGAAACTGAAAAAATGCGCGTACTAATTTCTTGATTATCCGACTACGCATTTTTAATTTTTATTCTATGATTAAGAAAAATGGTTAGAAAAGATTTTTAAAAAATTTTAATGTTTTTTAATCTTTCTGAATTCTCAATAAAAATTAAAAAGTTTTACCGATTAGAAAAATTTTTTTTGTGATTAAAAACTATTTTGAAGTATTGAAAAAGATTAAGTACTTTTGAATCATTATAAATCTCTCTAGGAATCAAAATTTCACAATTATTTAGTCATTAAAAGTTGTTCAAAAGTATTCACGAACTTTAATGATTTCAAATCGTTTCAAATTTTGCTAAAAAATAAGATCTATCTATTACTTAGTGATTTAAGGGGAGGAAAAGAGTCTGAGATATAAAAAAAAAAGAGCATATTTTTGTAATTTTTTTTTTCAGAGTACCTTCATTATTCAAATTCTTAAAATTTGTGACATTGTTAAGCATCAAATTAAGAATTTTCTGCTAAATTTTCATAAAAAAGTATTGAAAAGTATTGAAAAATAAGTCAGTGGTAGTGGGTGGAACCGAGTCATTTTAAAAAAAAATCTCCATGCGGTAGGCAGGATAACTCATTCATGACTGCTTCATCTTAAATTAAAAAGCCAAAAAGATTTCTTGAGTGCATAAGTTTATCTTGGAATTGAACAAAGGATTTTTTTTTTTTTTTCAATAAATACTTATTTTTTATTTTTTGGTAAAAATCAGAGTTTTTTGATTGCACCTTTACCAAAAATTCAAAAATGAATATTTTGTATATTTCTTCGTTCAAATCCAAGATAAACTTATGTAGTCAAGAAATCTTTTTAGCTTTTTGATTTCAGATGAAGCAGTCATGAGTTATCTTGCCTAGCGCATGGAAACTTTTTTTTTAAATGATTCGATTCTCCCCACTACCACTGGCTTATTTTTCAATATTTTTTTATGAAAATTTTTGCAGAACATTCTTGAAATGATGCTTAATAATGTCTCGAATTTTAAGAATGTTAATAAAGCGGGTACTCAGAAAAATAAAAATCACAAAAATATGCTCTTTTCTTTTATATTTCAGACCAGCTTCCTCCCTTAAAAGAATTTAGAAGTACTCAAAAAAATTTAGTATTTTTTCAATCTCTCCATGAATCGAAATTGTAGTGTTGTATAACCATTAAAAAAGTTTCAAAGTATTTTAAAATTGTAATATTTTTTAATTCTTCTGAATTTTCCAAATAAAATGTAATTTAATTATTATTTTTTTCGAATCGTCCCTAGTCTTTCAACAAATAGGATATCCTATTTGTTGAAAGTCGACTTTCGAAAGTCGACTATTATTTAGTGATTAAAAATTAATGTCAAGTATTTAGAAAATTGAATAACTTAAAATCTCCCCAAATTATTGAATAACAAGTGATTTGGAACTTTTCATAAGGATTTAATGCTTAATAATTAGGAAGATTTAAACTTTATACACGGAAAGAAAATTATGGCAGCTGTTCCCATAATTTTGTGAAATTTTTTCCTATACCATAATAGGAATTATGACCATAAATTATGGGAGCGGTTCCTATAATTATAGGAATGTTTCCCATAATTATAGGAATAGTTCCTATAATTATGGGAATGATACCCATAACACTATAGGAATAGTTCCTATAATTATAGGAATGGTTCCTATAATTTATAGGAATACTTTCTATAATATTATGGGAATCATTCCTATAATTTATGGGAATGGTTCCTATAATAGTATGGGAACTATTCCCATAATATTATGGGAATGATTCCCATAATGCAATTGGAATGGTTCCTATACCATTATGGGAATCATTCCCATAGTATTATGGGAATAGTTCTTATACTATTATAGGAACCATTCCTATAATATTATGGGAATGGTTCCCATATTATCATGAAAAAATTAATTTAAAGAAGTGTGGTAATCACTTCTACAATACACAGAAATATTATTAAACATAAAAACAAAAATTCAAACATTGAAAAGAAAAATCGTATTTGGCAAAAAAACATTAAAGTTTTTAACAAGAATTTTTTGTCAGCACAAAACATTCAAGAAAATTCAAAATTTGGGAAATTTCTACACTATTGTGCAAAAAAAAAAATTTAGTGATATTATAGTGATGGTTCCCATAACATTATGGGAATAGTTCCCATAATATTATAGGAATAGTTCTTATACCAATATGGGAACCATTCCCATAATAGTATGGGAATCATTCCCATAATAGTATGGGAATCATTCCCATACCATTATGGGAATGGTTCCCATAATGATATGGGAATGGTTCCCATAATATATGGGAACCATCTCTATAGTAGTATAGGTACTATTCCCATACCATTATGGGAACCATTCCCATAATGCATAGCAATACTTCCCATAATTTTCTTTCCGTGTAGAACAATTGAAAGTATTAATAAAGTTTTTGTTTTTTTAATCTTTCCAAATCGTTTTTTTTAATCAGCGCTTACTGTTTGTGGGAAAATGTTCCCTTTCTTTTTATTTTTATTTTATATTTAAATTCTAAATTTACCTGTAAATTAAATTAAATTAGTGATTGGAATGTAATTAACTTCTTATAACGATAGGTAGGATATGACAGGTATTATTTAATAAAACTCGTGGTTTGGGTATATCAAAATCGAAGAATATATTTTGACCCAAAAAATAGGGAAAGCGCTACGGCATAAAACCCTTTGAAGAAGTACAGTGAAAAGATTGAGAATGTTAAGATAATGAGAATGAGGGTAACTCGTTGAACAATAGATACAAAATGAAATATAGAGATGTGTGTGTATGTATGTGTGTGTGTGTGTGTTGATGTGTACTGTAATGATAGAGAGTCCACTGCGGAACAGTTAAATAGTACTTGGTACTAATACGATGGTGAGAGTCCACTGCGGGACAGTTGAATAGTACTTGGTACTAATGCGATGTTAAGGAGTCCACTGTGGGACAGTTAAATAGTACTTGGTACTAATGCGATGGTAAGAGTCCACTGTGGGACAGTTAAATAGTACTTGGTACTAATGCGATGTTAAAGAGTCCACTGTGGGACAGTTAAATAGTACTTGGTACTAATGCGATGTTAAAGAGTCCACTGTGGGACAGTTAAATAGTACTTGGTACTAATGCGATGGTAAGAGTCCACTGTGGGATGTTTGTGTTATGATATGCGTCGCGACGATGTTACCGATTGATCAGATCGGTGATATGAATTGAGATGTCAAAATTGTAATGGGATATTCCAAAGACAATATGACGACGTTAAATTATTATTGTTATTGTTTGCAACAGAGGCTATTATTTAACTGCAGTTAATTAAATTCTCATCAATTGGATTGATGGCTGTTGTTAGCACGTGGCTATGATACGAATGAGGTTATATATGATATATATATGACAACGGCCAAATGCGTTGATTATTAAAGCGTGAACAAATCAATTTTTAGTTTTATTTGTATTAAGATTATCACGTAGGTATGATAATTATTGATGCTTGTTATTGCAAGGTAATTAAGATGTAAAACGAATAGATCGATGAATTGACGGAATTTAATGTAAGATAATAATTATTAAATATTCAATATTATTTGAATCGATTGTTATTTAATATTAATACGAATATTAAGATTAAATACCGAATTCAATCCTATTGAATAATTAATAGTAACACAACTAAATATTCGATGTTTGATGGGTGAGACCCACGCGCAACAAGTCCCGGCTTGTTTTTACTACGACGTAATACGACACCCGGTCTTTATTCAATTCCCGAAATATTAGTGAAACTCTACGAAATAATGATTAAAACTTATGAAACCGTATTAAGTAATACTTATCTTGGCACGATGGCACGAAATCGTAATTGATAATCAAATAATTAATAATTATTATTAATTTTAATATTGGCTTGGCAATGTAGCGAAAAGAACGTTCACAGTAAGTGTGGACAGCGTGAAGACTTGTGGTCAACTGACGAAAAGACGCGGTGACGCCGGGTCATCGTTTCGACGGAACGGAAAAATTCAGACACCCAAACGACAGAGATATACTGAAGGCGTGAGTGCAACGAAGATGCACTGAGAAACCGACGCTATGTTTAGCGCGCGCGTTCGCGATGCGACCCGAGTTGGCGACGAGATGGTTTTTAACACCGCTAGATGGAGACCGGTTTAAATGTTTTAAATTTTAAATATTATTATGATGACAATTGTCTCCGGACTTCCGTTTTCGACGGAACACGCTCCCGCCCGCGAGATGCGAATATGAATGAGTGAGAGTAGTGTAAGTAGTGTAAATAGTGTATGAGTGTTTACAATATGTTATAATTTTAAATAATTTATGGCAATTATTATTAAGTAGTTCAAGTATTGGGTATTAATGAACAGAATCTCCGAGTGTTTCATGTGTAAATTCCTCGTGATGTTTGACCCCGACGACTCGTATGACACCGTCGCTTCCTGGATGCACCTCAGTAATGGCTCCATTTTTGACGTTTGCATTCCATGTAGATACTCGAATTGTCAGCACTTCCAGACGTTCTGGATAACCTTGGTGAGAAATCTCCAAGTAGAGGATTATCTGGTACAGAAAATAAATCAGGATCAGGTAGAGATGTAATTTTTACTGATTAGAATGTCTACAGTAGAAAGAGTTATGACATCATGTTGATCAGTAGTAAGAGTCTAGAGAGGCTTATAGTTTAAACTAATCGCGATGTCTAAGGTTGACGGAGTTATTTCCTCGAACGTTAAAGATTGAAGTCGATCATGCGTTTGAAATATATTTGAGAGAAGTCACGGTCATTTCCTATACCCGACTCAAGTAAAGCGAAGGAAATGGATCAAATTCTTATTTACCGGACTGTAAGAGAGAAAACTCGCAGAAGGTATTTCCTTCTGCTGAAGTGACAAATTCTTCAAATGATCTCGAAACATCAACAACAAAAATGGATCCTAAAGCCAATAATACGAAGAGAATAAAAGAAAAAGAAGAAAATTTCAAAGGATCTCTCCTTCTTCAACAGAAACGAATTCGTCTGAATCCCATCAATCATCATGGGACCCCCAATATCGATCCGTAACTAGCCTATATGAAGATCGTGGAAGGAAGTATTCAATGACTTTATGGAAATTGAATCTTTACAACAATGGGATTCTACATTACAAAGTCCAAATTATGGATTACTTCCACATATCCAAAGATTATAATCGCTTCTATTTTGATGGACACAAAGAATGTAATTTTGAATGATGGAATCGTTGACAGTGTTTACAGCGCGCCTCGGATGTACACGGGGAATGATATTTGCTAAGACAATTTCTACAGAGGTTACGTTGTTTTACGAACTCCCATCGTTTAGGTACAGTTAATTTATCGAATTCTCTACATTGAAATAAATAATGCTCTGTGGCTTGACAATATTCACAATTTTTTGATGCAGTAAAAAAGACGCGATTTCCTTCAACGTTTCTCCATGCCTTGGATTCATTTGAAGAATCGATAAAAGGTCGTTTATTAATATTACTCTTGTTAGAATTAGACACGGATTTAGTGTGCATGCGCGAAATAGTTGCTTCCAAAAACTTGAACATATCGTCAACAGTAGGGGAATCGTTCGGTTTGAGAGTATCCTGCCATTTTTCAGCAATGGGATCCGGTAAAATCCTTTCGATGTGCCAAATAAAGCATTCATGATTTGGTGGGCATCTAAGAGTTTCGAGGGATGTTAAATTTTGTCGTACAGTGTTGAGTATATGTCCAAGGGTGGCTGGGTTAGCCGTTTCCGGTTTTTTGAGATTAAATATCGCCCCGATGTGTTTGCTTCTCAATACCCTCTTAAGTTCATAGGTTCCCTTAAGGATGGACCAAGCCACCTGATAATTGGCATCCGAAGCCTGTAAATGTATGATCCGTTGCGCGGCCTCTCCCTTCAGACTCGTTTTTAAATATTGAAATTTTATGATGTCAGAAATGTCGTCACGTTTATCGATAATGCTCGTGAATAAATTTGCAAAGGATAACCATTCGTTGTAGTCTCCGGAAAAAGTGGGTAGTTGCGGTACCGGTAGTCTTTGTAGCGTTTGTTTTTCAGGTTGAGTCGTATTTCCGATAGTCGTGCTGTTGTGCGTTGGTCTGTCTTCTCTAGGTCTCGCGATGTGTTCTTGCATGCTGTAGTATGCGTGTGATACTACATCGAACTGTTCGGCCTCGTCTGACTCCGGTTGTGTCTCGATAAGGTCGTTAACGAGATCTTCATATTCGCGGAACCAAGTTTGGATGCGTTCAAATCGTAGCTGTGCATGTAAATCGGATATTTCGTTTGCGTTTATTGTTTCGGCTAACTTGTTTATGTACCGTGTCAGTATATTACGTCTTTTCGTAATCCTTGTCACATTCACGTCCTCCGGTATTGGATCAGTTGGGTTCTTAGTGTTTACCATTTTAACAATTAAACAAATTCAAAGGTCAGGTATTGAAAATCGAGTCTAACTGATAATAAGAGAATTGAAAGGAATTCGAATATATGACTCGCCAATCACCACAATTAAGTGATTAATTCAAACAATTGAGACGATTCCAAGAATCAGACAGTCTAAATCCCCAATTTATCGCGAACAAATTATAAATGTAATTAATTAACGTAATCGAGTGACCCCGATGATCACGACAATGAAAAGATCCTTAGATCAAATAATTGACGGGACCCGAATGGTCAATCGACTCAGTAATTTTAATTTTAATAGATACTCCAGTTATTTGATACTTCGAAGACTTGAGTAATTCACTGATCGCAACAATTAAATGGTCTTGCGACAAATAATTGATGTAATCCCAGAATTACACAGCTCAATCCGAAATGAGACAATAACTCAAATATAATGAAATCAAATATTAAATATACTAAAATTGAATAATTAAATATTAATAGTAAGATTCACTCGTGTATGATGAGTTGAAAAACTCAGTAAATTTATGACAAAAATTAAGTATTGTGATCCGATTGTCCTAAGAATTAAATGATATTAAATTGAAATCAAATCAAATTATAGAATCAGTGTTGAATTGAATGAATGATAAGAATGAAAAATACTGCCAATGGCAAACAAATGTTTAATAAAATTTGAACTTAGCTGGATTTCACTGCAGATGATCCTCCAGATGCGGCGGTGTCAACGGTCGGTAATATATGAATGACGTTTTGAATCAAATTGTATCCACACTTGTTATTGATATTTATTTGAATATATTTTCTCTGAATATATTTTAATTGTCCAATCGAGTTACCTCACAGGAGGCACCAAAATGTTTGTGGGAAAATGTTCCCTTTCTTTTTATTTTTATTTTATATTTAAATTCTAAATTTACCTGTAAATTAAATTAAATTAGTGATTGGAATGTAATTAACTTCTTATAACGATAGGTAGGATATGACAGGTATTATTTAATAAAACTCGTGGTTTGGGTATATCAAAATCGAAGAATATATTTTGACCCAAAAAATAGGGAAAGCGCTACGGCATAAAACCCTTTGAAGAAGTACAGTGAAAAGATTGAGAATGTTAAGATAATGAGAATGAGGGTAACTCGTTGAACAATAGATACAAAATGAAATATAGAGATGTGTGTGTATGTATGTGTGTGTGTGTGTGTTGATGTGTACTGTAATGATAGAGAGTCCACTGCGGAACAGTTAAATAGTACTTGGTACTAATACGATGGTGAGAGTCCACTGCGGGACAGTTGAATAGTACTTGGTACTAATGCGATGTTAAGGAGTCCACTGTGGGACAGTTAAATAGTACTTGGTACTAATGCGATGGTAAGAGTCCACTGTGGGACAGTTAAATAGTACTTGGTACTAATGCGATGTTAAAGAGTCCACTGTGGGACAGTTAAATAGTACTTGGTACTAATGCGATGTTAAAGAGTCCACTGTGGGACAGTTAAATAGTACTTGGTACTAATGCGATGGTAAGAGTCCACTGTGGGATGTTTGTGTTATGATATGCGTCGCGACGATGTTACCGATTGATCAGATCGGTGATATGAATTGAGATGTCAAAATTGTAATGGGATATTCCAAAGACAATATGACGACGTTAAATTATTATTGTTATTGTTTGCAACAGAGGCTATTATTTAACTGCAGTTAATTAAATTCTCATCAATTGGATTGATGGCTGTTGTTAGCACGTGGCTATGATACGAATGAGGTTATATATGATATATATATGACAACGGCCAAATGCGTTGATTATTAAAGCGTGAACAAATCAATTTTTAGTTTTATTTGTATTAAGATTATCACGTAGGTATGATAATTATTGATGCTTGTTATTGCAAGGTAATTAAGATGTAAAACGAATAGATCGATGAATTGACGGAATTTAATGTAAGATAATAATTATTAAATATTCAATATTATTTGAATCGATTGTTATTTAATATTAATACGAATATTAAGATTAAATACCGAATTCAATCCTATTGAATAATTAATAGTAACACAACTAAATATTCGATGTTTGATGGGTGAGACCCACGCGCAACAAGTCCCGGCTTGTTTTTACTACGACGTAATACGACACCCGGTCTTTATTCAATTCCCGAAATATTAGTGAAACTCTACGAAATAATGATTAAAACTTATGAAACCGTATTAAGTAATACTTATCTTGGCACGATGGCACGAAATCGTAATTGATAATCAAATAATTAATAATTATTATTAATTTTAATATTGGCTTGGCAATGTAGCGAAAAGAACGTTCACAGTAAGTGTGGACAGCGTGAAGACTTGTGGTCAACTGACGAAAAGACGCGGTGACGCCGGGTCATCGTTTCGACGGAACGGAAAAATTCAGACACCCAAACGACAGAGATATACTGAAGGCGTGAGTGCAACGAAGATGCACTGAGAAACCGACGCTATGTTTAGCGCGCGCGTTCGCGATGCGACCCGAGTTGGCGACGAGATGGTTTTTAACACCGCTAGATGGAGACCGGTTTAAATGTTTTAAATTTTAAATATTATTATGATGACAATTGTCTCCGGACTTCCGTTTTCGACGGAACACTTACATTTTATTTATTCAATCCAAAATTTAAAAAATTGCCAATTGTTAGCAACATTAACACATATATTTGTGATATAGTGGGCAGTACTAACCAAATTTCCGGATTTTAGATTTATAATTACTTTTTAAATATTTATGGTGCTCGAATGATGAAAATCTTTCGAGGAAGTTCGTCTTATGTATTTTTTCGGAAACTGAGAAAATCGCTGTAATGATAATTAATTTATAAATTAATAGAAATCTAAAATTCGAGAATTTGTTGAGTACGACCCAGCCCTAATTAGGATGGTTAGTAGTGAAAGAATTCGGCACCTGTATGTAACATATAGATGTAAACTTAGTTACTTTTCTCTCTTCATTAGCGCCTCACAGTCTTGTGTATATAAAATTTCGTGTAAAACAGTTGTTGGTAAAACAGTATATTAAAGTGTCGAATTAATTTGAATGTTGATAGATTGTACTTATTAAAATAATTATGAATGATATAAATAATATAAGTAGAAGAGTTGGCTAAAATGAAATTAGTATCATAAAGAGGTTTAATATGGAGCTTATTAAAGCCTTTAGTAAATGTGCTTCTTTATCTGATTAAAAAAAAAGAAAATTCTAATCGTGGATTTAATCAGAAATTTCCGATTAAATCCGATTGAGTTAATCGGAAAAAAATGATTATTTTCCGATTGAATCTGATTACAAAATTTAAATCGGGTGCTTGAAACGATTCCGAGTAATTTTGATTGAATGTTTCACTCTTTCAATCTTTCGTGATATTAGTAGGGGTGTGCAAATATCATTCGAATCGAATCGAATCAATAGTAATAGATTCGAAATTCGAATCGAATATTCGACTAATTCGAATAGTTCAAATAATTGTCTTGTGCTCTTAAATTAATCGATTTCGATGGAAAAGTTGTCTTGTTCGGGTGTATTCGACTCAATTTGAATATTTTTTTCATAGAAGTCATTACTTAAATAATAAAAATTTTATTGTAAAAAAGTGTCATCCGGTCATATCCGGAATGAAAAGGTAAATTTCGTATTTTGATTCTAAAATTCTACATAAATTAAATAAAACATGCTACACAGCAAAATTTTTTTTAATTTTCCATGTCAGACAGTCTGCAAGATCTCTTAGAAATTCGATTTTCGAAAATCGGACCGAAACCAAAAACTTTCCGAATTTTTTAAAATTTACAATTTTCTTAGCGGGAAGTAAAAAATGTTGATAATTACGACGATTACGAATTCTTCTTTAATTTAATAATTAGTTTATTATTTGGTTTGAATTCAGATTATTCGTAAATTCGAATATTCGCACACCCCTAGATATTAAGTAGTGCCTTTTGAAACTCACTGCCACCAGCAATTTCAACAGCTACTACTTTGGATGACCCTAAAAACTTATGCTATAATTACTTGATTCATATGGAACAAGCAGCTGTTGCAGCAAATTATGCTTAATACCATATCGTATTCATTGCCCGGGAAAATATGATTTTGCCTAATCATATATAGTTATATATGGAGTATTTATATTTATATACACTCATACATAGGCTTATATATATATATATATATATATATATATATATATATATATATATATATATATATATATATATATATATATATATATATATATATATATATATATATATATATATATATATATAATTAAATCTGATCATACCTGACTAATATGAGTCCTTATACAATCGCGTGCATTAATTCGGGCAGGTTTCCATGTTCATAGTTTTTTCGCCACTTGTAAATTTGGCGGTTTCTAAACTTTAAATTTAAAAATTTGGAAATTGTAATATTTGTAAAATTATCTAAATTTAAAAAATTCCGCCCCTAAATTTGACGAAATTGAAATATTGTAAAAAGTAAATTCAGCTAATAGTAAAATATGACAAAGAAAAAAAAATTCAACGGTAAAAAGAGAAATTCTAAAATAAAGTCATCTGGAAAATGAGCAATTTAAAAAGTTGACATAAACAAAATAACGCTAATCGTAGAATAGCTTAATTAAAAAGAGAGAATCCTGGAAATTTATTCAAATTAAAATACAAACAATTAAAAAATAGTAGGATTGAAATAAATGAACTATAAAACTTGGAAAATCATAAATGTAGCGAATCTAAAACCTAGCCACGTGAATTCAGCTAATTCTAAACTTGGAAATTCATAAATTTAGCCGTGTGTAAACCTTGAGAATTATAAAAATTACGGCCTGTAAACCTGAAAATTTATCAAATTTCGCCGTTTCTAAACCCAGTGATTTAAAAAATTTGCTATTTCTAAATTTATCGCTTCATAAAATTCATCGATTATTTTTTTTTCACCGTTGAAATATGTTATAATAAACTTTTGAAAGCGATTTAAAATTTAATAAATAGTAATTATGATCATTTTAATTTTAAAATTACTTTTATTTCATTGTCAAGCAATCATGATCTATAATTTATTATTTTATACTAATAAAAAAAATTTTAAGCATATTACATTAATAATAATAAATATATATATATATATATATATATCGTTTGATGTATTAATTAGGAATGTAAATAAAAAAAATGTAAGTAACAGCAAATGAATGATTTTATTTTATAAATATTTGAAATTTACAAAATTATTTTTATTACGGGACTGCTTTATTACGCTTACTGAAAGTTTTCTCCATGACAATGTGCCGTTGACTTGCGTTGATTGATCAACAGCACAGTCACAGGACAGTGTGGTTGTTTACTATTATTGTTATTTATCATTAAGATATTTTTAATAAATTATAAATAAAGAGTTACATTTACATTTTTAAATTAATTATTTACGCTACCAGGTAACTATACATATATCTTTTTCATTATTAATAATTGTTACATTAAATAATAATTAACAAAACTTATATTTAAAATATACTCTAGTAAATTAATTATTTTACAATAAACATTAATTAATTTTAAATAATTAATTATAAATTTGAACATTATTATAATCTCCATTACAACTTTTTTTGCAATTAATTTAATAACAAAAAAAAACAAAAACAATGCAAACAATTAATAAATGTTGACTTTTTGGTAATTGGCTCTGCACTTGGGACACGTTTTTTTTTTGTACCGAATTGAAGCTTCAAACCAGCACGCATAGCATCCAATGAAATGATTGCAGCCTCTTACCTGGATGGAAGCTTCCTCATTGAAACAATAGCAGCATGGATTTTCGAGTTCTTCTTCTGTAAGTATAAAATTCAATTAATTAATATTAATATTTTTAATTTTCTTTTGTACTTCACCATTTTCATCCTTTGAGAAATATAATCTGGGATTCGGGAAAGAATCTAATTTACAATCATCATTGCGGTCTAAAAAAGAAGTGTGCCATAACATTAATTTATTATTATTAATAAAAAATAATCATTATTAATTACGTTATAAATTTTATGAACATCTTACTTACATTGAGGCCAGTTCAACGAAACTCCAATTTTTATTTTTAAATTGTTTATAGCTAAGTTATTTGTAAATTCTTCAATCGTTATTTTTTTTTTCTTCAATTTATTTTGTATTTGTATTAACGATGAAGTAATTTTAACTTCATGTGAAATTTTAGTTTCTTTTGTGACTGTCCGAAATTCTACTTCACTTTCATAAATGCATTTTTTAATTGATTCTGAAAGCAGTAATATCATTAATATTTTCTAACTTATTTTTTTTTTCTTAATAGCCCACAAACTTACGTAAAAATACATGCAACGTTGGGTGAGTGCCAAGCATTCTTCTTTCATTGAGGATAAAACTTTCAGAGTAATGAATCGCATTTTTAACGTTCTCATCAATGAAAGTTTCATGACTAATGAATACTTCACTTTTCTCCACGAATTTACAATATGCTATATAGTCTTCATTAATTTTCGATAACGCTTCTCCTTTTGATATGAGGAGATCAATGCCACTTTTAATCAGTTCTTTTGGTATCAATTTTAGAATTGAGCTCAGGTCAAACACTTCATCTTCATCTTTAGCAGGCAGATTAAGATTATTCCATTTTCGGTTAAGAAACTAAATAAATTTATTATATATTTTGAAAATTATAACATGCTTTTTTAGTACCATCTAATACTTAAATTTTATCAATACTTACTTTAACATAATGGTAAAGAGAGCCTCTAATAACGACGTTTGGAAGAACTCGTCTTATACCATTTATTAATATTGCGTCGTAGTGGCATGTTATGCACTTTAAATTCTTGATTTCAAGATCCGTAATTAGGAATTTGAAAACACTTTCATATACTGCTTCGCTTCTTTCACCACAGAGAACAAATAATGAAGCGATTCCCTGTTTAATATTTTTATAAGATTAAGTTAAACTATTGCTTAGAATTTAATATAGTTAAATTTCAATTAACCTTGTCAAATTTTTTCAGGTGAAATGATAGCAATTGGCTAAATACTGGTATTTGTGGTAGACACTACAAATGAAAATAAGAAATCATTTTATTTAGAAATTCATCATTTATATTATTGAAATATGAACTACTTTGAAAGATCCTTCGATGGTGATGTCTTCCGCATTTTTAAGAATATTGTGGAGGGTGGTCGATCCAAAAAAAAAAGAAATAGATTTCATTTCATCGCATGCTGTCGCAAACCCAAGGTAAATATTTTTATATAAAATATTAATATCAAGCATTTGCATTAATTGTAATGATGTTGCAGGTTCGTAAACTTGATGTTGTTTGATAGTTAAATCAATAATTTTTCTTGCTGCATTCAAGGATATCGGTGAGTTTTTGTAACTAACAATGTTATTATTATTATTTTTATTATTATAATCACTGCATCGATAATTATGCCCAAAGTGGATCTCTACCTATTTTCAACCATAAAAAATCCATTTTTTAAATTTTTATTTTGTTATTTGCTGAGTTACACTTATTAATATTTCTTTTAAAATTCCGAACATTTTCGTTTGATATTTTTTGCCTTTCGATAAAATATTTACAAATTTGTCATCAAATTAAAGAGAATTTAAAAAAAGGTGTAAATGAATATTAATTTTTTAATTTTTATGGTATAAAATAGGTTTAACTCCTCCTCAGCATCATTTCCATACTTAATAATATTTTTAATACAAAAAAAAGTTACAAAGTTACTGTTTCAGTGAAGATACTTTTACCTTTTCAATACTTTCTTAGCAATACTGTTTAAAGGATGTAGGTCTTCTACTGCTCTTCGTTTCAGTTCATTTCTGATTACATCCTGTAATTTTTTTTCTGGTTTTGGGTGGTTGTGATTTTCATTATCTACCTCAATTGATCCGTCATCATTCTTAATTAAAATCACTTGGCAATGGTCGTGAGTAAATCGTTTGGTGCAATAGAATCGATTATGAAGCTTTTGACAATTGTAATAATGCCAATCTTGATAACAAAAAATTTTTGAATTTTTAAATTTACCTGTAACTTCAATTATTTCCATTTTTAAGTATAAATATTTTTATTAAGTTTTTCAATATTCACTTAGAAAGTAATGTACATCTTAATATATATAAATAGTTTGTTTATTTTTTACGCTAGTCAATTTAAAAACAATTGTACCGATTACAAAATTTATTCATTTGTTCATTTCAATTAGAATGAGTTTTTTATACAAGAATATAATTTTATCAAAGACGAAACTATCATTGTCAAAATAGCTATGGCATTTGTAGTTTTTCAGAGGCCAGAATTGTCACTAGCACAACTCAAATCTAAATTTTGTAAATATTTTTTTTTTTTTTTTTTTTCATTTAATTAAATTTGATGTCGTACTTTTTCACTGCTGTCGGAATCAATTAGCTTAATTTTCATTTTAATATTTTGTCCAGTATCCTCTATTGGTTATTACTTCCTGCAATCTTTTCCCATATGACTTCAGTAAATTCATACAGTAATTTGGTCTAGTATTTAATTCATTCCAAACTTCATTAACATAAGTGTCCAATTGGTTTTTATTAATAATTTTGTTCTCTGGGCTCCACTTTTTACTTGTCAAACCTACAATTTATAGCCACAATATTAAGTTTTATGAATTTTATCGAAACCTTTAAAGAAAATTTTTAAAATTTACTCCAAATATTTTCAATAGGATTAAGGTCGGGTGAATATGGAGGATGAGATAATAATTGTATGTCAGGGTGTTGGTTGAACCATTCATTCACTATGTTTGCTGTATGCACCGGACTGTTGTCATGCATAAAAGTAATCGTCGGGTATTCGTCAACCGGAAAACGCACTCGTGCAGCTGGGTACATGACATCGTTTAGTATATCCCTGTACTTTTCAGCGTTGAACGGTAACTCAAGTTTCTTCAACGCCATCAAACCTCCCGATGTCATGCAACCCCAGTACATCTCTGAAATCCTATGAGAGTTGTCAATTGAAGCAACATTTGCAGGATGAAAACGACTGTTTTTCTCCCGCCACACCCTCGTTTTATTGGTTGTTGTACTTTTAAAATACTAAATTTAAAAAGATCATATTTATTGAAACATGTATTTGTATACGTATATGTATTACAAAAGAATAGTATATTACATATCTAGGCCAGTAAAATAAGAAAAGTCTCAAATCACATGTAATTGTTAATCGAGGCGAAGCCGAGGCTGACAAACATGTGGCCTGAGACTTTTTTTTTTACTGGCCAAGGTGTGTATACTGTTTACCTTCTCATCAGACCAAATAACATTATTCCACTGCTCTTGCGTAAAATGTAAATGTCGTTTACAATGTTCTACTCGACGAGTACGACTAAATTCTGTCAGCTCAATTTTTTTACAAGTTTTACCGTTGACAAGTCCTTGTTCTTTTAATCTTCTTTTTATAGTATCCGATGAAATATTTAAGCCAGTAGACAGTCCAAAACTTTTGCTTGAATTGAAATTATCTTTTTGAGAAGCATCGTACAACCTTTTATCTTCTTCTGAAGTCGTTTTTCGCGGTCTTTTATTACTTTCTCGTTTATCAATCAATCCGGCTTCTCCATTTTCCTGGTAACGCTTAATCCATTTATTAATTTTTGATAACGAATACCCTGTTTCTTTCGTAATTTCAATTTTTTTGCAGCCATTCATCCACATAGTAATAATTTTAGTTCTAACATGCATTAAATGTAACTTATTATCTACTAACTTTTCCATTTTTTAAAAATTGAAAGTATAAATTATAACATATTTTCGCAAGTCACAAAATGATAATCTTGATCTAATCAATTGATATTAATTTATTATAACTTTTTAATAGACTTATTATAATATCAATTCAGTTGTTTAAAAAAAAAATTTTTTTTTTTAATTGAATGTTTTTTGTTTTGATTAAAGTCAATCTCAGTTTTATTTATTTATCGACAAATAAATGTATTTAATTAAATAACAATTTTTTATTCATTTTTGTAAAATTCAATATTAATAATCATAATAATAAAAAACTTAAATACTTTATCTGTTTTAGATTCTGGTCATGAATTTAACAAAAATTCATGGAAAAAATGGATCCATTTCCTACCGCTTTGGACCATGGCTATACAAGGAAGTTAAAAACACAAATGAGGAACAATTTATATGTATATCTCATAAATCAAAATCAAATTGCATTGCAATGTTGAATAAAACGTCAAGTGGATATGAGGGTGATTTAACAGCACATAACCACCCTGCACCATTCACAGAAAAAAGGTTTAATTGTACTATCTTTTATAAAATAATTATTCTTGAGTAATTATCTTAATCAACAATTTACCATTAATCATTAAGGCCATTTTCAAATAGCCCCCCCCCCCCCCCCCCCCCGCCCCACACACTTTTTTAAAATATTTAATGACTCAATGGTAATGACTGTATTAAAATTTTAATAATTAATTTAAAAAAAGTTTAAGCATTAATTGAAAAAAGGGTAACGCAGTTACAATTTCGCCGAGACATAGATTTAAAAAAAAAAAATTATTTACAGTTGATATCAATTAGGAGTTAGAAAAAATTTGTTAAATAAATTCAGTAAAATCTTCATGTCAATATTATGTTTTGGAATATCAAATTTTTTAGGATAAAATTTATTTAATAAATTTCGTTTAGCTCCTTATTGATTTTAACTGTGAGTAATTTTTTTAAAAATCTTTATTTCGATAAAATTGTAAATGCGTTGTCCTTTTTTCAATTAATGCTTCTATTTTTTTTAAATTAATTAATAAAATTTTAATACTGTTATGACAGTTCAAGGTCATTAAATGTTTCAAAAAGTGGGGAGCTCTGTTGGAGAATTCCCTTAATCATATTTGTTTAACTTATTTAGATATAATTATCAACACGAAAAAAGAAAAGAGATGGAAAAATTGTTTGTGAATAAAAAGAAAAAAATTTCTAAGCCTACAATTTTAAAATCTCTAAAAGATTTAGAATGTACCATCACAAACTATCCTCCGATCAAGGATATTTTAAGAATTCAAGTTGTCGCTGAAGACAACTCTACAGCATGTATTTTTTCAACAAAAGAAATGTTTATGAAAATTGGAATCGCCAGTGAAATTTATCTTCATACTACATATAAGGTGTGATAAATCCCATCTAACAATTTTTTTACATTCTTGAGCAAGTCTGTTCTCAAGATCGATAAGTGCTAGTGTCTACGTATGTGTCTTGCTGCAGATACTTACTCCAGAATCTTGCCCAAACACGTGTTACTAGGGATGTTTTTAACAAATATTTTTTTTTTTTCTGAAATATTATTTATTATTCTTCTTTAACTGGCGAGTCTCTCAGTATGTTTTTCGCAGCAAAGTCTACCTTGAATTTTCCTTCGATTAATTGTTGGATATTTTGTAAGACGCTATTGCCACAAATTTCTCATGCGAAGCATTTTGCACTTGATATATTTTTTTTCTTACTCGATTTTTGAAGTTGTGTAATAACCATTGATTGTTTTTATAGGTCCATTTAAGTGACATTGAACATTCTCAGATTATGATTTTTCACATAAGAAAAAATAATTTAGTAATCAATTTTTTTAAATATTTTCAAAAATTGTCCAATTTTTGAAAATGATTAGAACAAAAAGTAAACAGAAAGCTATGAATTTTTTATATTTAATCTTGAGATAAAAATTTTTTAGTGAGGGTAGAAGTACCATTTGTGGCCACTGCTACATTTTTGGACATTCAATACTTGATTTTAGATAATGAAAAAGTATAAAATAAAATTTTCATTTTAATAGTGGGACAGAAGTATCTTTAAAGATATTTTAAAAATTGATTATATTACTGACTCTCTTACAAATTATTGTATTTAAATTTTTCGAGTGTCCAAAACTGGTCCTAAAGTGGCCAAAAACTTCTACCCTATCTCAGAAGAGTATGAGATTTTTTTTTTTTTTTTGGCTCTGTCTTACAGAAAAACTATTTCAAAAGTTGGAATTAAATTACATTTTTTTTTAACTCCAAACGTACATTACTCATAATAATTTCTAGGGTATTCCAAGTCTATTTATTATTTTGAGTTCTATCAGTAAAAATTTATATAAAAAAATTTGGCAAGAAATTGTTAGACTATTACCAACAATTAACATAAATCTCAAAACAATTGTCTGTGATTTTTACATGCCGATGGTTACTGCTATAAGAGAAGTTTTGACAGACGTCAACATGAAAGGATGTTGGTTTAACTACATAAAGGTATGTTAGAAAAAATAAACTTCATATTGTAGAGCACTATTTGATAATTTATTATATTTTAAACTAAACTATATACATATTCAAAAATTTTTTAATTTTATTTTGTATCCAGATCTTGGGAAGAAAATGGAAAAATTTTAATTTGCCAGATGTGAGTCATGAAATACTACGGTACTGTTTTGCGATTCCAACGTTACCAGCATCTGAATTTAAAAATGCCATTGACCAAATAAATCAGATAATTAATGATAATAGGGAAAATTATTCAGACTTCATGGAAAGATTAAGAAATTTTATTGAAAGTCTTCGATTGGGATGGCAGCCGTACGCAGAATCAATATCTTTTTATAAAAACAAAAATGATTCCATCAACATTTCAGAATATTTCGATCGGCACTTAGGCAGTGAAATGGGATCGTTGTCACCTAATATTTTTCAATTTTCAGGTAAATGAACGTTAATTAAGTAAATCGGTGAAATATTAACTTGACAGTAAATAATTTTGTAATTATTCAATTAATTTTGTGGATTATACCCACATAACAATCTTTTTCGATTCTTGAGCAAGTCTGCTCTCAAAATCGATAAGTGCTAATGTCTACGTATGTGTTTTGCTGCAGATACTTGTGACCAAATTTAAATTGCAAGCCTAGTGTAAGCCTTACATAAGAAATTCGTGACAGATTATAACTCAATTCTGGAGGAAGACTATAGTTGAAAATACTTGTGCATGGATTGCTCAAGATCTGCTCAAAGCTAAAAATTTATCTTGAGCCTTGAGCAGATCTTGAGTAAGCCATGCGTAAGTACGTACTATAAATAACTGGTGCAAGAAATGCGTCAGACATTTTTCATTGCACCGTGTTCAAGATATCTTTCATATTCTTCCGTACGATAACATGAGCAAGTCATACACAAATCTTGATATAGGTTTCTTGATACATAATCTTGCGAAAGATACATACGTAGAAAAAGATACTAGCAGCTACCCAGATAGCAAAATGACGTCTTGATGAGTTCTGAATGAATTCCTATTTATGATTTGGACGTCTCATCAACGTCTTAAAGAAGTCTTTAAGAAGTTCTCAAGATGTCGAATGAGCCACCTAGCGAACTCAGTAAGACGTCTTTAAAAAGAGTTCTCAAAGAGTTATTTTTTCTAAATTCGCAAATAAGACTTCAGTATGAATTTACCATGACGTCTTTAAGGAGCTCCTAATGTTGACTTCATAAAGAAGTTTAAAAAAGAATACATTTAGTCGTCACAAAACTGACGTCTTATTTATGGAGTCTTCAAGAACTCTCAATTAAGAGTTCTTAAAAATTACACCTTTAAGAAGTCATTATAAGACTGCTTGAATACGCCTTCAAAAAGACGTCGTAAAGCAGTCATTCCGACTTGAATGCTGTCTGGGTAGGGGTCTTGCTCAAGATACTTACTCCAAAATCTTGCTCAAACACGGGTTACAAGGGTACAAATTGAGAAGTTCCTTGTTTGATGTACTGTACTTTTTTAAAGTTCTAATTTTTATAAAAAAAAAAAGGTTTGAGCTAGACGATAAATTTTTAATTGATTATCGAGTATAATATTTATAAAGATAACAATATTGGTAATGTTTTAACAGAACGATTAAAAAGAATTTGCAATGAATCACTGGATATGTATTCAAAATTAGAAAAAGGTTTCAAGTTTGAATTTTATGAAAAAAATTCTTTAATAAAAATTAATAGTAAGATTTCAAAACGTTTGGAGTTACTGGCAGATGGAAAAATTTCGTTAATTGATTATCTTGAAAGTGCAATCGATGAAGACATGTTTAATAATATCATGTACATGTTAGAAGCACCTCAATGTAAGTATCTAAATTATTAAAATTAATTTTCAAGTTATTGTAAATTTAGCTGGTTCGATTTTTTTTATTTTGTAAAGATAATTTTTTTTTTTAATTACTTTCTTTACTCAAAATTAAAATTCCTAAATTATATTTTATTGATTTTTTTTTAATTATAAAATTATGTATTTAGTTAATGGAGACGATGGCAAGTAACATGAATTATAAATCGGATGACGGATCAATTGAGGTAGATAATGAAAATCACAACCACCCAAAACCAGAAAAAAAATTACAGGATGTAATCAGAAATGAACTGAAACGAAGAGCAGTAGAAGACCTACATCCTTTAAACAGTATTGCTAAGAAAGTATTGAAAAGGTAAAAGTATCTTCACTGAAACAGTAACTTTGTAACTTTTTTTTGTATTAAAAATATTATTAAGTATGGAAATGATGCTGAGGAGGAGTTAAACCTATTTTATACCATAAAAATTAAAAAATTAATATTCATTTACACCTTTTTTTAAATTCTCTTTAATTTGATGACAAATTTGTAAATATTTTATCGAAAGGCAAAAAATATCAAACGAAAATGTTCGGAATTTTAAAAGAAATATTAATAAGTGTAACTCAGCAAATAACAAAATAAAAATTTAAAAAATGGATTTTTTATGGTTGAAAATAGGTAGAGATCCACTTTGGGCATAATTATCGATGCAGTGATTATAATAATAAAAATAATAATAATAACATTGTTAGTTACAAAAACTCACCGATATCCTTGAATGCAGCAAGAAAAATTATTGATTTAACTATCAAACAACATCAAGTTTACGAACCTGCAACATCATTACAATTAATGCAAATGCTTGATATTAATATTTTATATAAAAATATTTACCTTGGGTTTGCGACAGCATGCGATGAAATGAAATCTATTTCTTTTTTTTTTGGATCGACCACCCTCCACAATATTCTTAAAAATGCGGAAGACATCACCATCGAAGGATCTTTCAAAGTAGTTCATATTTCAATAATATAAATGATGAATTTCTAAATAAAATGATTTCTTATTTTCATTTGTAGTGTCTACCACAAATACCAGTATTTAGCCAATTGCTATCATTTCACCTGAAAAAATTTGACAAGGTTAATTGAAATTTAACTATATTAAATTCTAAGCAATAGTTTAACTTAATCTTATAAAAATATTAAACAGGGAATCGCTTCATTATTTGTTCTCTGTGGTGAAAGAAGCGAAGCAGTATATGAAAGTGTTTTCAAATTCCTAATTACGGATCTTGAAATCAAGAATTTAAAGTGCATAACATGCCACTACGACGCAATATTAATAAATGGTATAAGACGAGTTCTTCCAAACGTCGTTATTAGAGGCTCTCTTTACCATTATGTTAAAGTAAGTATTGATAAAATTTAAGTATTAGATGGTACTAAAAAAGCATGTTATAATTTTCAAAATATATAATAAATTTATTTAGTTTCTTAACCGAAAATGGAATAATCTTAATCTGCCTGCTAAAGATGAAGATGAAGTGTTTGACCTGAGCTCAATTCTAAAATTGATACCAAAAGAACTGATTAAAAGTGGCATTGATCTCCTCATATCAAAAGGAGAAGCGTTATCGAAAATTAATGAAGACTATATAGCATATTGTAAATTCGTGGAGAAAAGTGAAGTATTCATTAGTCATGAAACTTTCATTGATGAGAACGTTAAAAATGCGATTCATTACTCTGAAAGTTTTATCCTCAATGAAAGAAGAATGCTTGGCACTCACCCAACGTTGCATGTATTTTTACGTAAGTTTGTGGGCTATTAAGAAAAAAAAAATAAGTTAGAAAATATTAATGATATTACTGCTTTCAGAATCAATTAAAAAATGCATTTATGAAAGTGAAGTAGAATTTCGGACAGTCACAAAAGAAACTAAAATTTCACATGAAGTTAAAATTACTTCATCGTTAATACAAATACAAAATAAATTGAAGAAAAAAAAAATAACGATTGAAGAATTTACAAATAACTTAGCTATAAACAATTTAAAAATAAAAATTGGAGTTTCGTTGAACTGGCCTCAATGTAAGTAAGATGTTCATAAAATTTATAACGTAATTAATAATGATTATTTTTTATTAATAATAATAAATTAATGTTATGGCACACTTCTTTTTTAGACCGCAATGATGATTGTAAATTAGATTCTTTCCCGAATCCCAGATTATATTTCTCAAAGGATGAAAATGGTGAAGTACAAAAGAAAATTAAAAATATTAATATTAATTAATTGAATTTTATACTTACAGAAGAAGAACTCGAAAATCCATGCTGCTATTGTTTCAATGAGGAAGCTTCCATCCAGGTAAGAGGCTGCAATCATTTCATTGGATGCTATGCGTGCTGGTTTGAAGCTTCAATTCGGTACAAAAAAAAAACGTGTCCCAAGTGCAGAGCCAATTACCAAAAAGTCAACATTTATTAATTGTTTGCATTGTTTTTGTTTTTTTTTGTTATTAAATTAATTGCAAAAAAAGTTGTAATGGAGATTATAATAATGTTCAAATTTATAATTAATTATTTAAAATTAATTAATGTTTATTGTAAAATAATTAATTTACTAGAGTATATTTTAAATATAAGTTTTGTTAATTATTATTTAATGTAACAATTATTAATAATGAAAAAGATATATGTATAGTTACCTGGTAGCGTAAATAATTAATTTAAAAATGTAAATGTAACTCTTTATTTATAATTTATTAAAAATATCTTAATGATAAATAACAATAATAGTAAACAACCACACTGTCCTGTGACTGTGCTGTTGATCAATCAACGCAAGTCAACGGCACATTGTCATGGAGAAAACTTTCAGTAAGCGTAATAAAGCAGTCCCGTAATAAAAATAATTTTGTAAATTTCAAATATTTATAAAATAAAATCATTCATTTGCTGTTACTTACATTTTTTTTATTTACATTCCTAATTAATACATCAAACGATATATATATATATATATATATATTTATTATTATTAATGTAATATGCTTAAAATTTTTTTTATTAGTATAAAATAATAAATTATAGATCATGATTGCTTGACAATGAAATAAAAGTAATTTTAAAATTAAAATGATCATAATTACTATTTATTAAATTTTAAATCGCTTTCAAAAGTTTATTATAACATATTTCAACGGTGAAAAAAAAATAATCGATGAATTTTATGAAGCGATAAATTTAGAAATAGCAAATTTTTTAAATCACTGGGTTTAGAAACGGCGAAATTTGATAAATTTTCAGGTTTACAGGCCGTAATTTTTATAATTCTCAAGGTTTACACACGGCTAAATTTATGAATTTCCAAGTTTAGAATTAGCTGAATTCACGTGGCTAGGTTTTAGATTCGCTACATTTATGATTTTCCAAGTTTTATAGTTCATTTATTTCAATCCTACTATTTTTTAATTGTTTGTATTTTAATTTGAATAAATTTCCAGGATTCTCTCTTTTTAATTAAGCTATTCTACGATTAGCGTTATTTTGTTTATGTCAACTTTTTAAATTGCTCATTTTCCAGATGACTTTATTTTAGAATTTCTCTTTTTACCGTTGAATTTTTTTTTCTTTGTCATATTTTACTATTAGCTGAATTTACTTTTTACAATATTTCAATTTCGTCAAATTTAGGGGCGGAATTTTTTAAATTTAGATAATTTTACAAATATTACAATTTCCAAATTTTTAAATTTAAAGTTTAGAAACCGCCAAATTTACAAGTGGCGAAAAAACTATGAACATGGAAACCTGCCCGAATTAATGCACGCGATTGTATATACATGTATTATATTTATAAAATTTTTATTGTTGTTGAGTTTAATGTTTCAAAAAGTAGAGTCTTGTGTTTAAATTAAATAAAGCATTCAAAAGTATGGAGATCAACTGCATCCTTGACCTTTGATTAAAAGTAACTAGTAAATATTAATGTTTTCGGAAACTGGAAAGGGAGACGTATTTGCTAGTTTCAAACTTAATTATTCAGTTGTTTTATTATTATTCGAATCATTAACAAAAATTACAGGAGAATTAAGATTTACATCATTTTCAATTTGTAAAGAACTTGGACCCGCTATTTCGCAACTTGAATCAGGTGAAACTGACGAACAAGTATCAAGCTTATGAGAAGAAATAATCAAAGAATTAGAATGTAATTTTCGTTGATCAGATTTCGAAATCAATCCCTCATTTCTAACATCTCCTAATGAAAAGCTCTTGACTTCCAATGGAGAACGCTGATTAGTTTGATTATTTTCGTGATTTAACCAAACGTTATCGCTTATCGCATCACTAAAATTTTTTACTAGCCATTCAGTTTTAAACTTTTCGTGTCGATTAGATGCATTCCATACTGTTTCTTTGGAAATCGACATTTCATTGTTTTCCGTTAAAAGTGCGTCTGTGTCTGCATACTCTGGCTCAAGATCTTTAATTTTTTCAGCAATATCATCATTTAAATTATCATGACTCTGTGTACCTGTTGATGATAAAGATACTGGCATGCATAGCGGAACTTGTCCTGAACTAGGCGTGTCTGTTGTGTCACTACGGTATGAATTGCGATTATTGATGATTGCTGGAAGAGTGGTCGATTGACAAATGTTACGAAGATCATATACTCTTGAAGCTAAATTTTCGTTAAGATCCTCGCATGATACATAAAGTGGTGGAGGCTCTTCTCGTGATGGTAAAGCTATTACTTCTGAATATGACGGAGGTCCCATGGGTCGATCCACGAATGATCTTACGCCATTTATATTATGCATAATATTTCGCTCTAAAAAAGTTATAAATTAGTATGTCATTAAAGTATTGTAGATTTCGAGAGTATTGACAGTATATTACCTCGTTGAAGATCATCTGTCGTCATATTTGTAGCATTAATATCAGAATAACGTATATTTTCTGACAAAGAACGTCTTGTTTGATGATACATACCACGATTTTGTTGAGTGTGTCTTGTTGTGATCATTGCACGTTTGAATTGTACACGACAAACAGCTATTGCTAATATTGTAACTATGAACATAAACGCCATTGCGCAACCTGTAATCAAGTTGATATAAATATTTTTTATAACTCAACTATTGGTTAAATTGAATTTTAATATCTGGTGCCGGTGAACTTTTAGATGGATTAATTTCTGTGGGATGATAAAAAGTTACATGTTGGGTATCATGAAATGGGGATATAGAAAAATTATAATCATAATAAAATCCTTGAGGATTATTTAATATCATTGAACGGTATTGTAGAATTGCTAGTTTATTTTGTGATAGAAGAAGACTGGACGGTAGGGTGTAAAAAAAAACAAGAAAAAGAACATTTTTTTCTTAATACCGCGAGGTGTTTCATTAAAATTTAGAAATAAAAAATCATTTCTTGCTTGGAAATGAGTAATATTCCTGATTAAAAACTCCAATTGAATGCGATTGAAAAATTCGAATCGGAAAGTTCCTACCCTAGCAGACCTGATTTACCGTAAATTTACGGTATTTTTACCGCAATATACCGTTAATAGGTAAATTACCGCAAAATCGAGCGGTGAATGGGTAAATTACGGTGGATTTGCCGTAAATTACGCGGTGTTTAGCACAAACTACGGTATTTTTACCGTAAATTTATCACAGGATACGGTAAATCTATCGTAAAAATTCGGATGGATTACCGAATTACCGTTATTTACGGTGAATTACCGTAAATTACAGCAAACCCACCGCAAATTAAGGTAAACCCACCGTAATTACGGTAAATCGGTATTTTACGTTGGATTGCCGCAATTTACCGTAATTTACGGTGGGTTTACCGTAATCTACGGTCAACCCACCGTAATTTGGGCCCGTTAGAGTAGTAAATATGATTTAAAGTTAGTCGGAAAAAAAATGATTGTATTCCAATTGAATCTGATTACAAAATTTCAATCGGATTAAATTGGAAAATAATTGAAAAAAAAAAATTATTTTCCAATTAAATCTGATTAAAATATTTCTATAGGATTCTATTTGAAAAGAATCGAAATCCTGATTAAAAACTCCTATTAAATCGGATTGAATCTGATTGAAACTCAACCGGATTTTTTTCAGATTCTGATAAAAGAAGATAATAAATTTATTTTTCGCTTATTTTCCGATTAAATTCGATAGAAATATTTTTATTGGATTTTATTGAAAGATAATAATGGCCCGAAAAAACCGACTATTTTTTTTTTGAATCTATTATGAAAATTTGTTGATTTAAGATATTTTAAGAAGCTTCTCCAAAAATCAGCTCGATGAAAAATTTTCAAGAGGTCACTCACGAATTTTGAATATAAAAAAAATGATCGAAATTCGGATTTTTTTGTTCTAAATTTCTTCTTTCTCGCGGCAGCTATAGTTTATATTTAATGAAATTATGACTACACCAAAAATTTCAGCCCAAAATTAAAATATTTAAACGTCGCTCAAGAATTTTGAATGTTTCCGAGTACTGTCTCTTGGACGTTTTCGAGCGACACTTAAATATTAATAATAAAGTTTCTCAATTCTTTCACCATCAATTTGTATCATAATGAATAAATAAAAATACAACCCGATAAATAGAAATAATAAGTTATTTACATACTTTTTTATTTTTTAATTCAATTTTTAGGTTTTTTTGCTTATTCAAAACTTACCCAATTTTATTTTTTAAGACTGTCCTGTATATTTTCAGTTATGCAAAAGTTATATTTAAGTGAAATGACAATAATTGAGTTATAAAAAAATACAAAAACTAATTCAAACTATTAGTTACATATATCAGTTAATATTCAAAATTCTTGAGCGCCGTTTAAATATTTAAATATTGAACTGAAATTTTCAGCATAGTCATCATTTTACAGATATAAAATATTGCTGCTACGAGGAAGAAAAAATTTAGAAACAAAAAATCCGAATTTCGATCATCTTTGATATTTTCAAAATTCGTGAGCGACCTCTTCAAAATGCTGATTTTTAGAGAGGCCTCTTAAAACATCTTAAAACAACAAATTTTCATAAGAAACTCGAAAAAAAAAAAGTTGTTTTTTTTGGGCCACCCTAGTATACATACAATAAAACTGATTGTACTTACCAATCACAACGTAAAATGCTGTTTGTATGTAACTTATTTCATGAGATTCTGTTGGCCATGACCGTAATCCAAAATTTGTACTACAGCTGCGACGATTACAACACCATTCCGGTGGTACACAACGATCTTCACAAAGTATTTTACCATAACAGGGATCATCTCCACATCCAGCCGCTTGGCTCTCATCTTCTCCTTCTTCACAGTCGTCTTTACCATCACAAAGGTATCTCTCCATAATACAATTATTAGAGTAACATCTAAACCATTGCGCCCCGCAGAACGTTGGTTCTGAAATATAAAATATACAATTATTGTTTCCGTTATCAACTTATTTTGCGACCCCAACGGACCTGAGTCTTTGTAGATTACGGTAGTGAAGTAGTGTACCGTAAGTACAATAGCGTGCCGTTGAAGAGCTGTAATTACCGCATTATACGGTATAATTGCCGTGTTTTACGGTAGCGTACAGTAAAGTCCAGTCAAGCGTACCAATAAATATGGTGGTGTGCTTATAAGTTTAATTAATATTAGAACAGGATTAAAGCAATATAATCATCACATATTTACATACTTACTTTTTTTAACAGACAGATGAATATTAACAGAAAGATGTGGTTGGACAAAATGTTTGAAAGTAATAGCTATGCACGTGTAATTGCCGTCATGTTTTTCAGATAATTTTTCGAACCAAAGCCAAGCTACATTTTGCCTTTGTCCTCTTTCAACTTTGCTAAGCCGAAAAAAATCACATATTTTGAATAAGAATAATCTCTTAAAAATAATAATAAGTTTTTATTAAATTTGTTGTCAAACTTACAGAGTATGATTTTCATGAAATGGTGTTTTCCAATCAACAATGTAATCATGTAACAAATCATTTTTTTCTCCATTAGGTTTCACCACAGTACAAGTTAAGTTTAACGACTCTTTGTCTCGTTTTAAAATGAATTTTCGCCCCATTCCTATCGTAAATTGTGGTTGTATCTCTATCTTGGCTCTTGAATCCATTGGTAAAGTGGCTATCGTCCCATTTACTTCTTCAGCTTTTAACAAATAGAATATGTAATGAAACATGCGAAATTATAATGAAAAAGAACATTTTGATAAACAAATTTGAATCAAAATTATCTAGTATCATCAGTTTAAAGTTTTGAAATCGAGTTTTTTTTAGTTCAGTAAAACAATAGTTACTATACAATTTATCAAATCATTTCTTCTTAAGTTGTTTAAGTTTTATTTAAAATTATATACACTGTAAAAAGAGCGGTGTTAAAAATGGACTCGTTTTAACTCCGCCCGGTGTAAAAATGAAATTACACCGGTGTAGGAAAAGTAATATACCGGTGTTAAAAAATACCGGTGTAAAAGCGGGGTAAATTGCGTCCGCTTGGAGTATTAACTTTAAAAATTATAAAACACAAAAAACGTCAGTTCTTTATAAAAATTAATAAAAAATATCATTTATTAACAAGTATAGTGATCGAGTAAGTAAAAATATTCACAAAGTAAAATATTTCAACACCGGTCTAGAATATTTACACTGGTGGCGGCGTTATTTTCACACCGCTTTCGGGGGTAAATTTAACACCGATAATTTTAACACCTACACCGCTTGGACTTACCCCGGTGATTTTTTACAGTATATAAGAATTCGTTTTATAGATTTATGCAGATTTATGGAAAAATATCTACGTTTCTATAAATCGATTGCTAAAGCAATTGATACACTGTTAGAAGTATTTATTTGAGCCAAATAAGATTTATTAATAGTTAATAAATGATTTATTAAATGAGATTTATTTGAGCCGAATAAGCCATTTCTTAATAGTTAATAAATGGCTTATTTGAATAGAAAGAAATGACACATGAAGTTCAGGTTATAACTTTGAATGGAATGAGTGTGATTGTTAGTAAAAATTTATTATAATATTTCATTTTTTTTATATCTTTTGTATAATAATTTTTATCTTCAATTAACATTAATTGTGTGCATTATTTTCTTTAAAAAAATAAAATTAAACAGTCCTATAAATTATTTGTCATAACCTTACTTAATTAACATCACGTGTCATTTCTTTCTATTCAAATAAGCCATTTATTAACTATTAAGAAATGGCTTATTTGGCCCAAATAAATCTCATTTAATAAATCATTTATTAACTATTAACAAATATTTATTTGGCTCAAATAAATACTTCTAACAGTGTATATTGCAACCCTAGTGGATGCGAATTATGGTAATTACTGCAATTTACAGTATCCAGCAGAATTACCGTAATTTACAGCAAAAATGCGGCAATTTACCGCAATTTGTGGTATTTTGTCGTAAATTGTCGCAATTGCGTTAAGTTACGGCAAGATGCGGCGAAATACCGTAATTTACCGCAGATTGCGGTAAATAACCGCATTTTTACCTTAAATTGCGGTAATGCTGCTGGATACCGTAATTCCGATCCGCTAGGGAAGATAATAAAATAGCCTAATACAAATATTTACTACCCACTTTATTGACTATTTGACAATTAAATTTAATATCAAAAAATAATTTTTTGGTTCGCTTGATATCATTGAATAAATGTTCATTATTTATAAGAACTAGTTTTCAATCCCCAATACATTTATGCTCTAAAATTAACCTATCTAACTCACATTTGAATTTCCGCGCGTAAGTATTCTAATTTTTTCATTCAACAGTGTATAAGTTTTAAAAAAAAATGGTAAGAACCGTTTTCGCGATGTACAGGAAAGTTTGCGTTTCTTTCATACTTGATAAACCTCCAGCATGTTAACATAATCAATTAATTATGCACTTTTTGATTGTTAATATTTCGTTTCACAATCGGCGAAAAAATTTCGTTTTCGTTCATTAAATTCATTATTAGATATTTTTGTTAATCACATATTTTAATTTCATCACATTTTTAAGAACAGTCGTTTTGCGAGTGAAATATCTTAAGGACTCAGTGAACTTGACTCACATAATAACAGACGACGAATAGAAATGTAAAACGCGCAGTTTAAATCGAAGAACACATCGCGCCAAGTGCATTCAAGACTCAAAGGCAGTATTATCATTGGCTGTACGAGAGCGCTCCCTTAGGCCAGCTGAGGAACCAGCAGAAGGAAAAAAAAACAAATGAGAGATACTGAAAGTTTCATTCCCATATACGAATATACAAAATAAATATTCTTTATAAGACTGTGTAAATACTTTACTAACATATTAATCATCATTACTATTTAATAATATTAACTTACTTGGTAAATTCGTGACAGCTTCCGAGACCACAAATAAAAGTACAACTTGGACGTAATTATGCATCATAATACCATAATTTTTTAATTAAAAATACTAATGTATAATAAGGATTTTAATATCAATGTAAAATTTTATAATTGATCAAAAAGCTCGATGTGATAACTTTATTAAAGATTATTAAAAAAAAAGTTTTAGTAGTTGAAATCAACTTTACTTGTTATATTTAACATAACCAAATTCTATCACTGTTTGATGTACCCGAGACAGTAAAGTTTTCTTGTGGAGTTGGCTCACTGTTGTTACCGACTGTTGTAGTTTTTCAATAAAAATTATAAACATTTTTTACTTCCCGCTAAGAAAATCGACGATTTTTGAAAAATTCGGTAAGTTATTGTTTTCACCCCGATTTTCGAAAATCGAGTTTCCATCAGATGTCGACGTTTTGAGGTCGCAGGAAGCTATTCTGACTATTTTCAGATTGATGTCCGAGTGTCTGTACGTATGTATGTATGTGTGTGTGTGTGTGTGTGTGTGTGTGTGTGTGTGTGTGTGTTGTGTGTATATGTATGTAAACTCTTTGTAACTTTTTAACTAATGGACCGATTTGGATGGTTAAGGCGGCAATCTAAAAAGCTTGTTGGCCATCAACTTTCTTGAAAATTTCAGATCATTTGATCAAGTAGATTCGAAAATATTGGTGAATTACGAAAACAAAAATTATTTTTTTTTTTTTTAGTTTTTTACTGATTTCTTAGAAACGACTCGAACGATTGACTCCAAAATCCGATCAGTTCTAAAACTCAATAAAACACGCCGATTGCCGCTTCAACCATCAAAATCGAGAAATAAATGCTAAAAAACGGTTTTTTTCGAAAACAATGGCATACAAAAGTATTTTCGAGTTCGAAAATTTATTCACAACAATGTTTTTAAGCTCAAGGAACTCGAAAACAGCGGGAAGTTTTAGGGCTGGCCCGCAGGGTCAACCGATAGACAGATTTTTTATTGTTGCTTAATAAAAAAAATTGTCTTTAATTCAGAGAAACGCTGATAATATTTATTTCATTCATTAAATATTAAAATTATATTTGTAGATGGATTGGGTATTTTTAGTCACGTGACTTAATTAAGTAGTGCTTTTTTTTGCCACTTGCCAGAACTTCGTTCATAAAAATGGCTGAGTATCAGAAAAAGATAAGATTTATTTCTTTTAACATGAAAATTTGTATTTTGCGATCTTACTTTACAGAGTGATTTTCTCATCTACATAGTAACGTAGATATGCGTATAGTCCCGAATAGCCACTTTGACTGCAAATTGTCGTCAACTTGAAAATTCAACTTGCCAAAATCTACAACCGGTATTAGAGAGAAAAATACCGGTCGTAGGTTTTAGTGAAGGGTAGAGATACCTCTAGCCTTCATATGCTTCAGGTGAGTTGACCCTATCCAAAAATTTCAATCGAATTCACTCAAATATGGGTCAAAACCCACATAGAATCTAATAAAATAGCATTGGTTTCTATGCGGTTTTTGAACAATTTAAGTAGATTCTATGGGAACTTTTGGATCGAGAAATTTCAAATTTTTGAGCAAATTCTCTCCCACAATTTAACGGCAAATATACGTCAACTTAAGATTTGTTAATTTTTTACTACAACATGCAGTAAAAATTGACAGAATGTAATATTTTGTTCTTAATTGTTTATTCATATTTTTGCTGATAAAGACAAAATATAATTGACAAAACGTCCAAATAACTAATGGTTTAATTCTGTTACCTAAACTCGTTCGAATTCCTGAAATTTATAATTATCTATTGACAGAAAGTTGGGCGCAAATCATGCTCTTTAATTTTTACATTCAATTTAACGTCCAGTATTAGCCATAGTTCCCGGGCTAGTTGAATTTTCAAGTTGACGACAATTTGCAGTCAAAGTGGCTATTAGCCTTTTTCTCAATCGCACTTACAACGAAATCCGCCAGGAGTAGTAGGGTAGGAAAGGACGGGACCAGAAAGCTCGAAATAAAACAAAACAAAGTCTAAAACTTTAAACTGTTACTGGAGCGTGGCCCGATCGGGGCGATAGCCAAAAAGGAAAAAAAACCTTAAACTGTTACACTTGTCATTAAGACTGAGCTGTACTTTTTTGAGCTGAATTTTATATTTCTATAAATTTCTATAAAATTTCTATTAATTGATTGTAATCACAGCGATTTTTTTAGCTTGACAGAAATTTGCCGCCGGAATCTCACGTTAACTGCAAAAATTTTATTTCTATGAGTTGACGCCTACTTCCCCTCAAATTTCTGTTAAATTTAAAGTGCAGTCCGACCCCGTTATAAAACTCCCCGTCATAAGACTCTTAATTTTTTGAAAAATGTCTCGAACGCTGTCCCTCCTAGCCACTTTATTTAAATTTTTTCATTCAATCCTTGTTTATTCCAGTCAAAGTAAAGGTTTATTTACCTGGCAAAAATTCTTGGCAAGCTAGTTTTTTCACATAACTTTTCTAAATTTACCGGAACTACGACAACTGGAAAAATCCAACAAAATAATGCGTCGCAAATATTTTTTTTTTTTTTTTTTTATGAAAAAAAGGCCCAAGTCTAAATTTGTACAAAAACATGTAACGTACTACAGTTGTTGAATAAAAGAAACGGTAATAATATTAAAAAAAAAAAAAATCATGTATAAAAGAGTCTAATTTTAGGTTCCCACGAGCTGCAGTTTGAAAATTATTCATATATCTATCAATTTTCTCATTGATTCAATGTTTTGTTTTTTTATAAATATCAGCTGGCTCCACACTGGAATTTACAATGCGCATGTCAGAGCTGCCCGCGCAATCATTCGATACGTTCAAAGCCTGGAAATTATTTTAATTTCAACACAGAAAAAATTTTTTATTTTATTATAACAAAACAATATACCAGCTAATTAATTTTTAACTTACATTAAATAATTGAATGAATCAATTTTTACTTTAATGTTAAGTTTAGCAAATGGATTCATATATACTCATTTGTGTAGCAAAAAAAGATAGACGAAGAAATTATTCTTGTTTGAAATGTTATGGTGGCATAGTAAAGCCGAGTCATATCGGCCATCTGCAGAAACTAAAATACACTTGGAAAAATTACTATGTACATAGTAAAGTAGACAACGATTGCACAACAAACTACTCTGTAATCATTGGAAATTTTACTATGACCAGCTTAAAAAATCCAATAGATTCTTATATAGCTGCATGTATGTTCTATTAGGGTGTCCCAAAAAAAAAATAATTTTTTTTTTAACGCCTTATGGACTCAAAAGTTACTTCATATCATAAAAAGAATCCTCACAAAATTTCAGCCAGATATCTTTAAAATTGAGCTATCACAAAGGAGGGAGTCCCCTTTCCCATTTAAAATACACGCGAAAATTATTCATTTTAGTTATTCGTTATTAAGACTATGAAAAACATTTTTTTTTAAATTCCGCCTGGTATAGTTTTGTAGGGAATTAAATTCTCTACAAAAAAGTGCTGATGCATTATGTACGTCAAACGAACTGGGAAAAAGTTATGGGGCTTGAAAAATCAACGAAAATTTAGTTTACTCAGTGTTAAATTTTTTTTTAACTTCCCGCTAAGAAAATCGACGATTTTCGAAAAATTGGGAAGTTATTGTTTTCACCCCAATTTTCGAAAGTCGAGTTTTCATCAGATGTCGACGTTTTGAGGTCCTAGGAAGCTATTCTGACTATTTTCAGAATGATGTCCGAGTGTCTGTATGTGTGTGTGTGTGTAAACTCTTTGTAACTTTTTAACTAATGAATCGATTTAGATGGTTAAGGTGGCAATCGAAAGAGCTTGTTAGCCCTCAACTTTTCTGAAAATTTCAGATCATTTGATCAAGTAGATTTGAAAATATTGGCGAATTACGGAAAAAAATTTTTTTTTTTTTAGTTTTTTATTGATTTCTCAGAAACGGCTTGAACGATCGACTTCAAAATCTAATCAGCTCTAGAACTCAATAAAACACGTCGATTGCCGCCTCAACCATTGAAATCGGTCGATTCGTTCGTGAGATATCGTGGGAGAAAGAAATGCTAAAAACGGTTTTTTTCGAAAAGAATGGGATACAATAGTATTTTCGAGCTCGAAGAGCTCGAAAATGTACTCACAACAATGTTTTCGAGGTCAAGGAGCTCGAAAACAGCGGGAAGTTATGGGGCTGGCCCGCAGGGTCAACCGATAGACAGATTTTTTTATTATTTTTCATTCTTATTGCATCAAAAATTTTCTTTTTCAAATTTTGACGAGCATGCTTGTGTAGGAAATTGAATTTCCTACAAAAAGTATCTGATATCATATATACGACAAATGAATGAGAAAATAGTTACAGGGCTTTGAATATCAACGAAAAGTGAAGTTTAAAAAATATTAATTTTTTGAACTTATATGTCAACGGGAAGTGAACTTAATTTTTTGGCGGAAAAAAGAAATGAACTTTGAATCCCGACTTAATTCTACACCATGTCACTAAACTAGTCAAGTCTTCTGTTGGGAGATAATATTCTCTCTCTCCCACTCTCTCTTTTTTCTCGAGAAGTATAGCTTACTAATTCTTTATTATGCTGGCATTATAAATAATAAAAACAGATTGATAGAAAATGTTACGCAAGAATGTAAAAAATAAAATTAACCACTACAATAGAAGTTTATCTATCGAGTGCGATCGTGTTTAAGACGCGAGGTGTGAAGATTGGTGCCCGAGCCGAAGGTGATTGAAATCGGTACCGGCTATCGAGTGGTAATCTTTATAACTATTTTACCCTGTGACGTTTTGTTTATTTTTGAAATGAACGTCCATTTTATTTTATATTTTTTCTAAAAAAAAATTCTTCCTTTAGCTGCGACAGGATTATTCCTGAGGCTGCAATAGGACTAGTCCTGTTGCAGCCACAGGACTAGACCTTTAAATATTACAGGACATTCCTGTTACAGCTACATGCTTGGTCATGTAGCTGTAACAAGAATATCCTGTTGCAGCAACAAACTCATGCAGCGACATTTGTTTTTTTTCCATGTAGACTACAAATATTATAAGTACAGATTACACTAATTAATTTACAAATTACACTATTAGTATTTCATGCATTTTTTTCCGCGTGGCCAATATAGTCCGGCTTTACTATGACACCATAGCATTTAAAACAAAAATAACTTCTCCGTGTGAAGGAGAGAAGTTCAAAAGTTATTGCGATACTCTGGCGCAACTTACGGAAGTAAAAATCCGTAGCAATAATTATTCAATTCTTGTGCAAAAAATCTATTCCAAGGCTCTTGTACAAAAGCATTGACTAAACTTTTAAGTTATAGACTTATAGTTAAAAAAAGCGTTTGATGCCCGAAACTTACATCCAGTGAAGCGTGCGGGTAACCACTACTATGTTCATATATTTAAACATTTTATGTACACACAAATTAATATAATCAGTATTTTTTAACAAGCAGAAGAGTTCAGGATTAATTGATTTAGCAATATGTATTTTGTGTGTTTTTTTTTGTTGGTTCGAAAATTCTTTTTCAAATACTATCTACACATTTAATTTTTCATGTAAATTGTTAAGTCAAACAGCTAATAAACTAGCTATTCAAATCAATAACAACAGCACAGACTTAGATGGCTTGTGTATCCAGTGAAGAATGGAGAAAGTATTTGGAGATACTTTAATATATTTCGGATCGACCTTCAGATTCATTACATACTTTTTTCCCACTTATGATAATAATTTTAATAATTGAGTTGACGGAATCTGTTTTTATTCGCTCAATGTTTAAATAGCTAATTCAACTTTCTCCTCTTGCCAAATTATGTCTACACACATATATTTATATACATGTATATATATAAACTTTGACATTTGTAAAAATACCTAAATTTAAAAATCTAAATTATTCAACTATTGTCTTAAACTCTTCATTTACGGTTCGATAAGAAAGTGCTTTAATATATTATATAACCGTCTAGCCAACATAATTATATCGAGAAAAAGTAAATTTCTTCCTAAATTATTTTTGCTTTGATTGTTATTTTCTATTAAATAATTTTTTTTAATTGTCTTTAGCTGCATACCCGCAGTTCAAGCAAGAATGATAAGATGAGTCCTTAATTGCATGTTGTAAGTCTTTCTTTGTCGCTAATGCTCTGAATCCAACTTTCTCCATGCGCAGATGGTGATAATTTAGTTTTTAATTCTGTAAACTGCATTGAACTTTAGTTCTGTTATTCAATTTCCTGAAATTGAAGTACTTTTTCAGTTGCATATTTACAGAAATGCACTATATTTCAATCAACAATGCAAGGAAATATATTAGTTATCATTGACAGTGGCTTGAATAAATTGATTTAATTATTTTTGTCATAGCATTAATGATGTTATTATGTTTCGCTCAACGTTTTTGTCTCTACCGGTCAGGCCCAGCCGGGCGTGTATTGTGTACCCCTACCTCACCCAAAGAGAAGTGCCATCAATTAGCCCGCGAGTGTCTCGTAGCCATGGGCGCTCTCTTCCCTAGATTTAACCAACATGCATGTTCAAACGATTAGTCCCTCCTTAGTATAAAAGCTACGTCAAAGACATCGAAATTTACCAGAAGAGGATTCACTGATTTCACAGTAAGACGCGATCGCGTCATTTTTTGGTGATAAACAAAAATTACATACATGTATATACATATATATTTTTGTATGCCGGTGAAAAATTAACAAAAAAAGAATAAAAGTTTGATGATGGGTTATTCTAAGCAGGTTGGTGTTGGTGATTTTTGTCTGTGATAAAAATTAATTCTTAACGTTACAATAAAATTGCTGTTTTTTTATAGCAATAATTTTGAAAATTTACCGCTAATTTAGATAAAATTATTTCATTTCTTCTAAATTGTGAAAGTGTCTGATTTATTTTTTCCTATTACACATCCGAGTTTTATTTTTTAATTTCATTTACGAGATAAAAAATTTGCCGATATCAAAGGAACATTATCGTAACTTAAACATTACGACCAAAAATTATACTCCTAGTATATTTTGTTTCGAAAATTTTCGAACTTACGAAAATAATGTATCTGATTATAAACAAATAACTTAAATAGATTTTTGAATCGAGAAACTATTTTTTTTATAAAAAAGCTATTGAAAATAATCGAAAAAAAATTAAGATAAGTCATTGAAACTATTTTCAGTATAAAACTTGATGGATTATTTATGGTGATTTCAGGTAGTGTTGCAGTTACTTCTTCTTTTTGCATACTCGATTAATGCTGAACCGATCGGTAAAAGAGAGTCAGTAATTAAACCATTAATATTTCGTACATCAATTAAAAATTGTACTCAACTAATATGTGTTATTTTTTTTTACTTCTAGAGCACCTTCATTAGATTACGGACCTCCACCACCACCACCACCACCACCATCATCGTCGTATAATTCTCCACCATCGTCGTATGGCCCTCCAGCACCTTCATATGGGCCACCAGAACCTTCATACAGACCACCTGCACCTTCATACGGACCACCTGCACCTTCATACGGACCGCCTGCACCTTCATATGGACCACCAGCACCTTCATATGAACCACCAGCACCTTCCTATGGGCCACCAGCACCTTCATATGAACCACCAGCATCTTCCTATGGACCCCCAGAACTTTCGTATGAATCCTCAGCACCTTCAGCTCCGGCTGGTGAATGGAAAAAAAAGCTGACATGGAAAGAAGAATGGAAACAAGTCTGGCTAACTAAAAAAAAATTAGAGTGGAAGCAGGAATGGAAAAAAATTAAAGTACCTGCCTGGAAAGAAATTAAAGTCCCAGTATGGAAAGAAGTTAAAGTCGAAGCTTGGAAAAAAGTTCAAAAGCCTGTTTGGGAGAATATACAAATTCCCGCTTGGAAAGAAGTTCAAGTTCCAGACTGGAAAAAAATATGGAAGCCAGTTTGGAATGTTGTTCAAGTGCCAGTATGGAAAGAAGTTCAAGTAGCCGATTGGAAACAAATTTGGATACCTGAATGGGTTGAAACTCATGAGAATACGGTTCAAAGCTACGAACCATCGATTTCAAGCCACAGTTCTCCAACACAAAGTTACGGTCCTCCAGCTCAAAGTTATGGCCCTCCAGCACAAAGTTACGGTCCTCCAGCCCAAAGTTATGGTACTCCAGCATCAAGTTATGGAGTTCCTTCTCATGATTCTGGAAATGGATATCACTATGATGCTCCAATTCAATCTGCTCCCCAAAAAAAACTTATTTGGAAACCAATTTGGAAAAAAGTATGGAGAACGGAAAAAAAGCAAGCTTGGGAATCTCAGAAAAAAATGGAATGGAAAGCTGAATGGAAAAAAGTTTGGAAAACTGAAAAGAAACAAATTTGGCAAACTGATAAGAAACTTACCTGGAAAAGTGAAGATGTAAAGGTATGGGTACCGTCAAAAAAACAGGTGTGGATACCACAAAATGTCAAGGTATGGAAAGATGAGTGGAAGAGTAAGAATGTACCCGTATGGAAGAATGTGCAGGTGCCAACATGGAAGAAAGTCTGGAAACCTGTATGGGAGAAAGTTTGGGTACCAGCAGATTCGCATCAGCATCAAGAAGAACATCCTGGATATCAACGATGAGCTCGCTTTTATTTCTTATTTTGAGAGAAGGTAGAACAGGAGAAAAAATTTTATTTCCCCTGGATATTTATTGTTATAAATAGAAGATTTTTTTCTTCTTAGTTATAAGTTGTAAATATTATTATATATATAAAAATAAAATAAAAATATATTTCTACATATTTCTTTTTCTCTTTCTCTCTCTTTCTCGCTCTATATATACATACAGATGTATAGAGAGAGAGAGAGAAATTTATTTTATTTTTGGATTGTAAAGTAAAATGATTTTTTTTCATAAATTTTATATTTTATTACGAATATCAATTAAACTTTTATGATAATATTTCCGTTAAGAGGTATGGTATAATATATCAAAGTAGGAAGAGAAAAGAGATAAAAAAGAAAAAAACAGAGGTCTCGGAGGTCGCGAAACTAACTCACGGCCTTTAATGCGAAACTTTCTCCACGACTTTAAGTGGGAGAAGTTATGACTTTCCCATTCGGAAGTTGTCCCGTAAGCACGTGGTCATCATTTGCCTCGAGCTATAGTAGTTTTTCGCATTAAACAACAAAGGTATGCTCAAGTTGATCATACAGTTTCTCTGTACATCCTTTCCTTTGGTTTAAAATAATTTATTTTTTATCATCATTTATTGAATTTTAAAAAGATGCCACGAGGTCTTCTTGGAATATCACTTCCGGGTGAAGGACACGCATGTAGACCTGAGGTGTAAAATGGCCTGGGGACTTCCTTGGCAGTAAGAGAGAGTGAAAGTTGTGTTCAAGGCTACACAAGAATAATCCGATCTTCTTTCTCGTTGGTCGTTTATTTTTTATTTTATTTCCACACACTCCTGTTGTATTCTTGCTAAATACACTAAATTAAAGTTGAAAGTGGATTGAGAGTGAGAGTATTCATATACAAGTTATGTGTATATATTAAAGAAGGTCTAGGCATATTCGACATACATATTGAGTATACGTATCACGTAACGGAGAGACTGCAGCTTTTACTAAGATACTTTTGCTTTTCTTTTTTCAATGATAACAAATAATGGTGATGATGTGAGCGTGTTATACTTACATCATAATATAGATCGAAACTTTGCTCAATGAGCTAATTATTTCAAATAAATTATATTATAATTTTTGAATTTCAAAAATTTCAATGAAAAGTGTTATACACTGAACTAAATTATTCACGAATTCAAATAAATCATGGATTTTATCAACAGTATTTTGAATTAATAAAATGTTTGTTGGATTAAATGCGTATTTATGTAATTTAACTAAATATATTTAAACAGGAATGGAAATTTACTTGAATCAACGATATGTCATTGTCTCAATAAAAGTATACGACAATGAAATCTATACATCGAGAAAACGAATTCGAAAATATTATAATATTTAATATATTTTAGTAAAAAATACTGATGCGAATCAATGATTGCATTATTTTTATTATTTGTTCCCAAATATATAGTAAAAATCACAAAATGCTAATTGATACATATTTATCTGAAAAATTGCTACATCATTACTTTTATTAATATTTTTCATTAATGACATTAATAACATTGAGTAATATTCATTATACGATTTAACGATTTTTATTTTGTAAAAATATAAAAATTAACTGAAAATGTGGATTAAATACTATACAATGTCATAAGGTTACAATCCGTATAGTAACTTCTGTAAATCAGATGAATAGTGGAGTATTGAGTATTATATAGCAACTAACAAATTACTAAACGATTTGTAATTTTCTGAAAGTAGATCGATAAAATTAACAATTGGTAGCGATTGCGTACATGAATATCTATTACAAGTTCAGAGACTTTCGTTCAAAAGAGACATTGGTCCGTCAGACTGAGAACGGGATCCGCATGCGGGAGATCGAGGTACGAATCTCGGTCTAGTCAAGTGATTTATAAATATAAAAATTGACGCCGACACTATTACACATATGCCATGAATAATAATAAAAAATTGATTTTATCTATTTCCATTCTAATATAATAAAATTTACTAAATTGGATACTAAAATTTAATATATTGGACAGTAAATGTCACTATAAACATATAGTCAAGTTTACTAATGAGTTGATATTTATTTGCATACTTAAATAATAAAAACTACTAAATTTAATTCTTAAGGAGTAAAAATTACACTTTTTCAAAAGCGTTTTAAGCTTACAATATAAGTTTAGTGATTTTGACTTGTATTTTTATTAAAGTTTCCTATATTTTTTTCTCTGTGTACCATTTAAAATTTTTATAATCTAAAATTGTCTATGTATTCACCATTCTGAACCTTCTCTGTTAGAAATTTTGTAGTGTTTATTCTTAGTAGTGAAGTTTTTAAGTAGATATGTCGTAGCAGTTAATTTTTGGTAGAGTTCTTCTACTGGTAGGGTTATGGCAAAGTCGTAAATTGCCGTTTTGGATGAAAAACAAAAGTTCCCTTATAGGAAAAAACAATAGGCCCAAGCTTGGCCGAGGCTTGGCGCGACTTATTAACTCTAGGAGAAACTTGAAATCCAAGCTTGGTCCAAGTCTGTCTAAGCATCGGAATGATAACACCGAGCCAAGCTTGAGTGACAGTGTTGTGCCAAGACTGCATCTTAGTATTGGCTCAATTTCGAGAGCCAGTATTTTGCCAAGACTGTTGCTAAATAAGCACCTATACTTATTAAAAATAGATTAAAAAAAAAAAAAATATTAGTATAGACATGTGCATGATGGTAACATGGAGATTAATTTGTACACAGAGAAATCAGGTAGATCGATGAAACTAATTTTTTTTGCATTTGCTGGGTCTCGAACCTGGTCCTTCATGGCTGCTAGTCAAGTGTCTTATCCACTAGGGTGTTACGCTATTCATGGAAGCCAGAGGTTTTTAGGTACCATTTGTTATTTAGACTGGTAAACCAAGGCTTGTTACTTGAGTAGTGGCTGAATCTTGGCCCACGATCGGCAAACCGAGGCTCGTCACTTGAACGTTGGTCGGATCTCGGACTAACCTTTGGAACCCGAGCCTGGGTAGCCCAGCGTTGTGCCGAGACCGGCCCCGTTTTCAATATTTTTTTCCTACAAGGGTTGTTGACAATAGAGCAAAACTACACTGATAGGAGGATTTCTTAGCATTTAAAAAGATTTCTTAGTATTTAAGAAATCATTTCTTAAACATCATTTTTTTGTATTTATCAAATATTTCTTACTATTTAAGAAATGATTTCTTAATAGTTATGAAATTATTCCTTAAATCGTATTTTGACGTCTACCAAACATTGCGATGTTATACAATTTCTTTGAATACCTATTTTTATTGAATGCAGGTATAGGAATAGGAATATGACTTTATACTTGAAATTTCAGAAGTTAAAAGCCGCGTGCTGTATGATTGAAAAAAAAAATCTGGGCAACGGTTGGCCCTGCCCGGGTCAAAAATAAAACTTGATTCAGGCTCGCTTCGCCTTATTTTCTTTTGAAGTTATCGATTTGCCGACGATTTTTTGATAAGATCTCGACTTTTTCGACTTAAATTTAATTTTTTTAAGCTTTTTGAACTTTTTTAATCTTAGATTCAACTTATTCGTCTTTACTTTAAGCACGATAGTCATTCACATTACTTTTGACTTGCTAAACCAAGTTGAAAAAAAGTCATTTATTCGCCTTACTTTCGCCCTAATATATAAAAATTATTTCACCTTAGTACTGACTTTTTCGACTTATAATTGAAGTTGAATAAGTCTACATCAAGTCAGCTTCGACTTGATTTAGACTTTTTCGCCTTACATTTTAAGTCGAATAAGTCTAAACCAAGTCAATTTCGACTTGATCTTGTCTTCAACGTCTTAAAATTTAAGTCGAATAAGTCTAAACCAAGTCAATTTCGACTTGATTTCAACTTTTTCGTCTTAAATCGTGACTAAGTAAGCCAGTTAAGTCTAAACCAAGGCGAAAACTTAATATATTTCATACCTCCGTAAAAAAAGTCGAGTTTGTCTTGTGAAAAACGGCTCCAAATTTCGACTTGATAAACCAAGTCTAAATCAAGTTTTATTTTTGATCCGGGTGCGGGACAGTTCCAAAACTTCCCGCTGTTTTCGAAAATATTCTTGACAGCATTTGTTTTTTATGAACTTTTCAAGCTCAAACAAGTCACCTTTTATGTTAAAGTTTGAAAATTTAAGAATGAGAGTAATTAATGAACAAGCGTTTTTTAAATGTTTATTTCCGATTATGTTGAATAAAACAAATGTATTCAAGCAGAAACCAATGTAAGCGATCAAAATAAGGATTTAAACGGGTTTTGACGTGGATCAGAGCGTTAACATATGAAATACCCGAAAAAAATGTTAAACGTGCTGTTTTTTCATTTTTTTTTTTGATAATATTATTTCAATTGAAGAACGAGTTCAATTTTATTATTTGGTAATCGAGATAGACGACAAAGACAGAGAGTTGGTATAATTTTGAACACATTTTAGTATATTATATGATTATTTATCCGGGAAAAATTATATAAAATGTCATTTTTTAAACTTTTCGTCGTCGGTATCTTTTGAACTAATTAACTGATTTTGATATTCGATGTGGCAATCGGTGCGTTTTATTGAGATCTAGAGTTTTTCTGCAAATCTGAGTTCAGAAGAAATCTTTTAAATGCCGTAAGAACCGTCTAAATCGGTTCATTCATTAAAAAGATATGAGAGGTTTACACCCACCCATGGGTGCACTGACACACACACACACACACACACACACACACACACACACACACACACACCTACACACACACACACACACACATACACACACATACAGACATTTCTCTGAAAACCCGACTAGAATTTCTTCCTGATTTGCCTGAAGTACCATAAGGACCTTATCAGGTAAATATAAGGTTTGCCATATTAGGGCAAGCCTGACAAGTTCCTTGTCAGGACCTCATCAGGATATCCTTATTAAAAAAAAAGTCATTTGCCATCGGGTCAACCTGACAAATTCCTGATCAGGACCTCATCAGGATATCCTTATTCAAAAAAAATTTATTTGCCATCAGGTCAACCTGACAAGTTCCTGATCAGGACCTCGACAGGATATCTCTTTTAAAAAAAAAGTTATTTGTCATCGGGACAACCTGACGAGTTCCTGATCAGGACCATATCTGGATATCCTTATTTTAAAAAAAGTTATCCCATCCCTTCAAATATTTCATTTACAGGCTAGAAATTAAAAAAAGTACCAAAGAATATTATAGAAAAATCACGTCAATCATTGTAGCACAGATTTTTTACTTCTTCATCAGTTATTCTTTGACATCATAATGAATATTATATTTACACTTTCAAGATCACTTGTGTATGTCAGCTCAGTGGATAGCATTGAGGACTTTGAATTGGAAGGACGCAGGTTCGAGCCCAGCAGTTATCGGGATTTTTTCATCAATAAAAAATATGTTTACTTCCTCTAATTAATGCTCTCAATACAATAGATAACATTCTCGATCGAATTAAAATTCTCTCATTTTTTTTTGCAATTTAATATTAATTTAAAAATAATTACTAATAAGGTAATCCTGATAAGGATTTGATGAGGATATCCTGGTAAGGACCTGATACGGCAATCCTGATAAGGACATGATGAGGATATCCTGGTAAGGTCCTGATAAGGCAATCCCGATAAGGACCTAATGGGTCTTAAGCGTTACATACATATCAGGATCCTTGTCAGGACACCCTGATCGGGACCTTATTTGAAATAAAGTTAACCCGATAAGGACCTCGTCAGGCCCTTATGAAAAATTCTAGTCGGGAATATCAGAATAGCATTCTAGCACCTTCAAACGTCGATATATGATGACAAATTTTTAAAAATCGGGGTGAAACCAATAACTTCCCAAATTTTTTGAAAATTGTCGATTATCTTAGCGGGAAGTTAAAAACTCAAAGAATTAAAATTCGGAATTATATAAAATCTAAAAATCTCGGTATTTTACCAAAGTATTTATAACATTAATTTAAATATAATATTATAAACAAACACACTTATCATAATAGTTGGCAACTTTCTTTATCCGAAAGTAATATCCCGCAGGCATTGAATGACATCTTTTTAAAATTCATTATATCATAATAAGGAAATTATTTTGAAATCAGAAGAAATAATGTGCAGAGAAATTTTATGATACATAAATAAACGCATGCACACAAATACACACTATTTTAAAGAAATCTTTAAACTCAAAATGTGTATAACGAAGTTAATAGTTTTGACTTTTGAGAATTAATTTGTAACTGTCGAAGTATCCCGTAAAAAAAGTTGATTTCGGTTATTCGTAATTATTTTGGATGACTATCATCAATATCCATCAAAATCATATTATAGTTAATAGACCAATTACGATGATTATTGCTGCAATCAATCCCGATTACCAAAATAGAAAGCCCACGTTTAGTTTATATTTTAGGCTACTTTGGTCAAGACAGTAAATTGATCAATGAAAAATTTTAAAAAACTATTTTTTTCTAAGCATTCCCTACATGATCTCTCGTGGACGAATGAACAGATTAAGACAAGATTGTAGGCCTTCAAAAGCTTTTTTTGTTTTGGAGCTGAACAGATATTGAAGTTAGTCGATTAGGTTTTCATAATATCTAAAGAAAACTGAAAAAAAAAAAAAAATTTTTTCGAATTTCTGTAGTTACTCAAAACGTGCGTGACTGATCGATTTCAAATTTAGAGAAATTGCGATGGCTCTTTCGATTACCGTATAAACAATCTCAATTGGGGAAGCCGTTCCCCGCTTAAAAATAGTCAGGATATATATTTTCCTAGGGCTTCCAAACACCGAGACTTGCAAAAACTTGAATTTCTAAAACTAGACTGGAAGCAATATCTTTTCTATACTTTAAAAATTTTGAATATTTTAAATCTTAGAAAAGCTGTACGTTATATTATATTAAATAGGAAGAATTAAATAAATAGTTGGATTCAAAGATGTTTAATTATTTTGCTTGAAATTGCTCATGTGTACTTCTTATACTAACAATAATCTATACATTAATATTGAAATTAGATATTTTTGAAAGTTATTCTGATAATTTAATTTATGAGAATATAACAATATGTAAAATTACCCGCAATAGTAATTTGTACACTTGGTATAATATCGTATGTTATTAATTTCTCGCACGACTAGTGCGTTTCACTTTTTCTCGTGAGTAATATCAAGCCCTTGACACTCTCTCCCTCAAACTCAATTTACTTGAACCTTTTAATGCACTATTACGCTGTAAGCCTGTCGTAAAAAAAATTATTGACCGCTGTACGAACAAGTTATGTTACTAGACAAGACTAGTTACTTTCACATACATAGTCACTAAAAAAGGCTTGTTATTTACGTTTTCTTTTGATTTTTCAAATTTGAGAAGTAATGAGATTTATAGAGTTGAATCTCAGATTAAAATAAAAATTCCTATATAATCCTTCTGTTCGAAATGTGAATGACATTATTGCGATGATAATGAATGATTGTAGCTTATCAGATTAACTCTCCACTTGGAATTTTCATGTCTCACTACTAAAAATTTTTCTCATAATGAAAAAGACTTTTTTTTTTTCTTGCAATTATAAAATTTTTTACCAAGAAGAAATATTTATCTTTCTTTTTTTTTCATAAATACAAAATAGACTCTCGCATTAGAATATGTGTAAACGCACTTTCATTTCTTTTTCCATAATTGGACATCGTAGTTCACTTATGATTAGCGATTAGTGTTGCGTATTTTGTATGCCACAATCAGAGCGAACACCGAATATCAATTTTTATTTCGTCCATCACTCTTTACTCAAATTACTAATTGAAATACTCGTTATACAGGGAATTTTTAGATATTCTATTACTTATGCGTGTTGATTATAGAACCACATGATACTAAAACGATAAATAAATCAATGATGATCTTCCTTTTTTTAATTTCCCGCTAAGAGAATTGAAAATTTTCAAAAAAAAGGGAAGTTATTGGTTTCGGTCCGATTTTAAAAAACCGAGTTTCGACCAGATCTTGACGTTTCAGGGTCCTAGGCAGCCATTCTGACTATTTTCAAGAGGATGTCCGAGTGTATGTATGTGTGTACGTACGTACGTACGCATGTACGTCCGTCTGTATGTAAATATTCCGTAAAAATGTTTTTTTTTTGATAACTTGTAATGTACTCAATGGGTTGATTCCAAAATGTAATCAGCTCTAAAACTTCATAAGCCGCGTCGAATGCACCCTCAAAATTCACCATCGAAATCGGTTGATTAGTTTAAGAGAAATCGTTAACGAAAGAGAAAAAAAAACTATTTTTTAGTTTTTTTGGAATTTCTCAAAAACGACAAGATCAATCAATTCCAAAATCTAATCAGCTCTAGAACTCAATAAAACGCGTCGTTTGCCAACTTAGCGTCTTAATCGGTCAATTCGTTCGAGAGATATCGTCGGAGAAAGAAATGGTAAAAAAAGGTTTTTCACGAATATCTTTAAAACGACTGCACTAATTCTTTCCAAAATTTAATTAGCCCAAAAACTCAATAAAACGCGCTGATTGCTATATTGAACATCAAAATTCGTCTATTAGTTTAAAAGATATCGACGACGAAGAGTTGAAAAAATAACATTTATATCATTTTCCCCGGATAAATCATGATATAATGTACTATAATGTGTTCGAGTTTGAAAAGCTCATAAGAAAACAATGGCATCCAAAAGTATTTTCGAGCTCGAAAATGTATCCACAACAATGTTTTCGAGTTCATGGAGCGGGAAGTTTTGGGGCTGGCCCGCAGGGCCAACCGATGCCCAGATTTTTTTTTTTTAAGTTGGAGGAAGATATTAAGAAAAGAAAGTAGAACAGATGAAGGACTGACCGATTCTGAATAAACGTAATAAGTTCTGTAAATTATGTAATAAAAATTATAAGACAGTTGTGACATGATGATACGCTTATTAATTTTCACTTTATTCCATCACTATTGTGTTTATTGATAAATATAATATCTGGGAAAAAGAAATGTCGAATTCGATCTGTTGCGAAAGCTACCTTTCCGTATACTACTTTACCTTCCAGAATTCACTTTCAACTTGTTTTTATATTTCTGTCTCCTTTTTTTTTCGAGAGAGTTCCATTATTTACGATTTATCGATATTTTGATAGCTGAAAATTTATTGTAAAGAAATAAAATAATATAAAAAACTACAATAGAAAAGACAAAAGCTGTAACCTTGCTGCATAACCTTGTCGTTGACTTCCAAAGTCGCATTCCAGAGTAGCAAACATAGTCACGCAAAGCCAGGGAACAAATTTAAAATCGTTTAATGAGTCGGTGGTAGCGCTGAAGAGGTAAGTGGGGAAGTACGACGTCGATCACTTTCTCCGTACGACATCAAAGAAAGATAGAGTGTACTTCTACTTAAAGAAAAAAGAAGAAAAAAATAATTTCTTTCCTTCTTTGCTAATTCCTTTCTTCTTCAGGATCCTTTATACCTACTTTTCTGCCACCACTACATCAGACATCCCCGCCAGCAAAACTGCAATGATGTTTGCTTTCGTTGAGCGATTCCAATTCGCCTCAAGTTTACCCAGACCTGCATTTACTTTCATGGGGGAAGATACATGCCTATATAACCACGGTGTTCCGCTTATTGGACCAAGTAAAGCGAGTTTTCCTACAACAAGGGAACAAGAGTTTGCGCCCGGTCCCCACACGGGTGGCGTTCGAAAATCATGAAATTTCGCCCGAGATGCACAGTGAGTCGCGTTAATTTTTTCATTGTGTTGTCACATATTATTAACAATTAATTTTTGTTTATTTATTGATTATAGATTGCACTTGTGGCGCTACTGCTTCAAGTTGCCCTTGTTAGCAGTAAGGCGCTTCAACAAAATGCCGGGATTATACAGAACCAATGGCAGAATCAACAAGGGTATACTAATAATTATTTTATAAAAATGGATTAGTATAATACTTTTAACTTCCATTAATAGTAATAACTGTTTTATTTATAGGAACACAGAGGGAATCCAAAAAAGATATGATCCGGGAGCAGGTTCAGGACATGACGATCATCATGATCATGGATACTGGAAGAAAAAGTTAATCTGGAAACCTGGCTGGAAGAAAATTTGGAAGCCAGCTCAAAAACAAATTTGGAAACCCGCATGGAAAAAAATCTGGAAACCTGTTTGGGAGCCAACGCAACGAGCGATTTGGAAAGAAATTCAAGTGCCGGCTTGGAAAAAAATTTGGAAACCAGTTTGGAAAGAAATTCAAGTGCCTGTGTGGAAAGAAATTCAAGTGCCTGCATGGAAAAAAGTTTGGAAACCTGTGTGGAAACCAATTAAGGTGCCTGGATGGAAAGAAATTCAAGTTCCAGACTGGAAAAAAGTGTGGAAGCCAATTTGGAAAGAAATCCAAGTGCCTGCATGGAAAGAAATTCAAGTGCCTGCATGGAAAAAAATCTGGGTTCCTGAGTGGATTAAAGTTGGAGTTCCTGGAGAGCATAACGTTGGGACAGATCATAATGGATGGCAATATACAAGTCATGATCTTTGGAAGAAAAAACTAATTTGGAAACCCCTTTGGAAAAAATACTGGAAGCCAGCAAAAAAACAAATTTGGGTGCCAGACAAGAAACTCGAATGGAAAGAAGAATGGAAACAAATATGGAAACCGGCAAAAAAACAAATTTGGTTGGACGATAAAAAACTTGTTTGGAAAGAAGAATGGAAACAAATTTGGAAGCCTGACAAGAAACTTATTTGGGTCCCAGACAAAAAACTTGAGTGGAAAGAAGCCTGGAAACAAATCTGGAAAACAGAAAAAAAACAGGAATGGATACCAGATAAAAAACTAGCTTGGAAAGAAGCCTGGAAGCAAATTTGGGTGCCTGCATGGAAAGAGATTTGGGTACCAGATTGGAAAAAAATTTGGAAACCAGTTTGGATCTCAGAATGGTTTCCAGCAGAAGATCATCATCATCCTCATCATGGTAGTGGATGGGAAGATCGTAAGGATAATGTAGCTGAAGATCAAAGACAACGATTAGCTAGACAAAGTCAGCAATTCGAGTCACAGCAGCAACAGGGTGTTCAGCAAACTCAACAAGTACAATCACAACAAGGCTCTATTCCGCTTGCGTCTATTACCGCTGACTTGGTTCCTCCACCATCGAATCAACAAACAACTTGGAAATTTCCAAGTCGTTAATAATTAGTACTTCTTTTATTCCTCAAGCAGGAAATGTAATATAAGCCAATGTACATATAATTACTGAGATTTGATAGCGAGAAGAAGTATAAGAGCAGAAGAAACGAAACTTCTGCTTTGTTCATTCCTTTCAAATCAGTTATTAATGTTATTATTATTATTATTATTATTGTTATTATTATTACTATTAATTTTTTATTGTTTTTTTTTAATTTACAAAAACACGTTATTTGTTATCACGATTGTTAATTAATTATCTGTTATACGAATAAATTTAAATAACGTTCCGTTTATAAATATTTTAGTATCTATTTAAACCATCATTATCCAGTCTTTCAAAATATTATGTGATATTAATTATTATTATTATGAATTCACGGATGGGAAATTGCTCGTGAACTCGAGAGAAAGTGCAACACTCGTACATTAATCGTTTAAACTAGGGAACTGTATAAGACAAGTTTTTATAAGAGAAAGTATGAGTATATTAAACCACCTACACTATCAATCATTTCACATATTAACAATGCACAGGAAATATAATAAAATAATCAAAACTACATGAAATAATTCAAAAAATAGTAAATAGTAAATGAGCAAAAAAAAAATATAAATATATAACTTTTTAAAATATCGTATTCGTTCATTCATAATATACTTGTAAAAGTGAATTAAGAATAACTCATGAATTCATTATTTTTTAATTTAGTAGTATTTAATTTTATCAACATAAAAGAATATATATCTTTCAGTTAGTATTATACTTCGATTATGCTTTAAATAGAATGAAGTAGTTACGTTACTGATTAAATCCTTCGACTAAATCCAATTGAATCATTTGCAATCGGAAAGCAATCGAAAAAATTTATATTATCCGATTGCCCTAATTAAAAACTCAGGTTAAAATCTTTCAATCAGATTTAATCAAAAGAGAATATTTTTATTTTTTAACTTACCGCTAAGAAAATTGTAAATATTCAAAAATTCGGGAAGTTATTGGTTTCGGTCCGATTTTCGGAAATCGAATTTCTAAGAGTTTTTGACGTTTTGAGGTTCTAGCAAGCTATTCTGACGCATTTCAAGATGATGCCTGAGTGTATGTATGACGCGTGCTTAAAGGTAAAGGGAAAGGGCTTAGAACAATTTATGCGCCCTATTACCTTTGCAAAGGTAAAAGGGCGCATATTTTTTTTTTTTTATTGCCAATCGAGTAGTAGACTTTATTATTACTTATGTTATTATTTATTTATTACCAATCAATGTAAAAATGTTGAAAATATTAAAATCTATGAAAAAAACGAAAAAAAAAAATTTTTTTGTTATACGCCCTTTTGGTTTTAAGAAAAAATTTTTTTAAAGTCATAAGGGCGTATCCTGTTTTATCGATTTAGAATCAGTTATAGGTCAGAGTAAGAAAAAAAATTGCCACTCCAATCAAAATTACCACTCCACAATTTAATTTATAAGAACAAATATTTATTGAAGTGAAAAAACAAATGAAAAATGAAAAAAAAATGAATTCATCACACGGAAAGAAAATTATGGCAGCGGTTCCCATAATTTTGTGAAATTTTTTCCTATACCATCATAGGAATTACGACCATAAATTATGGGAGCGGTTCCTATAATTATAGGAATGTTTCCCATAATTATAGGGATAGTTCCTATAATTATGGGAATGATACCCATAACACTATAGGAATGGTTCCTATAATTATAGGAATGGTTCCTATAATTTATAGGAATACTTTCTATAATATTATAGGAACCATTCCCATAAATTCTAGGAATGATTCCCATAATATTATAGAAAGTATTCCTATAAATTATAGGAACCATTTCCATAATTGTAACAGGGTAAAATAGATCCCAATAACTATTTAATTATTTCTAAAATTGGATTTGTCCACGGTCGATAACGGGCCCTAATTATAATTCGGTTTATTAAATTGAGTGATTCGACATGTCACCGGGTGTCGCTAATCAGTGAGACCCGAACATCCGCCCCTCTCTTTTGCTAATTAATTTAGTAGGGATGAGTTTTCCGGGGGTGAATCGAAGAGACAGGGATCGGCGTTATCGATATTTTCGGTAATTTAATTACCACTAATTACTCTATGTTTGAAAATTTGATAATTTTCAAGTCAATATTACTCATTATTAAGATACTCAATAATTAGGCGCTAAGAAATTTGTAATTATCAAAAATTTGAAAATTTATATTCGATTACTATCCAATATTTTGATAACTTATGATACAGATGAAATAATTTCTGAATATCCTAGCAATTTATATTTTGCTCCTGCATATTATTGATTTTTCATTTAGTTAGGAAATTATTCATTTCAATTATCAATTATTTGTATAATTACATAATTAATTGATTTAATTACTGATTGTTCAAAAAATTAGTTAATTATTTTTTTCAATTATTGATTATTCGAATAATTAGTTAATTATTTTTTTCAATTATTAATTATTCGAATAATTAGAAAAATTATTTTTATAATTATCGAAGACCCTAGTATTTATTCGTAAAATTACATTGTAAAAATTCTTATTCAATGATTCTCAATCAATTTGATTATCCTGGAATGACATAGGGGAGAGAGGGGCAAAATGGGGTACCCCAAAAATTTCGTAAAAATGTATTTTTTTTTTAAAATCGTTTTAAAAATGTTTACAGACAAATTTCAATATCGTTCGACAGTCCTCGAAGCGAAAAAATATTTTTGTTTCAGATAATGCGACTGCATTTATAGTATGTTACGCATCTAGGGAGGAAAGTGGGATATTTCAACCCGCGCGGTATTGTCACCCGAGCTGAAGGCGAGACAATACCGCTCGGGTGATAATACTGCGCGGGTTGAGATGTCCTATTTTCCTCACTAGGTGCGTATACAATTTGTTATCATACTAGGACCGAAAGTTTGACAATAATTAAGATAAAATTGAAAAAAGCATGGCTATGACGAATAAACAGACTATTAAACTTCATTTGTTTTGTATTCACAATGAAATCTGCAGTAAAAAAATAAATAATTTGAAGAAAAAATTTAAATTAAAAAAAAAATGATAAATACTCAAACAAAATGCATACTTTTTTTTATTTAAAGAGTCTTGTAAATAACATGTGAAATTTAAATTAAAAAAAAAACGATTGATAAGTTTTTATTTTGACTGAAATTCTTTTTTTTTAAAGATAAATTACTATAAGTATGACAATTAAGGGAAAATACGACTGAGATGGCTGAAAAAAAGATGATTTCCGGAAGCTGATTTTTTTAACAGGGAAAATGATGGAATTTGGGGGTCGTTTTTTTTTATTTTATTGTAGGGGAGACCGAAGTGAATTGTGACAGAGATTTTTTGGAACCTATTAACTGATAGCGAGCTCGCAATAGCGCATATTTGTTAGTTCAAGTCTCGAGCTAGCAAACGCGTACTATTACAAATTCGCTAACAATTAATAGGTTCCAAAAAATCGGCGATGTCACAACTCACGTCGGTCTCCCCTATCCATGTGTGATAAAATATAAATATTGATACCTTATCTCCTATAAATTTTCTAATATATTAAAAGAATATTCATTACATTTTTTGCTTGAGATAATACTTCAGATGAGATCGAAGATCAGAGAAATCGGTCGAATAGTTTAGAAACAGTGGCCATTTTAAATTTTCAAAATCGAAAAATGAAGTAAGTTTGGTGGTTTAAGGACTGAATAACTTTTAAATGAGAGGTGATAGTAAAATTTTGGAAGATTCATGTTAGAGCTCATGAAATTTTCTTTAATTTGACTGATAAGTCATTGGAATTTTCAATATAATTACTGAAATTGTTAGCTTAGTCACTTCCTTTCAACCGATAAGTTTTCCTTTTACGAAAAATTAATACATACTTAGGATGAAGTTGAGCAAATTCATACAATATAGTTACCTAGAATAATTGAAAGAAAAAATGAAATCTACCGTCCATTTCAGCGGAGACTGATTGGTATTTTTTTTTTGTTTCAACCTGATTTAAAAAACCTTAAAAATCAAAACTTTTAAAATCCTGTTCGTACAACGATAACTACATCCATACAGATTAAAAGAAGCAATTAAAATTTGTAATTTCAGATGATCTGTTTTTAAGTAATCGATGCAATCATGGAGGAAAAAATTTTCCACGAGATAGTTTATAACTTTTTCATATATAAATATTTGTCAATAAAAATTGACGGTAATAACCTTCAATAATAATAGTACCCGGGAAAAAATAAATTAGATCTTCGTAGATCTGAATTTTGGCGCTAACTAAAGTACGCTACATATCTATATATTTATTATTAAGCACGATGTAAGTAGATCTACAAAGATCCAAAAATTTTTCTTGGTTATAGGAGTTCGTAATATACGTAGATCAACGTTCATCTAAGTAGATCTAAGGAGATCTACGTATACCTCCACGCGCCATTTTTTTCATCAACGTAGATCAAAAAAAAAAAACCCGATCCCCAAATTCCTTCATTTTCCCTTTCAAAAATATTCGAAAAGAGGTTGACCCTGCAGGCCACCCTGACAACTTCCCGCTCTGCGAGCTTAACACGTTGAAATCGAAGATTTTTGAGCTCTTCGAGCTCAATAATTTTTTTGTGAACTTTCGCAACAACAATATCTTACAAACAAATTGACCAATTCTAATTTTCGAAAAGTCATTAGACGTAATCTTTTGAGTACTAAAAATGTTGTAAAGAACCAAAATCGAAAAGTCTTAAAATTTCAAAGTTATGATAAAAAAACTTTTTTTTTAAATATTTAAAAACCCATAACTTTTGAACGCGTTGTTCGATTTCGACGTTCAAGACGGCAATCAACGCGGGTTTTTGAGCACTTAAAATGTTGTAAGAAAAACAAAGTCGATAAGTCTCAAAATTTCAAAGTTATCTTGAAAAAACGTTTTTTTTTTGAAATTTTTGAAATGCCATAACTTTAAAACACGTGGTTTGATTTCAATGTTCAAGACGGCAATCGATGCAGTTTTTTGAAGCCTAAAAATGTTCTGATGAGAGCAAAATCGATTAGACGTAAAGTCTCTAAGTTATTCTATGAAACGCTTGTTTTTTAATTTTTTCGATTTTTTGGTTTTCGATATCTCACGAACGAATCAACCGATTTTGATTTGCAAAACGGCATTCGACGTCGTTTTTTGAGCTTAAGAGCTGATTAGGTTTCCTTATTGAGAGGTTTGCATGTTTAGGTTTCCACTATATTTAAATGGTGTATTACCGTACGAAGGACGGTGTGGCTCAATAAGTTATAGATCAAATTGAACGGAATATAGTATAGGGCCGGATAGCTCAACTGGTAGAGCACTCGGCGCGATACCGAATTGGTCTGGGTTCGATTCCCAGTTCGGGCTATCTATATTTTTCTCAATTTATCTATAAATTGTCTTATTGAGAGGTTTGCATGTTTAGGTTTCCACTATATTTAAATGGTTTCCACTAAATTTAAACAACAAAGTTGAGGCCTGAATAGTTTATCTTCATTAAAAAATTTTAAATACCCATGTAACAATTTCCAGTACAAGTCGCTGGTCAAGGCACTTTTCTCAAGAATCTTTTGATAGATTCTACATAGGCTTGCTCAAGATGTCGTACACAAGTTGATCTTGTGAAAGTCTTGCGTAAAGCCTGGTCTCAAATCCCCTAGTTGTCTATGTCTTTATATGACTCTGTATCTTGCTGCAGACACTGGTCCACAGATTTATATTGCAAGTCTTGTGCAGGACTTGTATAAAAACTTTGTGTTATGTTATACTTCAAGAATTGTACAAGATTCTTGAATATATCTTGCTCAATATGTATTGATACAGTTAACTTGAGCATATCTTGTACCAGAATCTATCTGCAGATGCTTGGGCATATCTTGCGCCAGATCTGCTCAAGACGTGTCATATTACACTGTCTATCTCACTCTTGTCTCTCTCACTTTATCCCCTCCATCGGCACACGTTACCAGAGCTCAGTGGTACTCAATTGAAGTTATAATCGGATAGAAAAACATTTTTAATCCGGAGTTCATTTGCAAAATTAGAAGCGCCGTAGTAATCACAAGTAAAATTTAATTCATAACCTATAATAAGATATGTCTTTTGATAGATGGTTTGATTTTAATAAAATTATTTTTTTTAATTTTTTTGAGGATAACACGAAAAATGAGATGAAATTCGATAATGAAATGTTTTAAAATTTTTTTTTTAAATTGTAATCAGTTACTTTGATACTAAAATACAGATATTGATTGTTACGAACCCGGTATCATTCATCCCTTATACATGTATATATATATGTGGGTACACACATATATATTAGAGTGTTTCAAAAAATTGACTTTTAGGTAGATTTTTCTAAAATCTAACTATTGTATTTGTCTTCATGGTCGATTCTTCAAGGAATTTTGTCACAACCTATCATAATTAGTTGAGTAGGGTTCAAAAATACCATCCGTTAAAAAATTTATATATGTATGTATTAGGGTGATCCAAAAAAATAAAAAAATTTTTTTTTTTCTTCCAAACAGGTTCAAAAGTTTCATTTAGATAAAAAAAGACGCCTGTAAAAATTAGAGCTCTTAATATTAACATTAAGAGGTTCCTCATCGCACTTTTCTATTTTCCATAAGAATAACATGGGAAAAATTTTTTTTACGTCTTGTGATTTTTATAAGTAGCTAACGATGCGTCATAGGAATAATTGGCAGGCATATTTTTGTAGGAAATTGAATGCTCTACAAAAAAAGATTCTTATCATTTTTTGAGGAATCTATTTGTTCAAAAGTTATTTGAGGTTGAAGTCGAATTCATATTAAATTTTGAGATTTTCTACTTTTCCGGCGAGACTATCAGACTTATTACAAAATATCATCAGACCTTTTTTGTAGAGAATTTTATTCCCTAAAAGTTATTTTAAATAAAGTTTTTTCGAATTCCGCATTTTTTTCTAGTTATTTTATTTTAATGTCATGCTCATAAAAAAATAGTCTTCTGATCGATTTTAAGAGCTTGACATTAAAATAAAAATAATTAGAAAACAATGCGGAATTCGAAAAAACTTTATTCGAAATAACTTTTAGGGAATAAAATTGTCTACAAAAAAGGTCTGATGATATTTTGTAATAAGTCTGATAGTTTCGCCGGAAAAGTAGAAAATCTCAAAATTTAATATGAATTTGACTTCAACCTCAAATAACTTTTGAACAAATAGATTCCTCAAAAAATGATAAGAATCTTTTTTTGTAGAGCATTCAATTCCCTACAAAAATATGCCTGCCATTTATTCCTATGACGCATCGTTAGCTACTTATAAAAATCAGAAGACGTAAAAAAATTTTTTCCCATGTTATTCTTATGGAAAATAGAAAAGTGCGATGAGGAACCTCTTAATGTTAATATTAAGAGCTCTAATTTTTACAGGCGTCTTTTTTTATCTAAATGAAACTTTTGAACCTGTTTGGAAGAAAAAAAAAAAAATTTATTATTTTTTGGATCACCCTAGTATGTATATATATATATATATATATATATATATATATATATATATATATATATATATATATGGGATATAACGCAGTTTTGAGGACACGATTACGCCTACAATTCTTATCAGATCTTAATGAAATTTTTCACACTTATTCTATGGGTGATTATCACGGTTAAGTTCGAAGATGGGCAAACTCGGTTGATTAGTTTAGAAGTCATGGCTTTTTGAAATTTCCATGATTTTTTGAAAAAATCAATTTTTTTCCACATTCAAGTTCATATAATTTTAAAACTAATACTCATAGACAATTTCCGTAAAAAGTATCTGAAAGCTTGTCTAATAAGCTTTAATTTATGACCTTAGACTTTATATTTCGACCATTTCATCCTATAATTTGATGACCTTGAAAATTTTAATGGAATCAAAAAATGTTGAAAATATGGGTTTCATTCCACATAACTTATGAATTTTCCATTATAATCCGGTTTCGTCAGTTGTATTTTATTGTGCACAAAATAACCTGTAAATTTCACTGCTATTTTATATTTTAAAAGTATTTCTTTTATTACTTATGATGTATCAAATGTACCTCTACTCCCTATGATTATCACTGGTCTTGTCATTACGACAGCAGCTACAGTTCTTATCGGATCTTAATGAAATTTTCCACACTTATTCTATAGGCGATTATCTTGATCAAGTTTAAAGATGGGCTAAATCGTTCGAAAAGTTTTGAAGTTATGGCTGTTTAAAATTTTCACGATTTTTCGAAAAAATCAGTTTTTATCCACTTTTAAAGTTTATATAATTTTAAAACTGAAACTCATAGATAATTTCTGTAAAAAGTATTCCAAATTTTGACTAATAAGCTTTAATTTATGACCTTAACCTTTATGTTTCGAGTATTTCTTCCAATAATTTGATAGCCTTGAAATTTTCATGAAATCAAAAAAAGTCTAAAATATGGTTTTCATTCCACATAACTTATGTATTTTCCATTATAATACAATTTTGTCAGTTGTACTTTATTGTGAACAAAATAACCTGCAAATTTTACAGCTATTTTATATTTTAAAAGTATTTCTTTTAATATTTATGATGTTTCAATCGTACCTGTAGTCCTAAAATTATATCTGATCTTGCCATCGTAATAGCAATTACAATTATGATCTCATACTAATTAAAATTTCTATACTTTTTTACGTGAAGGTTAGTTTGGTAGATTACCTATATAATGCTTTGTCGAATCAACTATCTGAAGTTCTCTATCGAAAATAGTCGTTGTCTTTTTTTACCCTCACTCTAAGAAAACGAGCCTAATATCATATCATGTCTATACTAACATGCATCACAAGATATGTATGTATGTGACTTTTTATAAATCTACCTTCCATTTCGGCTGCCGAATGGCCTTTTTTTTTTTCACGAAGAACATTGAAAAATCGACAGAGTATCCCTAGACAAAGACCCTGTTAAAATATGAGACCTTAATACTAATATTTAAAGGTGGCCATTCACGATTGTCTATTTTCCATTTAAATAACATGGGGAAAAAAAAATTTTAAGTTTGGAATTTTATACCTCGGCGATGGCTTATTGAACAGATAAGTCCAGGATATCTTTTTGTAGGGAATTAAACGCTCTACAAAAAAAGTTTCTTATCATTTTTTGATAAATCCATCTGTTCAAAAGTTATTGGAGCTCGAAGTCAAGTTATAATAAATTTCGAGGTCTTTTTACTTTTCCGGCGAAACTATCAGACTTATCACAAAATGTTATACTATCTTTTTTGTTAACAATTTTATTCTCTACAAATTATTTCCGTTAAATTTTTTCAAATTCCACATTATTTTTTAGTTATTTTCGTTTTAATGTCGAGCTCTTGAAATCGATCAGAACACTAATTTTTTAAGAGCTTGGCATTAAGAGTGTAATTGAAAATTAAAAAAATTTATTTTCAATATAATAAAAACAAAACAAAAATGATCGATATCTGTATTTTAGTATCAAAGTAACTGATTTCAATTTTTAAAAAAATTTTAAAAACATTTCATTATCGTATTTCATAAATGGAGAGAATTTTTCGATAAAATTTATCCTGCAATTTAGAGTAAGCCTGGGCCGAAAAGATAATAAATACGGAAAGAATAACAACAGATTTGTTTTGTTTTATTTTTTATTTTTTTTTATATAAAAATTACTTGAAATTGGGTGTTTTTACCCCATAATTGAACACTATCTAGAAACGGACAAGTAATTGTTCATGCAGGCCCAGTTTGATTCACAATTAACGAGTAAAATTTATTAGATAATATTTCCTGTGTAGAATTTTTCGTGTTATCCTTAAATAATTTTATTAAAATCAAACCATCTATCAAAAACATATGTTATTATAGGTTATGAATTAAATTTTACTTGTAATTACTACGGCGCTTCTAATTTTGCAAATGAACTCCGGATTAAAAATGTTTTTCTGTCCGATTATAACTTCAATTGAGTACCACTGAGCTCTGGTAACGTGTGCCGATGGAGGGGATAAAGTGAGAGAGACAAGAGTGAGATAGACAGTGTAATATGACACGTCTTGAGCAGATCTGGCGCAAGATATGCCCAAGCATCTGCAGATAGATTCTGGTACAAGATATGCTCAAGTTAACTGTATCAATACATATTGAGCAAGATATATTCAAGAATCTTGTACAATTCTTGAAGTATAACATAACACAAAGTTTTTAAACAAGTCCTGCACAAGACTTGCAATATAAATCTGTGGGCCAGTGTCTGCAGCAAGATACAGAGTCATATAAAGACATAGACAACTAGGGGATTTGAGACCAGGCTTGCGCAAGCCTTTTACAAGACTGTTATATGGGTAAAACCCTTGAATTGGAGTAATTCCATTATTAATTAGTAATTAGTAATTTTAATATATATATTACTAATTAGTTTAATAATTGATAATTTAAATATATAAATTTCTAATTATTCAAATAATTGATAATTTAAACATATAAATTACTAATTATTCGAATAATTGATAATTGACACAGTTAAATTAATAATTATTCTAATAATTAGTAATTACAATAATTTAATTACTAATTATGGCAATAATTAGGATTTAGAAAAATACAATTACTAATTTTCTAACAATGAATAATTCATAGAATCCCAGTATTAAATATCCAAATAATTCTCAATATTGACGCTGAAATTACTGATTACTAAAGTATCAAAAAAAATAATGAACAATATTATTAATTTTTTAAATAACGAGTAATTAAAAATCTAAAATTTTTATTTTGCCGATCACTGCGAAGAGTTATAAGGGAGTGCTGTGCCAAAAATCGAGAGAGTTCGTTGGACACCGAGAGAGAGTCAATCGGACGACCGAAGGCGATGGACGCCTAAGTGAGACTTAGTGAACGACTAGAATGATTGGACGCATCATCTACACCATTTTATACGAGGCAAGACGAGGACCTTAATAATCTGGAGCAAGAACAACCGGACAATCGAGAACCAGAAGAGCAGATTCACCTGTAAGGAAAATTGGACGACAATTGGAGAAATAGCCGGACATCAGCTATGAGTCTCATCTGGTTGCTGCTGTAAAATTCATCAAGGTAAAATTATAATTAATTAAGGCCGGAATTTATATTCCAATGGCAGAATTAATTATAGTTAATTTAATTAATATCTTTCCGTTGGTCCTCGCGTATATAAATTGGTAGTTGTAGGCCGTTGGCCATTACAACCACGCGCCTCGTCTTTTCAAAAGTGTCGCGCCGCTCTCATTCGCTATATTGTGTCTATAACTCTGAATTTATTTTATCCGAGGCCTTTGGCTGGAATAAAATAATTTTCCCGCGTAAATATCTAATTAAATAAATTATTCGATAACGTCAGTAAATTAATTGAGGCCGGAATTTATTCCAGTGGCTGAATTAATTCATAAATAAACTTCAATTTACTCGAATCCGTCAGTAAGATTCAAGACCCGAGTGACGCCAACTCAATGGCCGAATTTCTAGTCAATTCATAACGAAATTCTAGTCGTGATTTAATTACAAATTAATTTTAAGTTAATTAATTAAAATATCTAAATAAAATGAAGTCGTAAAAAGGACGCTAGAGTTGTGATATATTGTTATTGAGTAAAATGGAAAGAAACGGATTATTTTACTGTGAAGTAAATTAATGTATAAAATTACTGGTAAAATTATTAGTGGAAAATTATAAGGAAATATTAATTAATTAATACTTAATTTAAACAATAAATTAATTAATTAATAGGTGTAAAATCAGTGAGTTAATTATAGATTAAGGAAGTGATAAATTGTAATCAAAATGAGTTAATGTGGGAAATTTATATTGGAATTTTAGTTGAATTAGAGTCATGAAATTTTGGGTGAAAAGATTGTGATGATATTGAAAATACAAAAGAAAATAGAGTTTTAAATAGAGTCAAAGTAATGTTAATTAAAAGAAATTGTGTTTGTGATGTAAGTCCGGTGGACAAAATATAAGTTAGGTTTAAGATAGGTCCGGTGGACACTAGAATTAAGGAAATGCGGGTTAACGTCCTGTGGACAGTTTTTTAAAAGTAGAAATTAAGGAAAATAAGGTTTAACGTCCGGTGGACGGTTTTTTATCGAGGTTTATTAAGGTTAAAGGTTTAACGTCCGGTGGACGGTTTTTTAAAAAGAGTGTGTGTGTGTGTGTGTTACGTCCGGAAGACGCCTAAAATACGTGTGTGTGTGGGAGTGTGGAAACGTCCAGGGGACGCATTTAGTTTGTCATAAGAATTTAGTTTGTCATAAGGTTATAATTGTCATCAAAGGAAAAATATAAAAGCAAGGTGCTTATAATTATTAAAATTGAAAGCAAAGTCTTAAATAAATTTATTTCAGCCTGTTCATCATTCCTCTCCTCTCTCACAAAATTATAAAATTTACGAACGACCCTGAGCATATAAAATAATTACATCAACATCCGGTTCTGGAAGGCCGAGTCCATCTTCCAGTGGCGCCCTAATATTCGACTATAATACTTAGGTGCGACCAGACTTGGCAAGCTAATCACTCTGTCATATAATATTATGGGAATAGTTCCCATACTATTATAGGAACCATTCCTATAATATTATGGGGATGGTTCCCATATTATCATGAAAAAATTAATTTAAAGAAGTGTGGTAATCACTTCTACAATACACAGAAATATTATTTAACATAAAAACAAAAATTCAAACATTGAAAAAAAAATCGTATTTGGCAAAAAAACATTAAAATTTTTAACAAGAATTTTTTGTCAGCACAAAACATTCAAGAAAATTCAAATTATGGGAAATTTCTACACTATTGTGCAAAAAAAAAATTTGATGATATTATAGGGATGGTTCCCATAACATTATGGGAATAGTTCCCATAATATTATAGGAATAGTTCCTATACCAATATGGGAACCATTTCCATAATAGTATGGGAATAATTCACATACCATTATGGGAATGGTTCCCATAATGATATGGGAATGGTCCCCATAATACTATGGGAACCATTTCCATTATTATGTCCGACTATTATTTAATTAATATTTTGTTGCGTGGATTGGGGCGTTCGGACTAACGCATGCAATTTTCGGCTTATAGTCCAGTCGAGTTAAGGATTTGTGCTGGTGATAATTCCTGGCCGACTAATTTTTTCACAGAATGATTCAGAATATGCTAAAACTACGACAACCGAAAAAATCTACAAAAAAAGTGCGTCGCAAATATGTTTTTTTATAACAAAATGGTCAAAATTCCGGTTTAACGCAAATATCTAACAAACTATAGCACATGGATAAAAAAACCCTTTATAAAACTTGAAGAAAAAAAAATAATGAATAAAATGAGCCCTCATTTACGTTCCTACGAGCTGGAATTTGTAAATTATTTAAATGTTAATTAATTTTCTCGTCAACTCGATGTTATTTTTTATCCATCAGCTGTCCCGACACCGAAACTTCCCGAAGTGTGACGATGAATGACGAAGCTGCTCGCGCGCTCGTTCGGGACATTTAAAATTTGAAAAATTACTTTTTATTTTCAAGCTGAAAGTCATTAATATTTTATTTAACGAAAAAATTAAATATTAATTAAATTTTTATTCCTATTAAAAATAATTAAATGGTTCAATTCTTAGCTTTAATGTTTTCAAACAATATTAAAAATTTAAAATATGTTCTTTTCCGTAATTTATTTTATTTTTTGTTACAATCGATTGCCTAATTTTTCAAATTTCTTAAAATAATTAATAAAAATTACCTTATAATTAAATATATACAATTTATACTTTATAACAAAATTTAAAATATTTCCATAAAATTATTGATTCCAACAACAGTATTAATGTAATATAATTACATTAGTATTTTTATCATTATAATTATTATTATCGTTATTTTGATTATTATTTTCATTCCAGTTGATGGTCAGCTATATAAGAGCTATATATAAGAGAGTTTTGTAAAAAAATAAATAAATACTTGCAATGAAAATATATTAAAATTTTTTTATTAATAATTTTAAGAAATTTGAAAAATTAGGCAATCGATTGTAACAAAAAATAAAATAAATTACGGAAAAGAACATATTTTAAATTTTTAATATTGTTTGAAAACATTAAAGCTAAGAATTGAACCATTTAATTATTTTTAATAGGAATAAAAATTTAATTAATATTTAATTTTTTCGTTAAATAAAATATTAATGACTTTCAGCTTGAAAATAAAAAGTAATTTTTCAAATTTTAAATGTCCCGAACGAGCGCGCGAGCAGCTTCGTCATTCATCGTCACACTTCGGGAAGTTTCGGCGTCGGGACAGCTGATGGATAAAAAATAACATCGAGTTGACGAGAAAATTAATTAACATTTAAATAATTTACAAATTCCAGCTCGTAGGAACGTAAATGAGGGCTCATTTTATTCATTATTTTTTTTTCTTCAAGTTTTATAAAGGGTTTTTTTATCCATGTGCTATAGTTTGTTAGATATTTGCGTTAAACCGGAATTTTGACCATTTTGTTATAAAAAAACATATTTGCGACGCACTTTTTTTGTAGATTTTTTCGGTTGTCGTAGTTTTAGCATATTCTGAATCATTCTGTGGAAAAATTAGTCGGCCAGGAATTATCACCAGCAAGAGTTACTTTTTAGACCTAACTCGACTGGACTATTAAATGTTTAATTCAAGCCTTATTTTATTTTATTTTAGGGATACGTTTCGATGTAAGTTTTTCCTTTAATTCTTAGTTAAGTAAAAATGAATTAATTTCATAAGTCGATAAATATAGAATATGCAAATTGATTCATACGATTTAGATTTATAGCATCCTTATTTTCAATTAAACTTTGAGGCCGATCGAAAATTTGTTAAAGAATTTAAAAGATAAAATAGTCACTTAAAAACTTCCTACCTTTGCTGTGATAGTTCTCGTTGATTATTTTTCACCTTTTGAAGACTCCTTTGTAGTAGGCCCTTGGACTCCTGAGATGTATTCCTTGGACTTGGTTGACAATTTCTCTTTCTCTCGTGCAAGCGATGACCAAGCGAGGAAGGATGATCAATATTGACTAACTTATTTTTAATTAATGAAGCACAAAAACGGTCTTTCACTTTTATTTTCCTTTTATTTAACTATTAGACTTTAATCCTTTACAAACAAAAAATACCTTTATTTTTCTTTGTAGAAATTAGAGATGATACTCTTTAAAGGCTTTTATTATTATGCATAAACATTTGTTACACTTTAATATACACTGATATTTTCTTACTCTTTATTAGGTTAATTTTGTTTTTTATTCTAATGGAACAAAATTCCTTTAATTTTCCCAAAGGAATTAGAGATGATACTCTTTAAAGGTTATTTCTTTTTTTTTTGACCATGTATTCACTTTAAGTTACAATATTTGCTTTTCAATTTTTAATGCAATGAACAGTGCTATTAACACTTAACTACCCTGATTAAACAAAATGATTAAAAATGATTTCACACGTTAAATGTCCATAAGAGACAGGATTAGAAATGATTTGAAGGATTAAAAAGTATTTAAAATGATTAAAAAACAAATCATTTTAAATCATTTTTAATCATTTTGTTTAATCAGGGTACTGACTCACAACCGATAACAATTTTTCTTTATTAAACTTTTCTTTTCTTTATAAAATTTTCTTCGCAATGCGATTTTATTTTGCTCTCTTTGAGCGGTATATTTTATATATATATATATATTTCTTTATTTCACTGCTATAACTCTTCTTGACTTTTTACTTTTGTATATTTGTTATAAATATATAGTATATATATTTATTTTTAATGGTTTGCGAATTTTATTTCCTGAATAAAATTATACGCGGTTTGTTTTTTTTTTCGAAAGATACTATGTACCAAATTGCGACTCTTTGCTGAAAACTTTGAATTCAACTAGTGACCGGAAAGCAAGCCTGTGCTCGGTAGAGTGATTGCTTTGTTTTGTATATTTGTTATAAATATATAGTATATATATTTATTTAATTGGGTTTTGATAATTTTATTTCCAGAATAAAATTATTTGAGAGGTTTGAAAAGATACTATGTACCAAATTGCGACTCTTCGCTGAAGCTAATCAACTGATAACCGAAAAGCGAACCGGTGCTCGGTAGAGTAATTGCTCTTGAAAAATTTTGTAGATGCAACCATGGGGGTCCGAGTTTGGAAAAGAGGGGGTTTTGATATCTTTCATAGTGTGAGATGTCCCGTTGACAGAACTTAATTTAAGTCAATGCTAATTGTGGGTGTTACCACGCATTAGAATAATTGTTGTAAAAGTAAGTGGGGAACTTAAGAAGGATAATGGAATGAAAGACAGAAGAAAGAAATCTGGTATGACATTCTGTATCGCTCAATTAAACCCATCCTGGTTTCTCTTATGAGAAAATGGAATATTTATTCTTTTGGAGCGTTCAACATGAATTTAAAAAAAGTTTGCAAAGTCGGACATAACACCATAATGGTATGGAAACCATTCCCATATCATTATGGGAACCATTCCCATAATGGCATGGGAACTATTCTCATACTATTATGGGGATGGTTCCCATAATATATGGGAACCATCCCTATAGTAGTATAGGTACTATTCTCATACCATTATGGGAACCATTCCCATAATGCATAGCAAAACTTCCCATAATTTTCTTTCCGTGCAGGGTATTAGTCCTATGCCATCGCCATCGTCAGGATCATCTGTACCTAAGATTATAAAAAAAAAATCTAGGCATCGGTTGGCCCTGCAGGCCAGCCCCCAAACTTCTCGCTGTATTCGAGCTCTCAGAGCTCGAAAACAGTAGAATAACTACATTTTCGAGCTCTTCGAGCTTTTCAAGCTCAACAGAGTTACATTTTACGTTAAAGTTTAAAAATTTAGAATCTGAAATAATTCATGAATGAGCGTTTTTTGTATTTGTTCACAATTATGTTCAACAATTAGCTCAAAATAAGTATTTACAAGATACGTTGTATCTATATCGTGTAAGTATATCGTGATACGAGCGAACATGACGATTTTTAGGAAGTCACTTCCAATGACTAAAGTGAATGAATAAAGTGAATGAATAAAGAAGAACATATTAGTTTTGAGTAATTTTGTTCAGTAATTATTATGTTATTCAATGAAAAAAACAGATATTGATTAAACATTTATTATTCTGTCGACGATATCTCTCGAACGGATTATCCGATTGAGACGGTTGACGTATTTCTTAAATATCTCAGAGTCTATTCAACTAAATGATCTGACATTTTCTGAAAATCTAAGTTTAGAAGGTATCTTTCGAATGCCGCAAGAACCATCTAAATCGGCCATCTAAACACACACACACACACACACACACACACACACACACACACACACACACACACATACATACATATAGACATCGCTCTGAAAATGTCAGAATAGCATCCTAGCACTTTCAAATGTCGACATATGATAAAAACCCGATTTTTGATAATCGGGGTGAGACCAATAACTTCCCGAATTTTTTGAAAATCGTCGATTTTCTCAGCAGGAAGTTAAAAAAAATCGGTCTACCAGTTAACCCTGCGGACCAGCCCCAAACTTCCCGCTGTTTTCGAGCTCGTTGAGCTCCAAAACATTGTTGTGAATACGTTTTCGAGCTCTTCGAAAATACTTTTGTATGCCATTGTTTTCTAAAAAACCATTTTTTAGCATTTCTTTCTCCTACGATATCTCGCGAACGAATTAACCGATTTTGATGGTTGAGGCGGCAATCGACGCGTTTTAATAAGTTCTAGAGCTGATTAGATTTTGAAATCGAATGATTTAATTTTTTTGTAGATATCCGAAAAAAAAACGTTTTTCACTATTTTTTAAATCAACGATATCTCGTAAACGAATTGACCGATTAAAACAGTTGTGGTGGCAATCGGCGTGTTTTATCAAGTCCTAAAGCTGATCAAATTTTGAAATTGATTTATCTTGTCGTTTTTGAGAAATTTCCAAAAAACCGAAACAAACAATTTTTTTGAATTCATTCGTCAACCGTTTTTTCGGGAAGTTATTGGTTTCACCCCGATTTACAAAAACCGGGTTTTTATCATATGTCGACATTTGAAAGTGCTAGGATGCTATTCTGACATTTTTAGATCGATGTCTGTATGTATGTCTGTATGTATGTATGTATGTATGTATGTGTGTGTGTGTGTGTGTGTGTTCGTGTGTGTGTGTGTGTGTGTGTGTGTGTGTGTTTGTGTGTGTGTGTGTGTGTGTGTGTGTGTGTGTGTGTGTGTGTGTGTGTGTGTGTGTGTGTGTGTGTGTGTGTGTGTGTGTGATGTAAACCTCTCATATCTTTTTGATGAATGAGCCGATTTAGATGGTTCTTGCAGCATTCGAAAGATATCTTCTGAACTTAGATTTTCAAAAAAATTTTAGTTCATTTAGTCAAATAAACTCTGAGATATTTAAGAAATACAAGAAAAAAATTTTTTTTTTCTCTTTTTTTTTGGCTATTGTGAAAACTGTTGGATCGATCAATTCCAAAATCTAATCAGCTCTAGAACTCGATAAAAGCTTTCGATTGCCACCAAGAACGTCTCAATCAGATAATCCGTTCAAAAGATATCGTCGACGAAAGAAACAGTAGAAAACGGTTTTTTGCAAATATCGTCGAAACGACTAAACCAATCATTCCCAAAATTTTATCAGCTCTATCTAGACCTCAATAAAACATGTCGATTGCTACCTCAACTGTCTTAATTGGTCAATTCGTTTACGAGATATCGTTGATTAAAAAAATAGTGAAAAAAGTATTTTCGAGCTCGAAAATGTATTCACAATAATGTTTTTGAGCTCAACGAGCTCGATTTTTTTTCTTACTCTGACCTATAATTGATAACAATCGAAAAAACAGGATACACCCTTATGACTTTAGAAAAATTTTTTCTTAAAACCAAAAGGGCGTATAACAAAAATTTATTTTTTTGTTTTTTCCATAGATTTTAATGTTTTCAACATTTTTACATTGATTGGAGCGAAAAAAATTTTCTTCATACACCCTTTTGATTCTAGTAACGCATTATTTAACATTTGGTATAAAAAATACAATTTTTTTTATGCGCCCTTTTACCTTTAAGTAGTACTTTTCTTAATGGTGAAAGGGCGTATGTCTTGAAATATGCCCTTTCAGGTAGTACTACCGGTTTTAGAATTGACGTTCAGAATTTAATGAAACTTGGCATATTGGTACTTTATAATATCATAATTAAGGAGTTAAATTTTTGGAGGCCTACAGAGCACTGAAAAAAAGATATTAATATTTATAAATTTTTGCGTTTAACATCGATCCTTACGGGAAATCACAGACTTTATTTTATTTCACAAAACTGGACGTTGAGATTTCTATAATTTTGGTATCAATAGAAAGAGAAAAATTTATTGAATATTATGTGCAAATAAAACCATAAACTCAGAGCCTGTGATAAGAACAATTAATAAATGATTGAGAAAAAAGTACTAGTCGACTTAAATGTGGCAACGCCGCAGAAAAGGTTAGGACGCGCGCGAAATTCAAACATGCACCAATGCGGTATGTGAGAATATCAGTGTGACTTGTTTCAGATTTTTTTTATATACCTTTTCGGTAGCTCTTTTACCTTTCCAACGAAATACTTTTTTTGTGCAATTTGTTAAATTTAACTCCGACATTTTTGATAATAAACATACGCAAGTGATAATTAGTGTAAAAATAAACAAATGTATGCGCAATAGATTTCCGCGCATAAACTCATATGTTGAGTGAAACAGAATGTATTTCTGTCTCTTAAGTTTTTATGCGGCGTTGCCAAATGAAAATACTACTCTAGCCAAATTACACATAGCACTAATTTGACACCTGTGGTAACGGTAGTACTACCTTCAGCTTTAGGATACCAACTTTTTTTTTTCTCAGATTTTTACGTTTCAGACAATTTCAAACCGAATGGAAAAAAAAATTTTTTTATATATACGCCCTTTCACCACAAATCCCTCTTAACCCTTAGCTATAAGCCCTTTTACCTTTAAGCACGCGATGTATGTATGTACGTACGTACGTACGTATGTAAATATTCTATAACTTTTGAACGGACGAACCGATTTTGAACTTTAAGAAGTCATTCGACGAGGCTTGTTAAAAACTATAAGCTGTGAAAATTTGAGCTTAATCGGTAGGGTGCGTTCGGAGATATTTCAAAAATAAAATTTTTTCAAACATGTTTTATTTGGATAACTTTTCATTTGCTCGATGGATTGATTTCAAAATCTAATCAGCTCTAAAACTTTATAAGCCACGTCGAATGCCACCTCAATTATCAAAATTGGTTCATTCGTTCAAGAGGAACCGTTAACGAAGGAATTAAAAAAAATTTTTTTTCTAGTTTTTTTGAAATTTCTCAAAAACGACTCGATAAATCAATTTCAAAATTTGATCAGCTCTAGAACTCAATAAAACGCGTTGATTGCCACCTTAACCGTCTCAATCGGTCAATTCGTTTGAGAGATATCGTTGGAGAAAAAATGGTAAAAAAACGTTTTTTTTTCGAAAACAACGGCATTCTAAAGTATTTTCGAGCTCAAGGATCTCGAATATAGCGGGAAGTTTTAGGACTGGCCCGCAGGGTCAACCGATAGACTGATTTTTTTTCAATTATATTCCGGTTGGATCAGATTAAATCCAATTAGAATTTTTCAATCGGATTCAACCAGAGTTTTAATCAAGGTTAATACATCCATAAGCACACGGGAAAAAATGCTGGAGTAGAATTTACCACACCAAACTAGTAAAAATTTTACTACACTTTGTGGTCGCCGCAATGACAACTGTAGTAACATAAGCCACAGTGTGCGTGATATTTTACTACTATAGGAGTTCTGCTTACTACTGTAATGTGGTAAAACTTTGTAGTTTCCACAACTACTCAATGTAGTATAAAATACTTATTTTGTGGTTTTGGGAACCACACAATTTTATATGAATTGGTATCTGTTACTATTTTTGGAGTATCCAATACCAGATTACTTGTACAATCTACTCCAATATGTGGTAAAATGATTGAAAGAAGAAAATAACAGCGCCACCTATAACTTTTTTACTCCATTCTGTAGGTATTCTCAACTTGTGTCATTGTATTTATTATTATAAATAATATTATAAAACATTATAAATAATAATATATATAATTAAAAATATTTATATACATAATTAAAAATCGAGGCGTGCAATTATAATTTATATAATTTAAAAAAAATATATATATAACAAATATAATACAAAAAAATTTGTTTTGTATTACCTGTCATTCTTCCTTTTGCTTACCTCACCTACAACTTCTATTAAATTTTATTTCTATGCTCTTATCAGTGAATCGTGATTTTAATGCAATTTTTCTAATCATTGCCTATTGAGTATTTGTTATTTATTAGAATTATAACTTTTAAATCGATGTTTTTTATATTTTCTATTAATAAAAATTAATACTTAATTATTCTAAGTTTATGCTTATACGAGAATTTATTAACTACAAATATATTTTTAAAATTATCATTATCGGGTATTGATAAAAAGTAGGCTTTTGAAATTTAAGTCCTTATTATTTTAAGTTATCCATTTATAAATTCATTTTTATATCATTTTAATTTGATATACTATAAGTCTGAAGAATCTAAGATTAATTTTTATATTTTTATAACGTTTTCAATATCATAAAAACTAATGATCGTTATCTAACAGATATTTAATTAATACATTACGAATAAAATATATTCTACTATGTTGTGGAGTAAAATGAACCACAGTGGTTATTTAATGCTAGTTCTTATTACTACTTACTGTAGTAAATGGTACTACAGGTTGTGTACCACAGTGTACTAGTAACTGTTACTAAACGTGTAGTTATCCTATATATTACTAGTCAGTGTAGTAAATGGAACTCCATTTGTAGTAAATTTAACTACACATTTTTTTCCGTGGCACAAAAGAACTGAATAAAGCTTATTAATTAAGTAAATTTACAGTCGGAATAAAGTATTTTCATAAATGTTGAATTTTTGATAAATGTGAAAAAATCTGAATACAACATTTTATAAAGAAGTATTTTTACTGTGTGTCGTCAAGAGGTCAAGTATATCTGAGGATCATCAGGATAACTATAATTAGATTCTTTTCAAATAAATCGAGCATACAACGTAGCTATATAAGCAGAAGATTAGGAATGAAAACGATCACAGTTAAATGTAATTGGCAGAAAAAATGTTTATTTTACTCTTGTTTTTATTCATCATGTTAACGAGTGCTTTTTTAATTTTAAATTGCCTAAAACCTTACAAATTTCCACCAGGTAATTTATTAAATTTTTTAATAATGAAATACTTAAATATTTTTGTTACAATATAAAAATTAAATATATTAACAAATTTACTACTTTAATAGGTCCAAAATGGTTACCAATTATTGGTTGTATTCTCGAATTTCAAAAAATAAGAAAAAAATTTGGTTATACTTATCTTGTTTTTAATGAATTGACTAAGAAATATGGACATATTTTAGGATTAAAACTCGGTAGTCAAAAGTTTGTAGTTGTGTCAGGTAATAATTTAATAAGAAAAACCCTCATGAGATCTGAGATCCATGGAAGACCTGATGGTTTTTTCTTCCGAGTTCGAGCATTTGGAAAAAGAAAAGGTATCGTATTTGCAGATGGTCCACTTTGGTATCGAAGCAAACGTAATACGATAAAATATATATCACACTTTGGATTCGGACATGGTTTAGGCAATAAATATTTGCAAGAAGAAGCCGAAATTTTAATCTGTCATTTAAAGAAAAAAACTCTAAATGGCACTAAAATGATCGCCATGAATAAAGTTTTTGATATTGCTGTCCTGAATTCCTTATGGATTTTACTTGCAGGATATCGATTTTCTTATGACGATTTTAAACTTGAAAATATTTTGGCCACTGTTCATGAAGCTTTCAAGTGATTTCTTTGAATTACCTGCATCAGAAAATACGATTCAAAATCACGAAAAATTATTTAAAAGAGTATATTGCATAAAACACTTACATTTCATAAAATTTAATGCTACTAAATTTTTCCAATGCAACTTCTGATGAGTGTTAGACATTATAAATCGTTTTAAATCGTATTTTCTAGACAGAATTATATATTTAGAGGTCTATAATTATTAATGACCGAGCTAATAATTGATTATTTTTCAGATCGAATGATACTTTGGGAGGAATTATTTCTCATTTTCCGTTTCTTCGATTCATTATTCCAGAATTATCAGGCTACACTAGTCTTATGAAAGTTCTTCATAAGCTTTGGAACTTTATCGATGATGAAATAGAAAATCATTTAAAAGAATTCCAGTTTAATCAACCTGCAAATAATTTTATTGATGCTTATCTTCTCGAATCATATGATGAAAATTCTAAACAATGTTTGTTTGATCGTAAGATATTAATATTATTAATTTATTATTATATAAAGTGACCTGTTAGATGATGGAGTAGAGGGAGCTCCCGAATTAAAAAAAATGATTTGGAACGGCTTACAATGTTAAATGTCTATTAGAGGAATGATTTAAAATCGTTTGAACTATTCGAAATAATTTCCAATCATCTGCCTTAATATCACGGAGGTCCCTTACCCTTGTAGCAATTTTGTCAAAGCCTTGTACCAGCCTGGATCAAGATACTTTAAAAAGATTTTCAATCAAGAATTGTACAAGAATTGGTCCAGATTCTTAACCAAGATTATTGGTCAAGACTTGAGCCAGACTGTAGTCAGAATTTGTCAAGAATTTGATTAGAAATCTGGAGCTGTCTATTGCTAAACTTTGGGACTATCCTATATAGAGGTTCTCATTCTACATTAGTTTCATTTATAATACTGTAGTCGAGAAATGAGTTCTCTGTAGAAAATGAATCTAGTTTTTTTAAAAATGCGAGCGACAGCTTATTGAATTCGTCATTAAATTTGACAAGACATTTTTTTTTACAAATAAAAATAGCAATTTTTATAAGTCAAAATCAAATAGAAAAAACGAGAGACTCTGATTATTAGCAATAACTCAAAAATTAATAGAGGAAGCGTAAAATTAAAAAACGATTATTAAAGAAGAAGCAATTTTCTATTTGTCACAACTTCCGGAATTCTATTCCCATTTTTTATAATTTTAATCATTTATCTTAATCTATTCAAAAACTTCCGAAATTTTTTAAGTGCTAGAAAATTCTGAAAGCAATTTTTCTAGGCATTACTACAAACTCAATGCGTAATTTAAAAAAATAACATTTTTAAACTTGTTGACTCAACTATAAATGAGAACCACTGCAATACTATACTTTTTACATTCAAGTGGAAAGGAGGGAAATAGGTGCGCGCTCGTCGTCTTTTGCGTTTTTCGCGCAAGTCTATGTCAAAACTCTGGGTCAAGAATCTGGTCAAATTCTGGTCACAGACTGGCCCAAGTCTGCAGCCAGTCTGGATAAAGATTCTTGATCAAGTGTCTTGGTCGAGAATTGTACAATTCTTTACAAAGTGCTTCTCTAAGTATCTTGCCAAAGAATCTTGCCCAATTCCATTGCTACTAGGGTACTCTTATCCAACTGGATTAACCTTTGCAGCCTTCATCTCGCAGGAAAAATTCCTTCTAAAAGTTTTTTTTTCGATGTGTTCAATGATATTTTGACACGGAAGTTAGAAAAATAAAAATGCTCATTTCAAACGAAGCAGCCTATTATATATATATTAGGGTGCTTTTTTTTTGCGACTATTTTTTTTTTCGCTCCCATCCCGAAATTTTGTTGGAAATACCCCTAAAAAAATTCCCTTAATATGAATATTAAGTACTCGACCACAGCGTGTGAAGATTTCCCATTTAAAATACACGTAAACTTGGGTTTTTATTTTTTAAACTTCTATAACTCCCCGGCATTTTATGATATCATCTCGCCCAAAGTAGCGATTTTCTCAGAATTAAATGTTCTACAAAAGTGCCCATGCTCGCAAAGTCATAACTCATACGGGTGGGGTAGTACGGACCGCTAAACTGAATTTTTTCATAGGATCCTTGTTTTTTCTCTCAACAACAAGACCTACAGAAAAAATGTGAACAATAATTTTATAGGAAATTTAATTTCCTACAAAAAAGATGCTTAGCACCGAATCACTCAGATTGACATTTTTTGAGATATTAATTATTGAAGTTTACGTAGCATTGAATTCCCATAAAATGCCGAATCAAATCTTAGAAAATATTGATTTTTTATTTGATAATATCTCAGAAAATATCAATCTGAGTGATTCGGTGCTAAGCATCTTTTTTGTAGGAAATTAAATTTCCTATAAAATTATCGTTCACATTTTTTCTGTAGGTCTTGTTGTTGAGAGAAAAAACAAGAATCCTATGAAAAAATTCAGTTTAGCGGTCCGTACTACCCCACCCGTATGAGTTATGACTTCGCGAGCATGGGCACTTTTGTAGAACATTTAATTCTGAGAAAATCGCTACTTTGGGCGAGATGATATCATAAAATGCCGGGGAGTTATAGAAGTTTAAAAAATAAAAACCCAAGTTTACGTGTATTTTAAATGGGAAATCTTCACACGCTGTGGTCGAGTACTTAATATTCATATTAAGGGAATTTTTTTAGGGGTATTTCCAACAAAATTTCGGGATGGGAGCGAAAAAAAAAATAGTCGCAAAAAAAAAGCACCCTAATATGTATGTACACATTTAAAGTATAATTTAACTATCGGTCTATGGCTTGGGCCAATGGATACTTCCCAAGGCTCAGTTCCCTGATTAAAAAAAATGATTAAAAAGTATTTAAAATGATTTGTTTTTTAATCATTTTAAATACTTTTTAATCCTTCAAATCATTTCTAATCCTGTCTCTTATGGACATTTAACGTGTGAAATCATTTTTAATCATTTTTTTTAATCAGGGTTTATAGTCAGCATCGAGTTCCTACACTGAGAGAAAAAAGTGCATATTTTCAAGTAAAAATACTTGATTCAAGTATTTTAGATACTTAAATATTACCGAGTAAATAATTTCTTAATTCTAGTAAAAATACTTGTGAAATCTATTAATACTAAAAACTTAGGTTTAATAAAAAAATACTAATGTTAAATAATAGAAAACTAAAATTTAATATTTATAATACTTGAAATAAATGATGAAAAAAATTTAATTTAGTAATTAAGATACTCCAATTAAATAATAAAAAGTCACATCTAGTAGTTAAAATACTCAAGTTCAATAATTAAAAATTAAAGATTAGTATTTAAAATACTCGTGATCAATATTGAAATATTTTAATTTAGCATTTAAAATACTTTAATTTAATAATTATAAGTTTTTATTTACTACTTAAAACACTAAAGTATAATAATTGAAAATTTTCATTCAGTATTTGAACGACTTAAGTTCAGTAATTAAAAATTTATATTTAGTAATTAAAATACTTAAATTTAATAATTAAATCTTCTTATTTAGTATATGAAATGATCAATTCAATAATTAATTATTTATATTTAGTATTTAAATTTAATCCGTATGGATGCTTCTTCGGATTCCCCTGCGCTGTTATAGTTATGACTGAAAAGCATTCCAAAAATCTACTCACAAATATTTACCTCAAGAGTACTTGTACTCTTCTACTAGGATATTATCCTGTTGGGAGTAGTTGACAGAGTGACTTTTTCACTCCTTTGAACGGAACTTATAACTTCTATTCTAACTGACCAACTAGGAAAATGTTGCAGCGCTCTTCTGCGCCTAGCGGTGACTCCTGGTACTAATTTTTTCTTTCGCACTCTGCGTTTGCACACTTTGTTATTTTCACTCGCCTTATTTTTTCTCTATCTCTTTATTCATTTAAATTTATTTATTTTTATTTATTTTTTTTTTACACGCATTATATTTTTTTGCGTTTATTTTTTTTTCTTTTAATAATTTTTTTTTTTTATATATGAAAATATCGTGACTCTTCACACCATGATAAAAAATTCTTTAAGTTGAGAAAAAAATATTCTCGAACTGGAAAAAAAATCACTTGGGCTGAGAAATTTTATTACTTAGTTTAAAACTTTTTTTTTGTTTTAGTTCGAGAACTTTTTTTGTTGACTTAATACAAAAAATGTCTTTAGCCAAGAATAAAGATTCTTGACTTGAGAACAAAATATTCTCAAACTGAAAAAAAAAATCATTCAAGATGAGAAATTTTTTACTAAGTTTAAAATTTTTTTTGTTTTAGTTCAAGAACTTTTTTATTTGACTCAATACGAAAAATGTCTTTAGCCAAGAATAAAGTTTCTTGACTTGAGAAAATATATTCTCGAACTTGGAAAAAAATTGCTTGGTCAAAGAAAGATTTTTCTTGGCTTACGTAATTGCTTTCTTGAATATAGAAATATGTCAACTTAATTCAAGAAATAATTGCTTGTTACAAGTAACTCATGTATCTAGTAATATATTACTAGATCGAAGCAATAGTTGCTAAAAATAAGAAATATTATACTTCAATTTAGGAAAAATTTCTTGTTTTAAGTATTCACAGAAATAAGTAAAAAAAATACTTGAAAAAAATTTTTTTTTCTCTCAGTGTACCTGGGTTTCTTATAACAATTGTAATTTTAGTCACCAAATATTAATTTTTCGTGACATTTATCTAGATTTCATTCTGAATCAAATGACACATTAACCGTATTTTTATTCGTCGCTATTTGAATTAAAAACCTTGTCAAAATGTAAACCAGCACATCATCTTATATTTTTTTTTTTCAGGTAAAGAATTAATTGTAATTTGCTTGGATCTTTTCATGGCTGGTTCAGAAACAACAATTGATTCTTTGACAGCAATATTTGCACTTCTCTTTCATCATCCAGATTGGATGAAAACTTTAAGGAATGATCTTGACACTGCTGTTGGGCACAGTATACCAACACTCAATCATATTCCAGCATTGCCTCGGATTGAAGCGTTTTTGTCCGAAGTACCCTTAATATATTTCAAATTAAAATTAAAAAATTTTCACGTAAAATGAGATATAATATTTGATGAATTTTTGTCATAGGCAATGAGAGTACTAGTTCTTGCACCTTTAGGCCTTCCTCACAGAACAACTGAGAATGTTTCGTTAGAAGGTTATCACATTCCGAAAGTAATAATAACAAAAGTTATATATAGTAAAAGAGGATTAAATTCCCATGAAATTCACTTTTCATTTACGCCTTATTGTTCTTTAGGATACTGTTATTCTCTTTAATCTGCACAGCGCAAACAACGATGAATCGTGTTGGGAAAAACCAGAAGAATTTCGTCCCGAGCGGTTTCTTGATGAAAACGGACGATATCATCGTAGGAATGAATTTATTCCATTCGGATTAGGTAACTCAATTGTTTATATTTTTATTTCTAATTTTTTAATTAATAAATAATTGTTTTATTATATAATAGGAAAACGAAGATGTTTGGGGGAAATTATGGCGAAATCATTACTTTTTTTGTTTTTTACAAATGTAATTCATAATTTTGATCTGGAAATACCAAAAGGACATAAGTTACCACCATTAGATGGTATTGATGGTTTTCTTATAACTCCGAGACCTTATTTTATTAATTTCATGCAACGTAATTAAATAAAATTGATTTAAAGATGTTCTTGCGTGGTTATTACTATTGAAGAAGTTTTATACTTATCGTACACGGAGAAAAGTGCCGCTCAAAATTAAATAGTACCCACATATACAGGAGCTGCCAGAGTTGAACGACGGGGCTGTACTTGGCCCAGTACTGAGAAACCTAGCTTTGGCACACCTATATTGGCCCATGCTTGGCTCAAGATTAGGTACTCGGTCCTGGCCGTTACAATGATTACCCGAGCTTGGGCCAAGACTGGGTGCCCCTGACTTGGCCGTCCAATGGCAACTCAGACTTCGGGCAAGGTAGGATTACGCAAGTTTGGCTATACCTATGGTTTAATAAGTAGATCATATAAATGTATCAGTTCAACGTTAGGTTCGTTCAATGGCTACCGTTCAGGCCCAGCAATCAGAAGGACGGCAGTTCGCGCCCAAAGCCCAGCAGAATTTTCACCGATTTTTTTCTCATCATTTACCTACCTTAGATAGTTTAAACGTTAATGATCATGAACTCTACGAGTTCAATAACAATAAAATTTTTTTGTGACAGACACTTGAAATCTACGACATTTAGCGCCTATAGCCGGCAGCTAAAAATATTAGATAAGATACAGCTGGTAAAAAAGATACCTAATCGTTCTAATAGTGACGTCATCATCGGATCAAAAAATATTTTTTGGTTACATGTGCGACAGCAAACGACCAAAAAATATCGAAGTAACTTAACGAGCCATCTTGTGACAAAATTTATCATCATTTGAATTCGTCCACTTACCGACTTCTCTCTAATTTTCAACAAATAATCAAAACAATCTTACCAAATAAATAAACGCGGATTTATAACCTGCCATTTATAGGCACTAAATGTAGTAAATTTCAAATATCTGTCACAAAAACTAATGTATTTATCTAGTACAATCGAGTCTAAGACGCTCGCACTCGATAGATAAACTACTATTTTTTAATCAAATTTATTCGTTTTCTCGATGTATGAGCCAGGTCTGGCAACCAAACATGGGCCAGGTTTAGCAACCAGGACTGGCCCTGTGTTATCATTCTAGACTTCTACCAAGACTGGGCCAAGGCTTAGTTACAAGTTTGGTCCAAGTGTCTACTTTTTTATAAAAAAAGATTTAAAAATATGACGTTTTTAAAGTTCTTATACACAGGCTCTTATAGCGGACAAGCTTTCGTCATGATTTATTCGTTTTTTTTTTTTCATTATTAACCTCCCAAGCTTAAGAAATAAAAAACCATATGTCATAAGCTTGAATATTTTTAGAATATGATAAGATTTAAACAATACAGTGTTATCGTTGTAGTTTGTTATGCCGTGAGAGAAAAAGTTCAATTTTCTTTTAAATAACTGACACAACAACTTTTTACTGTCTAAAACTAAAAACACTTTTCAATTGTTCATTTGATAACGTAAAGTTTGCACTTCAACTGTTAAACTAATCATTGTCTGTTAAATTTTAAGATTAGATTTAGAGTTCAATATTATATTGCAATTATTTATTCTAGAATATATTTTATAACATAAAATATATTAAGATCATTAAGTTCAATTCTATAATAGATTCTTAAACTCTCTGTAACTGTGAATGCTTTATAATCTGTAGAACAATTTGTCGCAGAGATTTCAGCCTTTCTATATTAAGTAGATGTCAAGTAGACTTGAAAATATTGGCGAATTGTTTAGCAAAACTTTGATCGATCACCCCCAAAAAATGGTTTGATAGATCAATTTGAAAATTTACAAGGTTATTGGGGGTACATTAAGCTAAAAAATTACCTGGCAACATAAGTCTTTTCATCGATATTTATAGAGTAGCAGTAGATTTAAAAAATTAATACTTTTTAAATCTAAATGCAATTCTGAAACTAAATCACTACTAAAAAACCAAAAAAAAGTCATTTTTTTGTACTTACTTCTAATGGATGTTAAAAATAAAAAAAAATTTTTTTTCAAAAAATGATGAAAAGGTCTTGTAGGGAATTTGTTCAAGTTTTTAACGCCGTCCTCAAATTTACTGTGCGATCAGTGGTACCTGAAATATCGATGATCAAAGACAAAAAGATCATTTTTTGTTTGAAGGCTGATATCTCTGCGACAAATTGTCCTACAAGGTAAAGAAAAAAAAAAAAACAAATTGAAGCTGGATAAATTTGCTAAACGACTTCTGCATTGGTTAAGTTGAAAAAATTTTTCCACGGTCCGTGGGCTTTTCGGAAAAAAAATAATTTAGAAATTTTTTATCTCGCGGTATTTCTCATGTTTGCGCAATAGCCGGAGCTCTTAAAAAATTTTTATAAAAATGCACCGAAACTAGAGATTTCAAGTTATAAAATGCTTTTTTCAAAATCTCGATACGATTATTTTTCACAAAGTTACAGCCTTCCAAAAATCAGTAAAAAATTTATAAAATTTTTCTGTTCCTTTGATTTTTTGCGTTAGTGTATAATATAATAATATCGAATAATAATAAAATATAATAATATAATATAATATTATTTCGAATATTTAAAACATATTGATAAAGATATTTTTCTCTTTATATTTGTTATGCACAAATAAACGCTGACGCCTCGAGTTTTTATAGAGACGTGCAGCTGCACAAATACCTATTTTGTTCTAAGATAACTTTTGTTTATAGATAAGTGACTCATTTATTAGCAACAAAAACGGAGAGAGCGTGAGAACGGAGAATGGATCATTCGAGAATATTGCTTATCTCGATCCACCCCTCTATATCGAACGATGCGCGGGTCTGATGCCCAAACGCCACGTATTGATAACACACTCTAGTTTTCTCGATCACAAGAAATCAGTCTGAAGTATAGAATCATCGAGAGCAGTCAGGCTCATAAAGACTTAACTTCGTTCTCACCCTCTTGAAGTTATTGTTATACGTAACAATAAATTGACTACAGTGATAAAGTGTTGTAATTTTTATATCTGAAAAAAAGAGTCAGCTAATCTTTTCGAGTGTGAGATTCATAATTGGTAAGACTTGAATGAGGTGGAAATAAATTTTGAAATTTAATTTTTTTAAATTCCGCGCCAAGTTGGCGTTGGCTCTGTGCGGCAAACGCGCGCAGCGAATGTGGAATTTGCCTCATGTCATAGAGTGGGGGTAGGGATATCCGGTCATCCGGTGCGGAGCATGCTGAGATCGATGAAATGTTCACTAGATCATTGGTAGCATGTGGCTCAATAGGGATTATAGCCAAGAAGGAAAGAAAAGAATTGTTACATTGGTTAATGGTGGATCAAGACGCTTTGTAATAAAATAAAATGTATTAATTATTATAAAAAAATAATAATGTCGGAAGATAAAGCTGAGTTTTGTGCTTTAACTCGTCTACGGATAAAATTTACCGAGGAACAGCGAAAGATTATTGATGGTATGTTATTTGATTATTTATTTATTCAACGTATCATAAAACAAAATGAGTGCTAGTATTATTGTAGCAGACACGTGATAATTTATAAATTTTTAGTAAACAAATAAATTAATTAAAATAATGAAATTAAAAATAATGCGCCTACTGATTTTTTAATTATCTAAATACGCATTTTTAAATTTTTATTTTATACTTACGTTTGATACTTTTGAATTGCCCTTCTTATGGGCATTTAACATTGCAAATCGTTTCGAATGGTTACTTTTAATCAGGGTTTTATTTATTTATTCAAAAATTTAAATAATTGTCAGCTACATTCACACTCATGATACTGAAAGCAACAGACACTTAAAAATATTTAGTTTTTTTTATAAATATATTACTCGTGATTAAAGTATCGGAAAACAATTTTTTTTTTAATTTTTGAAAAGTTTTTTTTTTTCATATTTTATTTTATTAAAAAAATGACTGATATTTATAATATAAAGTAATTCATTGTAGAGTAATTTGCATTTTTATTTTGAATAAATTAAATATATTATTATAGGCATAAAGGCTTCTAGAAAAGAGAGGTTACAACCTCGGACGAGAGGATTTAATGAGGAACCGAAGCATCATACGGCACGAGTTAATTTTACAGAGGGTGTCATTCAGCAAGCGGGAGAAACAAGTGAAGATAAAAAGTCGGATGAAGATAAAAATTATGAAGAAGATGACGCTGATCAAGATGTATCAAATAATTCAAGTGATTTAGAGGAAGAAGTACCACGTACGCCAGTGGGTATACTCCCTGGGCTGAGATTAAAACGTCCGCCAGCAATTCCGTCTTTAATGAAAATTGAAGGAGGTAAATATAAAATACACAGTATACACCAAAGACATTGAAGCCATGCTGCTGCTCTAAATGGGTTTCGAGCCAGGTAAAGGATTGGGTAAATCTTTACAAGGTATCAATGCTTCAGTCCAGTCCAAAATTACCGGACGAGTACTACAATGATTATAAAACATGAGCTGGGTAAATTAGGGAGCAGTGTGGTTGTGCCGAAATTCAAGAGTTGTCTGGCTAGTTGGAACCTGCTGCTGGAGCCAATATATTATTTTAAGTCAATGAAAGAGTGGAAAGACATACTGAGCATTGGTAATAATGTTATACAAGCTAGGACTTCAATGAGTCCACGTGATCAGCTGACTTGGAATGCATGAATGCCATCGATTCACGAAGCAGTTCAATTGGTGCTGTGGCTTAATCATTCTCCAAATTATGACCAGATAACGCACTGGCACATGGAGTGGAAAAAATACTGAATGACGGACTCTTCCTAATTTACAAGTCTCGAGAGAACACAGCCAGTTCCTCAAATTCCTGCCTCAGCTCAACCACGTATTGAGGTAAATATTATTTTATTTATTATTTATTAATATATTTTTATTAATTCCCTTTATATTACAGAGATTCGCCGAAGCTGAACGTACTGCTTCGCAAATACCTCAAGGCTTCAAAGATCTTGTGCAAAAAGAGTACGAAGAACGTGGGATCCGTAAATTGGCAACGCACAGGTCTACATCAACGGAAACGTTCTTTTCTTCAATGATAAAACGACTAATTGGGTTCCTACTCATCCCAACGCCTTATTAGACATGGCAGGACTCTAATCAGTGATAAGAAATTTCTAATTGAAAGTATTTATCATTTTTTTTACACATATTATTGTTATTTAATTTTTTATTTTGTCTGGAAAACGGTTGATTGTTGGCCAACCTCATAAAGTTCGTTGCTTTTACGCCCAAAAATATTATTTATCTGTTTATTTTTTTTTTTCGTAAAATTAATTAGATATAAAAAAAACGATGCTCGATTAAAGTAACCAGTTTTAAGAATTTAATTATTCACGATAACTAGCAACGATATTAATTCATTTAAAAATTTTTATTAACGATTGATTCGATTGACCAAAGTTTAGTTAATACTTTTTAAACTATTTACCAAATACAGGGAATTGAATTTATGTTTTAAAATTTCGGATGAAAATATCTCCGAAACACACGAAAATTATGATAATTTTTGCGACAGTCAGAAAGGCCTATCATGATAAATGGATTTTATATTTAGGTTATTTCGCTATTTGGGTTAAGAGTTATTCAATGAAAAATGAAGAAAATCATTTTTATTTAAATCGTTTCCTTGTGACTCCCTGGAGTTCTGTCGGCTTTTGGTCTGCCGACGCGAATTATTCAAATTAGACGTGACTGTAGATCTTCTGATACATAAAAAAATTGAACATTAAAAAATTATTAGAAAGATGCTTTTATGTAAACATTTTTCAAGACCAAATGTTCGTGCTTATAATTAAACATAATTAAAGAATGGAAATTAAATAATAAACTTGAAAACATAGTTAGTTGAGTTAAAATAAAGGTAAGTTTAAGCAAGAGGAAAAAATCCTCGCTGGAATATATTCCAATATAATAATTTTTTAATATTCAATTTTTTTATGTATCTAATTTATTGAGAAAAAAAAATATCTACAGAATTTTGTATTGATCATTTCTTATGCGATAGAAATTGTTATAATAAAAATTATCTTCTCTATAGATCTAATTAAATTTTTTCATTATTTAAACAAATCAATTAGTTAGATATATGACATTATTTTAAAACACATGAAATCGCAACTAAAAAAAAAAACAAAAAAAAATTTATTTACAGTGTACCAGGATTAATCTTTAAATTATTAATTTAAAATAAACTTACACAATTAATTTACAAATTTAATTAATTAGTTCTTTTATAATTACAGCAATCTGTTTTCAAAACAGATTTTGTTTTTTGCTAACAATAAAGAGTACAATTAACTGTCGTCGGTATTATAGTTTTTGGTGTTATTGACTGTCCACGGAAGTTGGCAATGTAGAACTTAATCGATCTTTAGATAATAGAACTTTATATATACTCTATGTTTCGATGACAATGATTGTTTTCATTTATTTTAATACCACAAAAAAGTTAGCGGCGAGTATTTTTTTATGGAATCAAATGATACCTCAATTAATTGCTCCTTAAAAGCTCTTTCAGAATCTATAATTGCTCCTCTTTTATGATTATTAGTTAATTAATAATTAATTTTTTAAAAAATTAATTTTCAAAAAAGTAATTTTGCTATAGTTTGAAAACTATTCATATTTTATACATTTTTTTTTGCTTAAAAAATTGCTCTCGATGTGCTCTATCAATTAAGTGATAAAACTAATTAATATCTACAATGTTTTTAATAATTAACTTAAAAAAACTTTTTGCATACTAGACACTGCGCTATGACGTCATTAATGGTCGTTAGAATTCATTAAGGCTTTGTTTACATGTGTAGCTGCTGTGACTACTTTATATAAATGTTTGCCTTAATGTTTATTTGATAATTAAATTCTTCATTATTATTATCACAGTTGAGGTTATGCAGCTATATAGATAATATTGTTCTCTCATTAAGGCCATGCTTCGAGGGTGCCCCCCACTTTTTTCCAAAAAATGTGGCGCCGCCTGGTGGCCGCCAGCCGCTCTAAAAAAAGTACTAGAGCTGCAAAACTTTAAAATTAAATTAAAATTATTTAAAGTAATAAAATGCAACATATGTTAATTTTTAAATGCATGAAAAAATTTATATATTTTTTTAAAATCATTAGCTAATACTACAAAAATCTAAAACCCGAGATTGAAAAATAATATATTCATTGACCTTGACCTGTCAATATCACATTTATTTTCTATAAGTAAGTAAAAAAAAATTATAATATTTATCAAAAAAAGGGCTTCGTACAAGCAATTTTATAAACTCGTAGAATATTAAAAAAATTACTTACAGTAATTATAAATACCCAGTCGAGCGTAGTTTCTTTAATAAATTTCAACACAATATTCGCCATTTAGTAACTTTTTATTTTGACAGATGTAAACATCAGGTCTGTATAATTTTTTGGGTGCACGCGAAGGTGCTTGAATATAGTAGCGGGAAAAAATAAATTTAATAAATTTATTCCTTTCAATCAGAGCAATAATAGAGTTCTATATATCATTACTTTATTTAATTTTATTAATAAATAAAAATTTTTTTGATTCAAAGTATTAAATTAAAAAAAAGGTATATATATGTAATCGAATGTGATTACACCTGACTAATTGTCAGACCAGTGACCATACACTGTAAAATATTACGGTGTAAAAATTAGACCCGGAGGACTTTACACGGTCGTGTAGTGTAAAATATCGGTGTAAAACTTCTCTCGGTGTAAATTTTCCATCCGTGTAATCATAACCCGGTGTAATCTACTTCTTTTACACCGTTCCATGTTACTCGGTGTATTTTTGTTGAGTGATCATATACATTTATTTCAATTATACATATACATATATACATAGGGGAGGGGGGGGGGGCAAAATGGGTCCCCTAAAATTTTGAAGATGAAAAGTATTTGGGTGGGGAGAGGGGCGAAATAAGCCACTGAGCCAAAAAGGGCCACTGAGGCAAAATGGGCCCCCCCCCATAATTTTGAAGATGAAATGCGTTTGGGTGGGGGGCGGGGCAAAATGGGACATTGAGGCAAAAAGGACCACTGAGGCAAAATGGGCCCTACAAAATTTTGAAGACGAAATGTGTTTGGGTGGGGGGATGGGCAAAAATGGACATTGAGGCAAAAAGGGCTATTGAGGCAAAATGGGCTATTGAGGCAAAATGGTCCCCCAAAAATTTTAGCATGAAAAGTTTTGGGGGAAGGGGGGTAAAATGTGCTGACGGGCTTTAAAAACTGCATGCGCAGTTTATTTGAAACATTATATGTTATGGCGCGAAACATAAAACAAGCGAGAAACATACATTGAGTTTTGTTGGGGGCCCGTTTTACCCAACTTTTCAGGATTTTTTAATTTTGATAGACACAGCAAATTAACACCGAAAACTCAGCCGAAGAAAAAAAAGTGAAACAAGCTGAAAAACTCACATTATCAAAACTTTCTGAGGGGGGCCCATTTGCCCCACATTTTACGATTTTTTATTTTTAATAGACAGAACAAATTAAGGTCAAATACTTGGCAATGGAGTAAAAAAAAGTAAAACAAGTAAAAAAAAACTGAGGATTTGAAAATTTTTTTCCTAAGGGGCCCATTTTGCCCCTCCTCTTCCCCTATATATATAATTCAAAGTCTTCCGGCCCATTTTACCCCCCGCCCCTAAAATTTTCATGCTAAAAATTTTTGGGGGACCATTTTGCCTCAGTGACCCATTTTGCCCCTCCCCACGCCCCGAATACTTCTCATGTTAATAATTTTTTGGGGACCAGTTTGCCTCAGTGGCTCATTTTACCTCAGTGTTCCATTTTGCCCCTACCCACGCTCTAAACACTTTTCGTGTTAATAATTTTTGGGGGACTATTTTGCCTCAATGTCTCATTTTGCCCCGCCCCCCACCCAAACGCATTTCATCTTCAAAATTTTGTAGGGCCCATTTTGCCTCAGTGGCCCATTTTACCTCAGTGGTCCTTTTTGCCTCAATGTCCCATTTTGCCCCGCCCCCCACCCAAACGCATTTCATCTTCAAAATTATGGGGGGGGCCCATTTTGCCTCAGTGGCCCTTTTTGGCTCAGTGGCTTATTTCGCCCCTCTCCCCACCCAAATACTTTTCATCTTCAAAATTTTAGGGGACCCATTTTGCCCCCCCCCCTCCCCTATGTATATATGTATATGTATAATTGAAATAAATGTATATGATCACTCAACAAAAATACACCGAGTAACATGGAACGGTGTAAAAGAAGTAGATTACACCGGGTTATGATTACACGGATGGAAAATTTACACCGAGAGAAGTTTTACACCGATATTTTACACTACACGACCGTGTAAAGTCCTCCGGGTCTAATTTTTACACCGTAATATTTTACAGTGTATGGTCACTGGTCTGACAATTAGTCAGGTGTATTCACATTCGATTACACATATATACCTTTTTTTTAATTTAATACTTTGAATCAAAAAAATTTTTATTTATTAATAAAATTAAATAAAGTAATGATATATAGAACTCTATTATTGCTCTGATTGAAAGGAATAAATTTATTAAATTTATTTTTTCCCGCTACTATATTCAAGCACCTTCGCGTGCACCCAAAAAATTATACAGACCTGATGTTTACATCTGTCAAAATAAAAAGTTACTAAATGGCGAATATTGTGTTGAAATTTATTAAAGAAACTACGCTCGACTGGGTATTTATAATTACTGTAAGTAATTTTTTTAATATTCTACGAGTTTATAAAATTGCTTGTACGAAGCCCTTTTTTTGATAAATATTATAATTTTTTTTTACTTACTTATAGAAAATAAATGTGATATTGACAGGTCAAGGTCAATGAATATATTATTTTTCAATCTCGGGTTTTAGATTTTTGTAGTATTAGCTAATGATTTTAAAAAAATATATAAATTTTTTCATGCATTTAAAAATTAACATATGTTGCATTTTATTACTTTAAATAATTTTAATTTAATTTTAAAGTTTTGCAGCTCTAGTACTTTTTTTAGAGCGGCTGGCGGCCACCAGGCGGCGCCACATTTTTTGGAAAAAAGTGGGGGGCACCCTCGAAGCATGGCCTTAAATACAATAAAAATTTAAAAAATACAAATAAATAGTTTTTGATGTGAAACCATGAAATAAATATTTTTATTTTAGTATACAGCGATAAAAAAATGTTTATTACTTGATTAACGTTAAGTGGGGAGTTTAAGTATTTATTTCGATTAATGTATGTAATAAGTTCAAATAGTAATTAGAACAAGCTGAATCAAAGGTTAGTGTTAGAACGAAAGAAGATGAAGATTAGAAAGTTACTATTTACGAACATTTCTCTTGCGAGTTTACTGAAGGACACACTTTCGTTCAAGATAGGCTGTACTGTCATATTATTGCGACAATTGATCAATAAATTCCAGGACTTTATCCTTTACCAGATAAAGGTCAGCATTTAAACGGCTCGTATATTCTCCAGAAAGCCAGCGGAAAAAAGTTCAAAATTAATGTCAGCACTGACGAGTGTATGGAGATGAAGAGGATCTGTAAATATAATGTGTTTTCACACTAATAACTAAAGGTGGTTCACAGGTGTCTAAAGAGATTCATAATTAAGTGACAAGTAGAACTCTTCGATTGACGTTAATGGTAGAAAGGACTAATGCTACGGTCACTCTCGTCGTAGTTAATGATTCGCGTCATGAAACGGTGAGATGACCAGAGAGCATTGCTGTTGTACGATGAGTAAAAAGTCTGGGAAAGAAACTTTGACATCTGTTCACGAGAACGTTTTGAAAAATTCAAACGACGTCTTGATGGTTTTTGGGAGGGTCAACTCGAAATGCTCTACGTTGGCTCAGTTGGAGATTGTATCAACACCGATGAATCTTTCAGGTACGAGTGGCCATCAGAATACTCCTTGGACAAAATTGCAAGACGATGCGTGAATTTAAGGATGAAACTTTAAGTACTTGTGTGCAAACGAATTTTCTCTGAAAATTAATCATGTCTGGAACGAAATTGATTTTTACAACAGGGTAACCAGAGTACGTTACGCTGTCACAATACTTCTGGTTCGTTAAAATGTATTTCCACATGCAGATACACTTTTATTGTTGACAGAAGAAAATGTATTGATGTCAACGATGCATGGTCATCCTTGTCAAAGTAATTTATTTTTAGTAGATTTGTTAACAATTACTATGTTAAAGTAATCCAATAATATTAATTTAAGTAAATCATTTCTCAAGGATATCAATGAGTACGATGAAGTTGGAACAATTTTCATGAATACACTGTGAAGTTTTAAATATGATCTCAAATTAAACCATATTGGACACATTTGTATTGACAACAATTAATGTTTTGAGGACGGTTGTCTGGTAATCAATTTATTTTAATTTTTTAATGCAATTATTATTATTAAAAGAATAATGCATGAATTAATATCTTTCATTTCAGAATTTAATTGCAGTATTTAGGTGAAACTCACCAGCAGGATTCAACATTTATATTGCAACCAATGCATTGACAAAAGCGAATGAAATAATTTGTCTTTTGGAGATAGTGTTTGCATGGATACTACCTTGCGAAGGTAACTGCAGGTTTCATGGAACAGGAATTATTACACCTATAAAATATAATCTATTGTCGGGTGGAATCATTCTGGTTTTGGCGAAAGTGCTGTTAGTAATGATTACTTTGTTTATTACCTTGCTTAAAAATAAAAACAATAACTTTGATTCAATAAACAAAATTTTTTAATAACAGGTTTCACCTTTCTCAAGAATTTGAATCGATGGCATGGGAGCTATAATGCGATATGATGTAGAAAAATTAAGCTTTCTCAAAGAAAGGATCATGATTCATGACTGGAGTATTGGAAGCTAAATGACCACGTGAACTGCGAGGAATTCATGGCCCAGTTTTTGATACAACATTCGATGATGTTTTTCTTTAGGTCATGTCAAGAATACTTACGACTATCAACAGTACCGTTCGTATTGTTATTAAAGAGGACTTGAACTTGGATGTCATAGAGCAGTTAAAAGGATACGACGGACTGATGATGAAATAATGGGTACGCCGACAAATAATTTACTGGATAACCGCGGAAATATACTGATCAGTAAATTACTCAAGTACTAATAATACCTTCATCTATTTACTAACTGCCGAGAAAGTCAGGAAGTTTCGAGTGAATATCTCGAGCATCCTACTCGTAATACAAGTAGTAACTCGTCCAAATTTCTTGCTGCTAGAACACAAAGTAAGTCAATCAGTTAAAGTAATCAGCTATGAGTGTAATAGTTTACAAATCAATTACTTATAAACAATTTTTTTTAGGATTATTTAGTAATGGAAATCCCCTCAATGAGTCTTTGCATAGAAAAAATAAACAATTGCTTGGCGAAAAATAATCAGACTAGTTATTCATCAAGTTGAAGTGAAAATTGTCTTGCTGCGATGGAACCGCAGCTAGTTATTTATCTACTAAGTTGATAAAAGTATTCTATTCATATTTTTTATCTATAATTGTTGTTTTTATAAAATTGGCTGCTTATTTTAGGTAAATAAATACATGAAGGACCGGATGTTGCAAAGTTGTGCTCGACTTATTACTGAACTATTTCAGTCTTTTTGTTTGTACTGTGAATTCTAAAAATTTACTTCAATGAGAGTTAGTAGTTAAAAATAGGTGTAAATTTTTCATTACATAAATTATTATTGTATTTTTGTTTTTGATTTAGCATGTCAAGAAGTTTTAGGTAAAAATAACGGTTGCACGAATATATTATCAATATAAAATTTTATTTTTGGTAACACATGGATTTTATCGTTTATAAATAGTTTATTCTTGTACCGATACATACAATAATAAAACTGCTCGAATTTCTTTTACTTTAGGATTGAATTGTTTTGATTTTGTCTCCATATCATTAATTTGTGTCCAACAATTATTAATGGATCGAGTGTAAGCAATATAGTGCCCCAAACCTTTTGAAATTGATGGTGGAACAAATTCAATCACTCCAGACAATATGAAATTCATATTTACTACACTCAAGCGACTTGGTAACTGCTGAAGCTTGTATGTCATTCTTTGTTCTTTGTTTGAGGAAGTGAAGTAAATAGATGGTTCATAAATGTGACCAATATCTAAGCACAAATATGAAGTAACATTAATTTTCTTAGTGGCTGATACATTTTTACAATTGTCACATAAAAATAGCCTCTTTTTTTTTAATTCTTGACTAATAATGTCTGACAATGACTTAAAGCCATTTTCCCAAATCAATCTAGCACTCACATTTAGCACTGGGGCGTCAACGGATTTCTCAAATAGACATTCTTTATCTGTGCAGCAAGTTTGTTCAGTGTTACAAGTAGATTCAGACATACCCCGCGAAAAAACTCTCGAAACATCATCTTGACAATCGATAGCACAATCTCTTACTGGATATTTACTACTTAAATAATTTAAACGTTTTTTATAAAAAGGTACATCAGCACCAAATTTAGAATAATGCACTAAACACGAAAAAAAGAAATTGGGTCTTATTTGACAATCTACAAAATTTCTAAAATTATTATAGTTTAAGTAGCTAAATGATAAAATTTCTAACAAACTGTCAAAGGGACAGGTATTGTGACTAGTCATTTTTTTTCCTTCGATTGGGTATGCACGGATATATTGACCATTTCTGATGATCTTCTTGTTAACTTTTCTTCTTGATTGTTTCTCCTGTGCATTAGTATGAAAAACTTCCACTTCTGGGAAAGGCGTCAAATATTTTCCTCTTTTTGTTTTTGGGCTAGAACTTTTTGTATTTTTTGTATTATAAACATTTTTTCTTTTTGTCAATATCTTCTCAGATTTCAATTTAAATGTAGGTTGTGTTAAATTTATCTTGATAGAAAAGTTGTCGTCAGATGTTTTTTCTAAGGAAAAGTCAGTGTTTTCAATCGATGATGGTATCGAATACTTAGGATCAGCAGAAGAAACTAATAATTTAGTATTATCATCTACTGTGCTTTCTTGTTTGATAGGAGTTGAAAAAAATACTGGTTCAGGTAAGCTATTCTTATCAATTTTAATATCTTCATTTTCATTAAAATCCGTGTTTGAATTTATTTCAGGTTTGTCAAGCGAAATATTATTGTCATCAGAACTCGAAGTTTCATTAATCTCTGGTCCAACTTGATTCATCCAATTCTCTTGGATATTTAGTACACTATTAGTTTTAATTTTTTTATGATTTTTACCTACTTCTTTGTCAATCTGTTTCTGTTCGATTTTTAATTCTTCAATTGCAGCTCTCGCTTCTTTAATTTTTGGAAAAATTGATCTAAGATGTTTAATTAAAAATTTATCCACGCGAATTGGTTGATGATTTTCCAAAAGATCATTTTTTATGAATTTAAAATAATTTTCAGATCTAGCGGACGTTGGAACGTTATTTTCACAACCGTAATGACTTTTCATTACATTCGACCAAGATGGAAATTTTTTCAATAGTAGCTTCAAATCAGACAAAATTCCAGGACAGTAATAACTATTAAGGTCATCAAAATTGATAGATACATCTGAAGAAGTACTTTCACAAGTTTCGGTGACTATTTTTTCAATATAATCATTGAGATCGTCAGTTTCTTCCAAGAGATGCTCAATATTATTCGAATCAATTACTTTTTCGTGACAAGATAAATGATCTTCACATGTATTTTTTTGTGAACAAAAAGTACTTTTTTTCAAGCTTTTATAATTGATACTATTGTCAAATTCAAAGGTTTTGATTTTATCTAATAACCAGTTAACATCGTCAGAACACCCGTAATTATTTTGGCAAATTTTTAGCACAGTTCTCATCAATTTCTCTAGTATTTCTAAATTATCTGCAGTAGACATTAATCCAAAAGCTCGTAAATAAAAATCTTTAACGGCAACATTAACTTTCGAAAAACAATCTAAACGTGCAATCCAGTGAATAAAATGAGCAATGTCAATACGCAAGTAAGGTTTTATTAAAACTTTACTCTTATTAGTTAAAAAACGATAGCATAGAGATAAATACTGCTTATAAGTAATATTATTCGTTGCTAAACAAATAGCATTTTGTAGGGGTTTTGACATGTCCGTTACTATTTCTAATGGAATGTGAGCTTTTTGTGAAAACCATTCTTTTAGCCAAAACTCGATTATTTTAGTATCATGCCGTTCAGAAATCATTTGACAAACAGGGACGATCAATTTATTAACGTAGGCCACGATTTGATATAAAAAAATGGGACCATTTGAATAATTTTCTGCACGTGGAATTCGTCGAGCTATACTTCCGGTAGCATCTATAGAAACAGCAGGTCCAAAAGTTAATAAATCATTATATACGTCTATCTGCTCAGGTGTCCAGTAAAACTGATAAAATTTATCACAGGCAAGCTGTTGTAATCCTGATTGAAACTCGACATTGTACTTCAAATTTTGCAAAGAATCCCACAATGTACCTTTAACACCTAGATCTTCATTTATTGCTTCTTGTCTAATTTTATTACATACAGTTTTATTTGGTATAATAGGAGGCATTTTATCACCGTATTCTTGAAATTTATCAATCAATCTTGCTCTGAAATTTTCAGTTTTAGTAGCTTTCAATTCTTTTTTGTATTCTGTTCGCAGAGGACCAGATACATGTCTTTTTTTTTTATGAACGATATCTGTGGTGTTTAAAGTAATAATATTTATGGAGATATTCTCTTTTTCGCTATGCTTATATGTGCCTTCACCATAAATTGCAGCTTTGCAATTTTTATCAGTACAAAATCCACTGATTTTAACTACAAAATTATGATCATCATCTGTAGAATCATTTTTAAAAATTGTGTGAGTATTTAGGTTGAATGCGCATGGTAATTTTTGATCTAAACATATTAACTCACAAATAATATGTGTCCACCCCTTCTGGAAAGCATAGTATACTTTTTTTTTGTTTATCAATTTTTTCAACAGGTTTTATTGATGTCCACTGGGCTTCAGAAAAAGTTATTTTAAAATTAAGTATTTTGTCTTTACATGGATGATTACTATTTTGAGGATGAAGAGTAAAATCATCGGATAATTTATATAGCATTTCATCATCAGGATCACCTTTTTCATTAAGATTGCTTTCTTCAATAAGGTTTTGCATTTTTGTTGCCAAAAATTCACCACGAAACTTTTTGTAACTCTCAAAAATTGCATTTCGATTTTGATATACATAAAAATATAAATTTACAGCTTCCATTCGAAATTTCCCAGAGTCGTACAACCAATGGGAGCAAATTTCTACCCACACCGGATCTTTTTTAGGCTTCAATTTACCATTACTTTGACACAATTCAAAATTCTTAATCACGTCAAAAATTTCAAAATGTGACACAGCAGCCCAAGATGTCATTTTTAAGTACTTTTTAAAAATTAGAATACACTATTATTAAATAAAACCTTTTTCAAACAATGAATAACTGCGTTATAATGGGCACTCTTTTTTTTTTTTCATTTATATGCTATGCTGATTGTCAATTGTTTGACGATAGTCATTAAAAAAAATAAACATCTAGCGCGAAATTTAAACAGTAAGTAATAACACTTGTCATTTTTTATTCATTTTATTTATATTTATTTTGTTAGAATCTAAATAATATTCATACACATATATATTAAAAATATTACAAGTATAAAAATAAAATAACATAGATATATTATCAAACTATACTAATAGATATTACGATCAACAAAAGAATCATACATAAACTTTTTAAAACTTTACATAATTGCAATTATGTAAATTTCACACTATAATAAAGTTTTTTAAACCGAAATGTTATTGGAAAACAATATTTGAAAAAATAAAAATGATATAACTTTGAGTGAATTACACATGATAAATTTAAAAATTCGTGATATTACATTGAACGTTGTTAAAATTAAAATAATATATATTTGTTTATACGCAAATAATTACTTTACAAAATTATTTTTTAAAATTATGTTTTTGTTTTTTTTTTTTAATAAAATATTCCTATCGTTTTCATTAAAATTGTTACGTAAATATATATATAAATTTTCAAATAAATTCAGAATTAACTCAGATAGAAACTTTCGAAACATCATTTCCGAAATTTATAAAACGATGTTCTATCAAAATGAAGTTTAAAGTAACATCATAAACGGGAAAAAAAAAATTTTCTACTCAAAAATTAATTTCCAGTACTCATAATACAAAATGAATTCTTTTAAATTCTTAATTCTTTTAAGTTCTTGAAAATCCAATTCATCGATATTTCATAACAATGGCCATAAATGTAATAAAATCCCACGGTACACTAAAACAAATAATGAAAGTATATTATTATAAGAAAAAATAGAACATGTTAATTACGACTTAATAACTAATAGGAGATGTTAAAATTTTATAAAAAATTAATGCCAACATATAATCGTATTTAATAAAATTCAAGTAAATAAATACGGTGCTCTTATTGACACACTAGATGGGTATTTTTACAGGCACGAATGCAGTATTATAACATAGGGACGATTAGAAGCACGGATGAAATCACCGATCCGTGCCTGAAATAATCCTTTTTTGAAGTATTACATCCGTGTTCGTAAAAATATCCGTAGTGTCTCAATGGATACTCTTAAATAAATATGTATTAATTGGCTTTTCCACCAAATAAAATCAATTTTGTTTAAAGAATAAGTTCTACCAATCAGTTTCAAATTTTACTTTTGCTTCTGAAAAATTAATGAAATATAACTCAATAGAAATTAACCAATAATCGAAATTGAAATAATAATTCTGTTTAAAATTTAGGAGTAAAATCGATGTACAGTGCGACATAAGTATATCACGTGTATAAAATTTCTTACAGATTACCGAACACTATAACTTGTTAGAGCAAACTCATAATTTACTTCACATCCAATACTCGATTAATTTGTTATTATCTCTGTGATATTAAAATTTAGTTGTTGCATTAAGTGCAAGTTTATATAATATTATATAGAATGTGAGATTATTACTTGAAATATTAAACATGAACTTGTATTAATAAGGGTGTGTCATTTTAATGCTATATTTTTTTTTTACTGCTATACCAGAAAATCTGATAGCATATGGAAAATTTTCGATCGTAAAGCACACTCTGATGCTTCGCATCATGAGTCGTGCAATAAGAAATTATGCCGCTGGGCCAGAGGGTTTAAGTCCAATAGCGGCTTAGCTTATCAAAAAATTCGATTTCCCATTTAAATAACACGGGAAATGTTTTTTTTTTAACTTTGAGTGTTTTTTACTCGTGAACAAATCGATAGATCGAATTGACTAATACATATTTTTGTAAGAAATTAAACGCTCTACAAAAAAGGTCTCTTATCATTTTTTGATAAATCCATCTGTTCGAAAACTATTAGAGCTCGAAGTAAAGTTGGAGATCTTTTCACTTTTCCGGCGAAACTATCAGACTTATCACAAAATGTTGAAGAGTCTTTTTTGTTGACAATTTTATTCTCTACAAATTATTATCACTAGAGTTTTTTTAAATTCCGCATTGTTTTCTAGTTATTTTTTTTTTCAATGTCGAGCTCTTGAAATCGATCAGAACACTACTTTTTTAAGAGCTTAAAATTAAAATGAAAATAACTAGAAAACAATGCGGAATTTAAAAAAACTTTGGTGATAATAATTTGTAGGGAATAAAGTTATTGACAAAAAAAATCCTACAACATTTTATGATTAGTCTGATAGTTTCGCCGGAAAAGTGAAAAGATCTCCAACTTTACTTCGAGCTCTAATAACTTTCGAACAGATGGGTTTATCAAAAAGTGATAAGAAACCTTTTTGTAGAGCGTTCAATTTCCTACAAAAATATGTTTAACTCAATTCGATCTATTGATTTGTTCACGAGTTAAAAATACTCAAAGATAAAGAAAAAAAATTTCCCGTGTTATTTAAATGGGAAATCGAATTTTCTGATGAGCTAAGCCACTATTGGACTTAAACCCTTTAGCCCAGCGGAATAATTCTTTATTTTCTCTATATACTACCAGATTTTCTGGTATAGCAGTAAAAAAAGAAAAAATTTAGCCTTAAAATGACACACCCTAATTAATATGAATATAACTTGATTAAATTATTTATTAATAATAAAATTATGTTAGATACTAACCAATTTAGATTCCGAAAATTCAATAGTTATCAGGATTTATATTATGAACTTCATTTATTTTTTCTATATTTATTAACTCTCGATGCTTCGCGATAATTTTTCTTCTACCAGCAACTGCAAGAAATAATCACGGCAGTAATCGATGATGAGAATATTTTTAGGTAAGAAAAATAAAATTTTTGGCTAAAAAAAAAATCTAAACTCGATTTTTTACTCCAGACAAGAATATTTCGGTTTTTCACCAAAACAATAAATACTAGGGTGGTCGTTAAGATTAAATTTTCTCAGGCGCCCCATAAAAAGCTTCTTTTTAGTGAAAAAATATGTGGGGTATTTAGTTTTTTCGTTTTAAGTAAAAAGAACACGTTCCGAAGGACGATCAAAGTTTATTTTTTGATACGATCGCGATTTTTTTTAAATATCTCATGAAATATGCAGATTAGATGGAAAAACCATAGAATCAATTTTGTAGAAAATTAAATTCTTGACAAAAAAAGTCACATTTATTTTTTTTATAAAACGTGTATTTATGCAGATATTTTTTAAAAACTTTTTTAGATCTTATCAATTGGGCATTTTAAGGATAACGAATGTTAAAAATAACGTTTTTTCTTAAATATAGACAACTTCGTAACTCAACATATCAATTATTAATGCTTGTTACAGTTTTTATATACTTAGAAAAAAGTTATTTTCAAAATTTATAATCCTTAAAACGCTCAATTCATCAGATCTAAAAAAAGTTTTTTTTCAAATATCTTCATAAATACACATTTTATAAAAAAAATGAACATGACCTTTGTTGACGAAAATTTAATTTCCTACAAAATTGATTCTATGATTTTTCCCTCTAATCTGCATATTTCATGAGATATTTAAAAAAAATCGCGATTGTATCGAAAAATGAACTTTGATCGTCCTTCGACACGTGCTCTTGTTACTTAAAACGAAAAAACTAAATTCCCTACGTATTTTTTCGCTAAAAAGAGGCTTTTTATGGGGCGCCTTAGAAAATTAAATTTTTAACGACCATCCTAACAAATACCTTTTTGAAAATGTATAATTCTTTCTATATTGGCAGTCCAATCGTTGTGAGAAGTTCAGACGCAAAAGGGTGTATAGACAAGACCATTACACACGACGACTTTTCATCTTTGCTGTCACAGACAGTTTTTGTAACTTTGCAAAAGTATACGAAGTTTGCTGTCTTCCTTGGGCTACTTTTTCACACTAGACTTATACTAAAGTGTCCGAATATCCTCAACCTAAAAAAAAAAAAGGTTTATTATAATTAATGTCAATTCGATTGATTAATATGAATAAATATTTTTAGTATACCCCTATATAAAAGCTTTTATAGCGAATTAAGCATCATTTCCAGGTTGTTTTTGGAGCAAAACTAAGTCGGTTTTGGTTATATTAACGATATCGATAACAGTAAAAGTGTGGACATTTTCGTTGGAGTAAAATGTTCTTGTGACAGTATACGATAAGATTTTCCATGATATCAACTCGCGATTTTTGTCTAGATCAATCTCAACTTCACCATACATTTCTCTATGTATTTTTGCAGTGATTTTTCAACTTACAGGATCACAATAAAACTCACTGAGTGTGAACGTTGTAAGGTATCACCCAGCATATTACTCCTGTCTACAAGCGAATGATTTTTTACTCAGATATAACATCTGTAATGTTTAAAATATTATTAGATTAAATATTAGTTAATATCAACATTATTCAAACATATTGATTAATACTTACCAGTATGATTACTTATGAGACTAATTACACATACTTATTGAAATAAATAATCAAATTCGCCACTCGACGTTAGGATTTTTATTTCATGGTCTCAAATCAAAAGCTATTTAATAGTATTTTTTTAATTGTTATTATATTTAATGAGAGAACAATATTATCTATATAGCTGCATAACCTCAACTGTGATAATAATAATGAAGAATTTAATTATCAAATAAACATTAAGGCAAACATTTATATAAAGTAGTCACAGCAGCTACCCATGTAAACAAAGCCTTAATGAATTCTAACGACCATTAATGACGTCATAGCGCAGTGTCTAGTATGCAAAAAGTTTTTTTAAGTTAATTATTAAAAACATTGTAGATATTAATTAGTTTTATCACTTAATTGATAGAGCACATCGAGAGCAATTTTTTAAGCAAAAAAAAATGTATAAAATATGAATAGTTTTCAAACTATAGCAAAATTACTTTTTTGAAAATTAATTTTTTAAAAAATTAATTATTAATTAACTAATAATCATAAAAGAGGAGCAATTGTAGATTCTGAAAGAGCTTTTAAGGAGCAATTAATTGAGGTATCATTTGATTCCATAAAAAAATACTCGCCGCTAACTTTTTTGTGGTTATTTTAATTCAAGTATTTATTATTCTATTACTAATTATTTTATATAAATCATATTTCGATATGATTTATATTTTACAATTTTCTTTCGATAATTTTCTGTTTCGTAAATTTATACTGTTACAGATTTGAAGTTTTAAACTTTTGGTTTAGTCATAGATATTTCTTTTCGACGAGATTGTCTACTCGACAACTTGTCGCATCTCGGAGATTTCGCATCGAAAGAATGTCTTTTGGACAATGGCTCTGGCCCCCGGAGGAAATATGTAGAATTTAAAAGCGCGCGATATTTAAATTTAAATTTGGTTTTTAATATTTTGGAACGTTCGAATTTAATATTAATAAATATTAAAATAATTCATTTAATTTAAAGAATAACTGCAATATTTTACACAAAATTAAAGATGAACTTTATAAATATTTTTACTCTCTAAATTTCCAACGTGCAAGTTGGTTACCACGCTCAGAATAATCTGATGTCCGAATTGTTGAATGAGCTTGTCCTTCGTCTTCTCCAGCGATCTTTTGCAAGAGAGGGGGTAAATGAGTAGTGAGGGTGTTTTCGTGTGCTGCTGTTGAGTCCCCCCGTCACTCGCTTTCATCCCCTTTCAAAATGAGTGAGTCCGTGCGTCACAGCAGCTTCATTTTCCCTGGACTGTCGCTGCCATAGAGTCTCGCCATATTTTCTGCAGCTTAGTCCCAGCAAAATGATCCCTTAATTGGTTTTTGAATATATTGGGGAAGTTTTGCCAACAAGAGGATTATAGTCATAAAAAATATGAAATTAAACATCTAGCAAAAAATCCTCATGGGTTTTCCAAAATATTCATTTATTTTATATTCTAAGTGGCCATTACAATAATTATATTCTTATTTAAATTATTTATTTTATAAGTACTATATCTATATATCTATATATCTATTTTATATCTAGTTATTTATTTGCGTCTACACATATAAGGTATTCAAAAATTCCCGCCTATAAATACAATTGTTTTATTTCATTTTTCTATAAGGTGGTCTTAGAGAGCGCAGTGTAACCCGTTGGCTACACAACAATATCCAGAATTTTTTCGGTATAAATTCGGCATTTTTTTAGTGATTTTACTGTAGTATTCTGATAACTCTACAGTTTAGTTACAGTAGATTGTTATGACCTCCACCTATCGGGAGGTCGATTACTTAATTCACTATAAATTAAATTGCCTATACTGGGCTACTTCGCCCGGGAGTATTCGAATACTCAGCTTTGGTATCGATTATAGATTGGGGAAGGATTCTCAATTCAAAAAATGGTTATATTTTGTTATACAGATAGCGTAAAAATATATTCAACAATTATTACAGATTGCGTCCGTCTGGCTTGAGGTTCTTGCTTATTCTACTTTACAAAAATTGATCTTAAAAGTTATTCTAAGTTTGAAGGGCATCAGCCTTCGAGACTATGGCGGGGTAAGTTTTCCTTATTGGCTGGCTGTGGGGACGTTGTCGGGGCCTCATGACGTCACAGAGTATCTCCACCCCTCGAAGTTGAATCTTGCGTTCCGCCGCTTGGTCGACCTTCTCAACAGCTGCTGCGTTACCCGATGCTCCCGTCGGCTTACTCTCTATCCTTTTCGTATTTTTTATCTAAAAGGTTTCAAGGAATTTCCTTGCTAAGATTTAGGATGGGGTGCTTGAGTCTCTTAAAACTACTTAAATACGAAATACATAAAAAATTTATAAATAACTAACAAACGTCTTCACAACTTTCTCTTAATTCTAACAAACAATACGTTTAAAAAAGTTTCAAACATAAGTTTCTTACTTTAATAATATTACAACTATTTACAGTTTTATTCTCGTCGAGTCTTAAGTGACCAGATGGACCAGATGTTTTACTCTTTTAGGTCCCGAAAAACCCAAGATTTCCCACGATTTATTTTAAATATATACATATTTATATTTGAATAGCCCGCGTAAGGGTTTGCTTCTCAATTCCGCGAGGGGTCATTTCAATCGGACAGGTGAACCGCGAAGGGACATCACACATGTGACGTCCTCCACCTATCGGGAGGCCGATTAATTAATTCACTATAATGTGAACTATCCGTATTAAATTTCCTCGCCCGGCAGTATTTAAATACTCAGCTTTGGTATATCGATTATAAATTGGTAAAGGACTGTTCAATAAAAAAAAAACAAAGTTTTACTTTTCTAGTTGAAGAATTTAAATTGGAAATATATTTTAGCTTTACACAATGACATTCGCGCTCGAGCTTCTGGCTCATTCTGCTTACAAAATTTATGGTTGTTAGGTTTGAATATATATATATCGTACCGACTCTACCATATTTAGCCATTAATTTATTTAACTATATATTAAATATCTCAACAACAATGAGTTCGAAACGATTGGCATTGCTTGTTAATTTTATAATGCTCATATCCTTTACCTCATACCCATAATCACAGCATTTTTGAAAAAAGAAAAAAAAAGTCGACACAAATTGCAAATTAAACTTTTTAATTCGTTTGTTCTCATGTAGAATAAAATTTTGAAATTTTTTTCTTTTCTTGATTTTTTTTTTATACTGGAAATATTAATCGCAGTTGCAGTTTTATGCATTCGCAGTCGAATATAATTAAATTTAATAGAAGTAAACACATCACCAGCGTGATCTTGGAACTCGCTCGAAACGCTTCTCCCACCAACAACTCAATAAAAGTTTTGCTCCGAAACCTCGCTATAAGATTCGCTAATCCCCCCATGAACCAAACATTAGACTATTATTTAGCAATTAAAAAGGATTCAAAGGTATTCAAAAAATCGAATCTCTCTTAATTTTCTCTAATCCCCCAATGAACCAGAAATTAAAATATTATTTAGTGATTAAAAGAGATTTGAAGGTATTGGAAAAATTGAATTATCTTGAATCTTTCCAAATCTCATTGTTAACCAGAAATTCAACTATTATTTAGCGATTAAAAAAGATTCTAAGACATTAAAAATTGGAATTCTTTTAAATCGTTTTAGATACCCCAATGAACCCGAAATTCAAATGATTATTTAGCGATTAAAAGCAATTTGAAAATATTTGTTTTTTTGAATTCTTTTCAATCGTTTCAAATTCTTCAGAGACAGGTGAACGAACCATCATTACTTCAATAACCTTGGAAACTCTTCCCATGAAAACTACTGTTCCTTGACAATCTTGAAACTCTCCCTGGTTAAAAAAAAGAATTAAAAAGAATTAATTTTTCAATATTTTTAATCCTTTTTAATACTCTTAATCCTCTCTCAAATGGCCACGTTACATGGCTTAATCCTTTTTAATTCTCTTTTTTAACCAGGGCTGGCTGTAGTGGTATATTTTTGTACCTTTTCTATATAATTGCATTGCGACATTCACATCAGAGAAAAAGTATTCTTAATCGAATTTTTCTTGGATAATAAATTTTATGGTTTATTAATTTTTTTCGAGACTCACTTAATGAAATAATCCCTAATTATTGGCAGGGAGCCTAGTATATGGTGGGGACAACTGAAACGATCGCAGCGCTCGCTGTGAATACAATTTCGTTAAATCATGCTCTCTTTGAATATAAACACGTGAAAATTAAGTTTAAAAATAGTTCATAATAGTTATTGTGTCGTTAATGTTTGCCTTTGCTCATCGTTTGAGTTTAAAACAATATTTTATAATTTATTGATTCAAATCCGGTTTGGATAATGATTTTTATCATTGCCTAAAAAATATTTTTTAACCCTTCGTTACTCGCGCTATACGGTGATTCCCTGTACAACACTACTTAAGCTAATAGAGTTGGCGTGAATATGAGTGAAACACTAGAGAAAGCGCGTGTAACGGAAGGTTAAAAAAACATTATGTTTTTTTAGTTCCGATTTACAAGCAAATTATCATGAATTAAAATAAAATTATTTTCTTTAATTTTGTTAAAAAACTCAATTGACTATTCTACTATTTTTTAAACCATTATCATTGTAGTTGTCATATATTATTTGTTTTGATTTTATCGGCTAACCTTATTCTATTCTAAAATGATAGTGTTTATTATTTATTAAAATTTTTTATACTCAATTTTTTTATCGAAATATATTCAATTTAATTTTCTCTATCAAAAATACAATTACACTTTTTTATTTATATCATTATAAATTTTTATATTTTGATTTTATAACGAATTTTTATTTTTTACACTGATTTTATATATCTTTTATAATTCTCGAGCATGATTTTTTTTAGCCATCAGATGTCGTTTTCGTCGCGCTCCCTGCCAATTGATAAAATTTTAATTTAATGAATTTAACACTACAATTTTGTCGAATTATTTTTAAACTACATGATAGAGAAGAAAAATAATGTTCTGCTTTTCTAGTTATTCAAATTTTTATTGATAACAGTGACATGAATAAATTATTTTTTTTGTATTATGTTAATCTTATATATATTTATGATCTATTGCATCTTTGCCATCTTGCGATACTTTCTCGATTCATCAATAACATTCTGTTTTCAGTATTGAATCGTTTGTCAATGAAATGCATTCGTATTATAAAAAAGTAATCGATTATCGATTTCGTGAATTTTTATTGATGTTTTCGGCATTCAACTACCTGTATCGCTACTTTGCTATCAAAAACGGCATAGCAACTTTGAAATAATGTATCCTTGTTAATTTTATTACCCTGCGTCATTTTCCGAATCTCTTGCTCAATGTAATCTAACAAATTTATTAGTTTGAGTGAGGGATACATGAGTGCACCTCGATTTAATAAATGTATCATTGTATGTAAGCTGTTATCGTGTTCTTCGGGTTTTGCTATAATAGAATTCATACATATTTCGTTTTTGAATTCTTCGGAGAATATACTCAGCTAGATATACTACAGCATATTTGATATTGTCGTGTAACGGTATTTCAATTCTATAGTCTACTTGCCCTACTACGAAACTTAGTGGCGAAAAATTGCCGTGGTAAAATAAAAAATTGAATAAAATAGAGAAAAATCTCGTGAATCTCCCGGTACAAAAACCCGGCAAAAAAGGTGTAATTTTTTTTGTTATTAACAAAAACGTTTTGCAAGTAAAGCCTCAGTCTACTTTAACGGAATACTGGATAAAGATTTTTCTCATGCAGTTAATGAAATGTACAAAATAAAATAATTCAATCTTTTATAAATCGTTTGGTCACAAAGTTTATACGAAAATGTTAATTATTAATTATGAAAATAATCATTTAATTTAATCAACACAAAAAAATACTAGCCTAACAGCTGCTGTTTGTACCGACGTGGTCTGCGCATATCCATAGTGGGGGGAAGTTGCGCGCGTTGCCATGATTTTATAACGTTCACTACTATTTTAAACGACCCACGGCGGAGTGTGGTTGGTTTCAAATAGCCGTTATGGCCCTCCGATGGTGAAAAACTGAAAATAAATAATAACAAAATAAATTTCCTTTGAAGATGTCCCAAAATCTCCACTGGACACGCAGCTCTTATCAGGCTGGGTTAGAAAATCTAGTTGGGCGCCAGTTCGTGCACCTCCACGAACAAAAATTACTCAAAACGGAATTAAAAATGAAAGGAAATGAAAATAATAATAAAATAATCAGAGAGCAGTTTCAAGTTTAGGAAAAGGATAGCAAGAAAGAGATAGCATAAATTAAATAAACAGTATAAAATAAATGCCGAGTTGATGACCAATTATTACCCAAAATATATTTAAATATAAATAATAAATTATAATATTTTATTATGTACGCAGTACATCACTTCACAAATATATATATTGTTGTACACTGATCAAGTAACGCCAGCAGTAATGATCGTTGATAATAAATTTGAATAATAAACGCTCACCAGTAACTTTTATCATGCAATATAAATAATTATTGTAAATGACACTATTTCCCATCAAAACAATGCATGATCCTCAATAAGGTTTAAATAAGAATCCTAAATAATTAAATAGTTCTCGCAAAATAATAACTGATCACGAATAATGATTAAATAATAATTATAAAATAATTATTCATGTACCGCCAAAATAATAACTAATCATAATTAATATTCCGATATTAATTGTAAAATATTTATCGCCAAAAAGAATAAATGATCACAAATAATATTTAAACTACTTGTAAATATTTACCGCAACAATATAATAAACGATCACAAATAATATTTTAATAATTGTTGTAAATATTTAACTATTCAATAACTAATCGCAAATAAAATTTAAATAATTCTTGTCAATATTTTCACTATTTAACGCCGACAATAATAAGTGATCACAGATAATATTTAAAATAATACGTGTAAATATTTACCGCAAAAATTAATAAATGATTACAAATAATAATCAAAGACTACTTGTAAATAATACGTGTAAATATTTACCGCCGAAAAATAATAAATGCTTACAAATAATAATCAAAGAAAAACTTGTAAATAATAAGGGTAAATATTTACCGAAAAAAGGGCGGCTGAGGCAACCGTTTGGCGCGAGCGTGGCTCGGGCGATCACCGAAGTTAAGTAGCATTGAGCATGGCCGCTACTTGGCTGGGTGACCATTTAGCCACGCGTTGGGTTCGAACGAAGATCTCTGACCGTTAGGCGCGGGATGAAGATCCAGTGATCGGTACAATGGGAATTTTATCGATCACTGGAGCTTCACACAAACCGAAATTGTACTGGCTAGGTTTTCTCTGTGGTTTCCCTACGCCACTACACCTCCATTGCACAAAAGAGGTTGTAGGGCATCACCGTAATGATGCAGTACAGTATAAGCACAAGTCGGGCCACAGCCGCACAATGAAGGCAGAAAGAGAAGTAAAGCAGTTGCGATATAAAGGCAAAAAGTGTAAAAGGCCGTTACTACGGCTATATACTAGAAAGCAACTAAAATAAGAAATAAAAATTTACCGAAAAAAATAAAGAATTATCACAAGTAATAATACATACTAATTGTAAATAGTTAAGTATAACTATTTACCGCCAAAATAATAGTTCGCAATTAATACTTAAATAATAGTTGGTAAATTTATACCAGAGGAATCAACAATTACGCAGTTGATTCAATGATTATAATAATGGCGTCACCTTTATACAATCGTTCTCTCTCACTTATGGAGTTAACAATTGGTCACCAACGCGGGAACAAAATGCACGCCAATGAATAACTCAAAGGTACTTACATTCATCGTTGTAGAAGAGTACATTTACCGGTCTCAACGACATTGTCACAATTTACTTTACTTTAACTAGAGTATTCTCGTACAAATGCCCAAATGGCGACAATATTAATTAATTAGTTTTTCACAGTCAGGCACACACGCTACCCGTCCAATTGTTTGTGCACGTCTGACCACGGCAGCACGTGTTTTTCACGCCGGCACTTCGGCCGACGCCATTTTATTGTTTTATCTCTATTCCACCAATGAGAATATATACCTGTCGCATGTTATCTCAAACGACAACACCAACATAAAACATGATGTCAATAATGCAATTTAGACGGTTCCCGACGCCCAATGACCAATTGTTACATCAGAATTAATTAATAATGTTATTTAACCATAAATCAGCCACTGATTTACGTAATAAATAGTTTAAATTTATTTATAATAAATAAATTTAATGATGCCAACTGTTGCATCGACGCGCATGCGTCAGCCAGCCAATAATCATAATCATATAATTCAAGTGCGCAATTATCTTATCCGGTACATAAAAAATATAAATGAATGCTTAACTTAATCCTAAAATTTTGCTGATTCCAGCAAAATTTACACCTAAAGAATCGGTGTTATCGGTGTTATGAAAAATCTTTATCCAATATTCCGTTAAAGTAGACTGAGGCTTTACTTGCAAAACGTTTTTGTTAATAATAAAAAAAATTACACCTTTTTTTGCCGGCTTTTTGTACCGGGAGATTCACAAGATTTTTCTTTATTTCATTCAATTTTTTATATGACTACGGCAATTTTTCGCCACAAAGTTTCGTAGTAGGGCATGTAGACTACGATTCATCACATACTTTTCTTGGTCGTCATTGATGTCTTCATCAATATCTTTGTCTAGAATCCCATCTTAAATCTTTCCCCATTCGTGTTTTCAGGCATTTCGACTGATTTTGAATATTGATCGCTGCATCGCATTAAACTATGCGCCATTTCATCACCTGATACAGTCCTAACTTTCAAAGGCTTTAATGACGTGTACGTACTGTAACGAGTAAAATTAGGGTTAATTTAAATTAATAAATTAATTATCTGTTAATTTTGGAAACAAACAAATCACATCAATTCAATTACTCAAATCGGAATTTGGATGAACCAGTTAATGGAAATTTAAATCAAACTCGCAAAATTAAACATTATAATCAACAGCTACCCCTTTTTGCTCGGTTTAGCTCGCCGGAGTCCTGGGTTGAAAAGGGGTCTTTGAAATATAGACAGTTTTTAATAGAACAATAATCCAAAACTTTATTTAAACAAAAAAAACCTTTTTACATAAGCTTCGAGCCGTGTTCTACTACCTTTACAAAGAATAATAACTAACACGGTTTATTTATTTATAGTCACGGATTATTATTATTTTAAATAATAATCACGGTTTATCATTATTTCAATAATAACTACGGTTACGCGGTCAATTAGCGACTTCTCTGTTGTACACACACACACACACACACACACACACACACACACACACACACACACACACACACACACACACACACACACACACACACACACACACACACACACATACACCCAATACCAAAATTTCGCGGACTAGTATCGCGGTTCTACCCTTTCCCGGGTGCCTCGGGGGTGTCTGGTCGACTTCTCATCCGGCTCTACACGCGTTTTCCCTCTCATGAGGGTAAGCGGATGGTTTCCGGCAAACCCCCACTACTCGGCTAGTTTCGCCTGCCACCCTTTGGCAGAAGGCCTCAGGGTGGGGACCCTCAACCCTCCATGAGAATTAAAACTTCGCTTACCTGGTCCGGTCGGACTCCTGGTAAGAGAGCTTCATTGATGTTGTCCGGGAATGGTCTTCCTCTGACAACTTCTCTTGGAGAGACTAAGTTGCCTCTACGGGCTTTTATGCGCGATTTTATTAATTTAGCTATCTGCTGTATGTATGGACAGAATCACTTCTGTCGCCCTCTATGGTTGTCCGCGAAAGCATCGTGAATGCAAAATAATTCTAAGTCTAAAGTGACAAAATCAAAGGAAATTGAAAAAAAGTAATTTGATTTAAAATAAAAGATGAAATGACAGAAAAAGAATGCGTTTAAGTGTTTAAGTAAACACTAAATACGGAGAACTTAGCCGTGCGAGCGACGGTGAACCGAGCAAATGGAAAGAAAATGAAAGAATGAGCGATTAAAATTTAGAGTCAATTTAAACTAGTGTAGAATAAACTTATAACGTATACCGTTTTTTAATTCGTGACGGAGACGCGAATAAATTCGGTAAACTGTATGCGGTCACCCACGTGTGATAAAAATTATAAATAATGATAATAAATGTGACTCAAAATAATAATAATAGTTAAATATTCGTAAATAATAATATTAAACAATAAATAAAATAAAAGTGTGCCTGGACCAGCTCCTCAGGCTGGGTTAGTGCACGAGGGCGCCAGCCCGTTTTTACAAAACGGACAAAAATAATAACAAATCAGGGGAGAAATCACGAGACCAAATTTCGAGCGAGAATGTATGCACTAAGCAATATAAACCAAAAATATAACCAACTAAATATAATGAATAAAATAAATAAGGAATAATTATTACTAAAATATATCCAGGAAATAAACAAACAAATGTTGGCTATCACTGGAATCCTTCTTTCATATTATTTAATTTAAATATATTTATAAATATAAATCCAATAAAATATTACAATACCAAAATTCATTTACCATACATTGATTATTTATAGTAAATTTCAACAAATAATAATATACTCATTATAGTCAAATAATAATAATAAAAATCAAATTAATTCAATTAAATTATCCGCTGGGGAATTCAAATTACAAATTACAAATTTTTACTCTATGAACTCAATATAAAAATTTATATATATATTTTTTTTTTTTTTTTTTTTTTTATTATTGGTTTCAAATTATCCCTTTTGGGTTACAACCGGACTTTCCGTCCACAAAAACATAAAACAAAACATAAATTACAAAAATTAACAGAACGTAGGCCTTCATATTACATAAAAACATTTCTTAATCCTATATCCTTAACCTATAACACACTCTTTTCAAATTCCATCCTTCCATCCTTTACAATTTTCATCCTTCGTCCTTCACACTCGGGGCAACAAGAGAAAAAGAAATTTCCAAAGAAAAAACTCTTTTGCCTTTTCTCATTCCTCCATTCCCTCACACGCATCCCGTGACCTCCGTTTCCGTTGCTCTTTTTCTAACTATCCTCCCCTCCTTCTCCCCTCAACCTTTCCAGATCTTTAAGCCACTCTTCCCCTTGCCCATCCTCTCCTAACACTTCTTTCCTCATCTCCTGCCACCCTCTCTCTACCCCGAATCCCGAACATACCTCCCACACGTGTTCCCAAGTCTCTTCCTTATACCCACAAATCCTACACATCCTTTCTTCCTCGTTTCCCCAATACCTACCCCCATTCATCCCATCCCCTAGCCTGAACCTCGCTACCCTTCTCCACCTCTCTTCCTTCCAACCCCTCTTCAAGTACCCCGGAATCCCTATCCCCTTAACAAACTTATACTCCTTATTTCCCTTCGAATCCCTAATCTTTTCCCATCTATCCTGCCACTGCTTTTTCCTATCTACTTCTATTAGCCTTTCCCCTCTCATTTCTCCCTTCTCCCATTTCTCCTCTACCTCTGTTAAGTCCCATCCTCTATTCTCATAATAGTCCCTCCTCTCCCTTTCCCACCCCTCTACTCCTTTTCCCGCTTTCACTCTTTTCCTCATTTCTAACCTACATCTTCGCACTAACTCTCCTCCTTTTCCTTCCTCTATTCTTTTTTCATACCCCCACGCTCTCATTCCTGCCCTTACCATCATCTCATCCCTGCTTAGCTCTTCTCTGACCATATATCCCGGAATCCTCCTCGACACCCCTAACACCCATCTCAAGTACCTTTCCTGCAATTTTCCACCACCTCCCTTTTTTCCCACCATTTATATATATAAAAATACCAATCTTTTCTTTATTTTATATTATTTACTCTGGGGAGAGAAAGACGCGGGAACTCAAAATATATTTGGCAACACTGGGTTGCATACCATTAAATTACAAAATAAATTTTACCCAGAGAAATAATATTGTAAGACAAGGAGTCATATACGCTATCCTTGTCTATAATCCACTAAGGAATTTATTCGACGTGTCAACGCACGTATACCAAACTCTGGGACATACGCTGAATATACTCAACTTATTAATATAAATAACTCATGTTCAATTATTAAACAATTACATATCGCGATCAACTCTACCGAGGGTCCAGCGATAGCCGATGCAACAAATGATAATACAATTGACTTACCGGCATTGACAATAATTTACTTCTGGAGTCTATCAACAATAAATAATATCCAAACTATATACTTTTAATATAACAAAAAATTAATTATCACCAAATTAACTCTCTTTAATATTTAATTACTTTTATAACGGCAACTGGACCAGAATAATTTTACTTAAAATCACGGACAACATCACGTCCTACCTTTACAACAGCCCGGTCCTCTCTGATTAATTTTCACGCGTTGGTTTTCCGAGGGATGGGTATCACTCACGTGTTATCCCCTCTAATGACCTCGGACCCAAAATTATCAATTAAAATAAATTATGTAAACTTAATACACGATTTGAGTTACATCATAACAATTACTTAAATAATATTATTTATCAATATCTATAACCATAATAATAATTAATCCTTTAAACAATAAAATAATAATTATTTCAGTGCACCACGTGGTGGGAGGGATATATTGATTTTTATCCCCACTTTATCGACTCACTCTCCCTTCGGTCGATATTTTTATACAATATATACGCGCACGTGTGCTACTAACTGAAATGAAAATATTGATTAAATACATAAAATTCAAAATAATTTTCAAAACATAAACATAATAAACTATAATATCAATAATTCATAGATAAATCATAATTGAATCATAATTAATAGTTAATTAAAATAATATAAATACTTACATGATAAAATATTATAATAAATAAATGCGCTTTATTAGATAGGAGGTGTTGTTAAATTCACGGTGAGATGGGAAAGCGCGCGCAGCGATTCACGTTTGAATCGCTACGTGACAAACTTAAGTGTGAGGACACTTGTACAATGGTAAATAAACTTAAGTGTGAGAACACTTGTAAAAACTAGTGCGGGACTAGTATAAAATAACTTGTGTGAAGACACTGTGACTGGAACTTCACTCAACGGAACTCCTGTGTAACGAGTAAAATAATGGGTTAAATTAAAATTATTAATTAGCATTAGATATAAGCCAAATTAATTATGAATCAAAATCATTTCAAATACCGAAAAAATCAGAACTTAGATGACTCCGTAATTTGTTATCAATTATACATCACCACATTGATAATTTTAAATAAACAGTTACCCCTTTTTGCTCAGTTTAGCTCGCCGGAGTCCAGGGTTCAAAAAAGGGTTTTTAATTTATAGACAGTTTTATAAATAAACAATAATCAAATTTTTATTTAAACAAGAAGCAAAACAAAAATCTTTTTACATGAGCTCCGATGCTCAGTTCTACTACCCTTACAATAATTAACATCCATAATTAAACGCGGGTTAATAACTCTCTTGAAACAAAATGTCGCTGGGTATGAGTATTTCTACGCGGTCAAGTAACACACAAAATACACACACACACACACACGTACATACATCCTTTACCAAATTTTACGCGGCCTAACATCGCGGTCTACCCTTTCCCGGTTGCTTTAGGGGAGTCTGGTCGACTTCCCCGTCAGCCCTACACGAGTTCTCTTCCCCCGAGGGTAAGCGGATGGTCTCCGACAAAACCCCCATCTACTCGGCTAAATTCACCCTTTGGCAGAAGGCCTCTGGGTGGGGACTCTCAACCCTCCATGAGAGAAAAGGTTCGTTTACCTGGTTCGGTCGAACTCCTGGTAAACGGCCTTCCTTGGTGTTGACTGGGAATGGTCTTCCTCGGACAACCTCTTGGAGAGTCTAAGTTGCCTCTACGGGCTTATATGCGCGGTTTTATCATCATATCTATCCGCTGTAACTGTGGACGGGAATAAATTCCATCGCCCTCTATTGTCGACAGCGAAAGTATACTGTTAGTGAAATTTTTCTAAGTCCAGAGTTATAAAGTCAAAGGGAATTGAGGAAAAATAATTTTATCAAATATAAAATTGAATTTAAAGACAAAGAATTCGTTTAAGATGTTAAGTAAATATTAAATACCGAGAACTTAGCCGTGCGAGCGACGGTGAACCGAGCGAACGGATAGAAAATGAAGGAATGAACGATTGAAATATTAGAGTTTATTTCAATTTCAGCTAATATTTCTCGTATTTTAGTTTATTTGATAATTCTTTTCAATCTCTTGAATCTGTAAGAGATTTATTTTAAATCTCTATCAGCGTTTTTATTTTATTTCCTTTGACTTTGCCTGCTCAGGACTTAGAATAATTTTCGCTCGGGCGCGCATTCACATACTCATACCGTACATCCATATAATTTTATATTTCGCTAAATTCATTTAACTTAAACTTAAAAGTCAATAAACACAGTAATATAAGTATAAATAAATAATAATACGTCATTGCCGAAAGAAAATAATAATGTTTATAATAAGAAAAATAAACCCCATAGTATATAAAAATAATACAAGTAAGTTAGAAATTAGTTGTAAACAAAAGTATAAGTTTTAATAATAATATATAAGAAATAATAGTCATATTAATAAGAAACATTAGAATAGCACATAGTATCACAAACACAAATCACAGGTGCCCTCAATACTGGTCATTTCGGCAGTACACCATCCCACCATCACACCCCTCCTACCTCAGTAAGAAAAGGGGATAGCCTGCTGTCCCCTTTTCTTCCAGCTTCATTCTTCCCGTGGTAGTGGGTCCTCCCGCTCCTGAAGCTTGTCTAGCAGGTCCCAGGCAGTCTTTCCCGTCGGCTCGATCTTCGGTGCCGGAACTTTTATATACCGCGTCACATTATATAATCGCAGCGCCTCATCGTAGGCGGTGAGAACTGCCTTTTTGGCCACAGTCTTTGGCCTTACCTCGGCTAGAGGTGTCAATGCCGCCAGTAGTCTCTGCAGCGGTGTCTGGACCCTTATCGGTGGTTGAAAGAGATCCTTCGGTCTGGACCCAAAGTACTCCGGATAGTCGGATAATAACGGTGCGTCGTCGTAGTCGATCCATCCTGCGTTGATGGTTGTTGCTAGCTGGGGACTGTCCCCTGTGGATGGGCCCGGGTTGGTCGCAATCTCTTCTCTTTTCTGCCCCCTTATCCTCCGTTTCTTTTTAAGGAAACTTGCTGTGGCTCGAGCGGGAAAGGCGTCGTCGTTGGTGGGTTGATCCATGCTGCTGAGGTGACCGGTGTCGAGGTTGGCGCCCGTGGGGTCGTCGGGTTTCCTACTAGGATTTTCCCCAACCAGTTCTGCCGTCGACTGGGGACCGCTTGTTACAAGTGGGCCCGGGTTGGTGGCGAGTTTTATCATCGCGGCGCTGGCTGGCCGTATTACGGGCCGTTTTGTTGGCCTTTTGAATCCCGGTTTTGTTGGATCGTATGGTTCCGGCTTTATAGCTAAGCGTAGTCTGATATCCTGGACCTCCCTTACTGGATGTCGGGTGTTTTCCTGGCGTTGGTTGTTGGTGCTGAGGTAAGCGGGGGTGTGGTTGCTGTGGGGGTTGGCGTCAGGATCAGCTGAGGTGGACGCCTGTCCTGGACTAATTATTTCGGGTTCAACGGCCTTTTTTTATGTGTTTCACCTTGTCCTATTTCGTCGATTGTTTGGGGGAAAACTTATTTATTCATTTACGTTTTATTTTCTTAATAACTATTTTAACTATTATTAAAGCTATTTTAGTTCTGCCACAATGGATGAGTTTTCTTTTTCAGGCTTATATTCAATTTCTATATCGTTTTTATCTGGAAAAATTTCAGTTATTTTATAAAGACCTAAATAATTGTCGTCAAATTTACCATCTCTCTGATTTTTTACTAAAAATATATTTTGACCTATTTTGAACTTTACGGGATTTATTTTTTTATCATATCGTACTTTAGATTTTAATGTTGAATTTTCTAAATTTTGTCTTGCTTCTTTTCCTGATTCTAACAATCGAATTGTGAGTTCTTTAAAGTAATCTGCGTATGTGGAGATATCGTCTAAATGTGAAAATTCTGATGGTAATCGCACTTCTTTATCAAAAACTAATCTATATGGGGTGAACTTTATGCTTTCGTGTACACTTGTATTCTAAGCAAACGTTGCATGGGGCAACCATTTATCCCAGTCATTTTTATTTGTAAAATGTTTGATATAGTCTGTTAAGGCCTGATGACTTCTTTCTAATGAACCATTCGATTGAGGGTGAAAAGCTGTTGTTTTCATTTGTTTCAATTTAAAATTTTTTTTACGCAACTCATAACTTTACATACAAAAGCCTGACCTTGGTCTGTTAAAATTACCTTTGGGCAACCGTGTTTTAATATGAAATTTTCGACTCATGCTATCGCGATATCTTTGGCCGTCATAGATACTAGCGGTATTGCGAAACAATATTTTGAAAGATCGTTTTGCATAGTTAAAATATATGAACAACCGTTTGCTCGTGTTTTTTTAGGTACCACTATATCTAATGCTAATTTATCCCAAATTTCTGCGAATGTATCTGTTGTTACCATTGGTTGTTTTCGTTTTTATTTTTACTAATTTCTTTTTCTGACAACCAATACATTTTCTAACAAAATCTTCAACATGTTTGTATTTAGGTTGTTTTTTAAAGACTTTACCATCGTCTGAAGGATCTGGAGTCCTCAACCTAGCGATTCCGGGTTTTCCGGGTCGCCATTTAATTTTAATTGGGTAAACTTCGCGGTTTTCAATTATTGGGTTACGCGATAAGGCGTTCGCGTTTGTGTTTATTTTACCCACCTTATATAATACGGTATATTCGAACTCTTTAAGCTGTTTTCTCTATCTCATTACACGCGATGTTGGGTCATTCATCTTATTTACCCAAACAAGCGGTCTGTGATCGGTGACAAGAGTAAACTCTCTGCCATAGAGATACGGTCTAAATGTTTTCATACCAAATAAAGCTGCGACCATTTCTTTTTCGGTGGTCGAATAATTTCTTTCATGTTTATTAAGCACACGGGAAGCTGCTGCAACAATTGTGTCTTCACCAATTTTGCCTTGCGAGAGAATTGTTCCAATTGCATAGCCCGATGCATCGGTCGTTAAAATAAAAGGTTTCGAAAAATCTGGATATTGCAATATCGGAGCTGTACATAGTTTATCGCGCAAGGTTTCAAAAGCTATCTGATGTTCAGGCGTCCATGTAAATCTTGCGTTTTTACTTGTAAGATCAGATAGGCACTTAAAGATTTTTGCGAAATCCTTGATAAATCGCCGATAGTAACCAGCAAGTCCGAGAAATTCTCTCACCCGAGTTATACTTCTGGGTGTTTTAAAACATTTAATTGCTTTTATTTTGTCGGGTTCAGGCTTGACACCGTCGGCAGATATGAGATGGTCTAGATAAATTACTTCTTTTTTTAGAAATTCACATTTATCGGCTTGTAGAGTTAAATTTGCACTTCGCAAACGTTCGGCCAGTTTTTCAAATTTAGTATTATGTTCTTCTAGAGAACGTGCGTAAATAACGATATCGTCTAAGTAAACAAAGAGATCAGCTCCTTGTAACCCGCGCAAGACTAAATCCATTAACCTTTGGAACGTTGCTGGAGCATTTTTAAGTCCAAATGGCATTCTATTAAATTGATAATGACCATGAGAAGTTGTACATGCTGTTTTGTGTTTATCTTTAGAATCTACTTTCAATTGATGAAAACCGGATTTTAAATCAAATACTGAAAAATAAATCGCACCACCTAATTGATCAAGAATATCATTTATCAACGGTAGTGGATATGCATCTTTAACAGTTTTATCATTTAATTTACGATAATCAATTACTAAGCGCCATCTTTTATTGCCTTTGGAATCAGTCTTTTTAGGTATTATCCATAAAGGGGAGTTATATGGTGAGGTCGAAGGTTCAATTATATCCATTAACATTAATTCTGTAATTTGTTTCTCAATCTCGTCTTTTTGTGCGGGGGGGGGGGGGGGTGTCTGTATTGTCGAGTATTTACGGGAATGTCGTCGGTAGTAGGTATAGTATGGGTCGCTGTCTCTGTAGCGCGCAGTGACTCTCCCGGAATGTAGAACATGTCAGCGTATTTCTCTACAAGAGAAATTATTGCTTTACGCTCTTCCTCATTTAAATGTTCTAAACGCAAAAGTTTTAACACCTTATTGACACGATTTTCCCCGGCCGTGGTACTTTTATCGTATTTGTCTGTGTCATCTTGCGTCAAGCTAGTATCCTCGTCTTCGCTTGTCCCGAAAGGGCACAGAAGAATCACGGGTACTTTTACTTTAACATCTTTATCGAGAGTATTAATCGCGTACAAATGAGCGATACCGTTATTATTACTTACTAAAGCTTCGCCTGCGTAAATACCGTTTTCAAATTCAATACGGGGTGTATAACCTTCTTTTAGTTTACTATTTACTCGCACAAACATTGCTGTGTTTGTACGAGCTTTTAAAACGAAATATTCTCCTTCTGTCAATGATATTTGTAAATTATTTAAGCGTTGAAATGTTACAGTATTGTCTAATAAATTTATTATTCCGCCGTGTTCTCGTAAAAATTCCATGCCGAGTATGCCCATATAATCTAAAAGAAATTCGTCTGGTATAACATGGAAATAAGTATTTTTATTAAAAATTTCTATTTTTATTATACCCAAAGTGATAGCTTCAGAGACACCATTTAATTTATAACAATAAGATTCATCAATTAATTTTTTATATTTTGCTTCTCCATATTCAATCAAATTTAAATTACACCCGGTGTCTATTAAAATTTTTCCATAGCTAGATATTATATCCTTAGATCTAAGCATAATCGACGTGGGCTTATAGTCAGTTGCCATAGCACCTACGGAATAAGTTTTTGATGATAATCTTAGTTTGGGTGTGGTATCTGGCGCTGCGCTGCTACGTTTCCCATCGGCGCGCCTGTACGAGGAAACGTTTTGTCGTTTCCCGTATTCGTATTCTGATTTGAATTTAACCCGTCGCGTTTTCCTTCGTTGTAAATTTTTCTACGGCAATTATTAACTGAATGACCATTCATATTGCAATAGCTACACTTTAAAATATTTTTATTTGGATCTGGTCTTAGTTCAGTTTTATTTTTATACATTAAGACCCTACATTCGTCGATATTATGATTATTTCTTTTACAAAAATTACAAAATTTATTCGAATTAATTTGATTTCGATTCTTAATTTGTTTCGACATTTCACGACCGTTTCTGTTAAAATTTTCATTAAATCGTTGATATGAGTTTAGGTTTCGAATTTGCTGGATATTCTGGTTAATAGGATTATGTGGGTTGGGGTCTTGGATCGCGAAACAATTCTTATTTGCGCTGTTATCAATTGGTTTGAAAAGATTGTTTATATATTTCATCTGTTGTAATTTTTGTTCCGCTTCAATTTAGTCCAGTCGGCAAGTGATTTAAATGGCGGTCCTAGTAGATTAAGCGAGGCGGAGACCGATTTTGACGATTTTTTTTTTGATTCCGCACTAAAAAAGGATTTCCAAAAAAGTTGAACAGGTTTCCCGTGTTGCTTTTGATTATTTAAATATTTAAAAATTATTACTTAGTTAACTTTTAAATATCTCGGAAACTATAGGGAAATCGGGAAAAAAAATTAAGAATAAAATGTAGAGAAATAATCAAAGAAAAAAATGAGACCAATCCGAAGTCTATACGACTAATAGTTTACGAGATATGATTTTTTTAATGCAAATTAACTTTTCGCCGCGCGCGCGGGAGTAAACAATTACCTGGAACTTTTTGAAAAATGCATAAATTAATAAAAATTTTTTTCTAATTCGTAGTTCTTACAATTCAAGCCGATAAACGAAAAGTTTCAAATCGAAAAAATAACTTTTTCGATTTTTTACATTAAAAAAACCATTTTTTGGTTTTTGGATTTAAAAAATCAAAAAATGGTTTTTTTAATGTAAAAAATCGAAAAAATTATTTTTTCGATTTGAAATTTTTCGTTTATCGGCTTGAATTGTAAGAACTACGAATTAGAAAAAAATTTTTATTAATTTATGCATTTTTCAAAAAGTTCCAGGTAATTGTTTACTCCCGCGCGCGCGGCGAAAAATTAATTTGCATTAAAAAAATCATATCTCGTAAACTATTAGTCGTATAGACTTCGGATTGGTCTCATTTTTTTCTTTGATTATTTCTCTACATTTTATTCTTAATTTTTTTTCCCGATTTCCCTATAGTTTCCGAGATATTTAAAAGTTAACTAAGTAATAATTTTTAAATATTTAAATAATCAAAAGCAACACGGGAAACCTGTTCACCTTTTTTGGAAATCCTTTTTTAGTGCGGAATCAAAAAAAAAATCGTCAAAATCGGTCTCCGCCTCGCTTAATCTACTAGGACCGCCATTTAAATCACTTGCCGACTGGACTAAATTGCTGCAGTAGCGGCTGTAGCAAGATCCGTAAATTCGTCATTGTGTATAAATAGTGCAAGTTTTGGTTCTAAACCCGAAATAAATGCTTGTACCGCGGTTTCTTTAGCTAGAACTACTTCTTCATCTTTACAATTACCGCCTGTATCTGCGATTTCTGAGCAAGTATCTTGTAAATGTTTATTTACCCTATGATAAAAGTCCATTACACGTTCGTTCAATTTTTGTTCTAAGTCATTAAATTCTTTTAACCAAACTAAAACTCGTTTGCTTAATCTAAATTCAAATTTAAAAATGCGATAAATTCGTCAATTGTTTTTACGTTTGACCCACAAATTCTCATTAAAGGTTCGCCTTTACATTTGGATTTTAATATTCTAACAAGCGCGTCTTCGTTTATTTCTCTTAAATATTCTTTCCCATCTTTACAAGCTTGGATGAATGATTCTACTGGGTAACTTATACCATCAAAGACTGGTATAGTTGTTACGTTTTCACTGCACGATGTTAATGTTCAACTCAGCTAGTTTCGTAGTATTTCTAGGTATTGGGTTCTCGACAGCAAATCACCTCACGGTGACCCGAAATAACTGGTGTTGTATTTAGATATAACAATAACTTTATTCACAAATGATAGTTATAGAATTTAGAAGTTGAAAGTATACACTTATTATACAAATTAAATATATTCAATAGTCAAACTTGCAGATGGTATGACTATGGACTTGATATTTTTAATAAGTTCTGATGTCAAAGAACTGTCGTAAGTGTCTTTAAACTGAGAGTGTCAAAATCTGTGTGTAAAAATCTCTGTTAAGTGTTACCTGCTCTGAGAGCGAGGGTTTTTATGAGGGATTCTAATCACCAAAAATAGTGGGATTGAATTGTTGATCAGAGTTCACACTCACTGGTCATTGAACTCGTCATTCCTTATCAGCGCGAGGCGATTGGGCATAAGACCCATGCGTCGAGCGCGAGAAGGGATTTAATCCTCGGTTGATGTAAATTTCTGAGAAAGATTATTTATTTAAAAGTCAAAGGCCATTTTCATATCATCTGCGTTTGTTACAAATTATTACTAATAGTTTATACAGCTGTGTTTTAACATGATTAAATAATTTCTAGTTAAATATACTTGAAGATTAAAATGAAAAATGTTCTCATACGTGGGATTAAGTACATCCGGTGATCAGTTTATTATTTCATTAATGATTTGGAAAATATACGTATGTTAAAGATATTCTTATGTTATACAATTCAAATGATGGAATAATTCTTATGATATATAATATATTCTTACGTTATTATAATTATCTACTTAAGGTACTCTAATTGTTGGTAATTAGGGTGCCTTATTTTGGGAATAGACTATAAGTCGGTAAAATAATCTAGTGAGCTGAGAACGGGCCCTGCTTGACAGCCAGAATATAACATAGCTTTAAAAAATTCTTTGTAATCAAACTTATTATTTGCAATTAAATTAGTTAGATTAAGGTTTTGTGGTAGTCGGTGGGAAGCACCTGCGGGTGGGTTTCTTTCGAAATGTGTTTTGAATTGTTGAGGAATAGCTGCTTGACAACTTTCTTCAAATTTGTTTTTCATCTCAATTTTTTCTGCTAGTAATTGTTGGATTTGAGTTTTTAACGCTGTAACTTCATTTTAGGTTTCCGTAAGGGAAATTTCCATTTGTTCAAGACTCATTTTCATTTATATAAATATTTTAAAAGGCAGAAAAAAAAATTTTAACAATATAATTGTCTTACTACTAAGTTGTTTATAGGTTTGAATGTCAGATGAGACGGTAGTTGGTAGATGGTATGGAGATCTTCGTTGCCGTCGGAAGGTTGATAAAAACGTTGATCAGGAGTATGCGATGACTGTAGATTTCTCAGCTATAATTGTTGTTAAACTGCATCCGTCGAGCGTCGTGAATGATGTTGGTAGTTTTAATTCATTCAAATTTTGATTCTTCGTTAACTTCAATCACTCGAATTATACCATGATTTCTATTTTTAATTCTCAAAATTTTTACTGTTTTTTCTTGAAATATCTGATTTTTATGAATAGATATTTTTTTCTTTATTTATTATTTTATGAGAGCAGAAAAAAAAAATTTTCCATTTCAAATCTTGAATGAAAAAAAAAATTTTTTTTTTTTTAATTTTTGATTTAAATATTCAAAGTAAAAGTTTTTATTATTTTGTTTAAATATTTTTGAATTTTTATTTCATTTATTTGGATTTTTATTATTATTTATTTCACTCACTTCAATTCTCACTTAACGTTTCACTTTTGTTTCACAATTTTACTTTTTTTTTTTATTTAGAAAAAAAAAAATTTTCGATGTCGACAAAAACAATTTGGTAATATTTTGTTTGTGTTGCTCAATTTCACTCTGAGAACTTGATATCAATTTTTGTAAGAAAAGAAATTTTCGGATTTTTGAGATTTGATTAGTCTATTCGGGGGATGTTCGAATCCGTCGCTGCCACCAATTTTAATAATATATAAGTTTTTACGTCCTGGTTGATGATTTGGCGCTGACGTAGTTCGACGGTCGATTTAAAATAGACGCAATGTAAACTTACATATACTTATGAATAATAATTAAGTATGGGTTGAACAGCCACCATTTCGTGGTTGAAATAAACTGGTTGTTTGAATATATATATTATTTCATATATCTAAATCCGATTTATTTAATTGTAAAGGAATAGTTTTGGGCGATGTAAAAATTTCAGAAGAATCATTATCAGCGATAATTATCGCTAAATTATAATTTGTGCATCTGCTACGTCCGGATAGACATAACATATATTTCAGTCCCTTAATTTTTAGTCAAGACACTGAAGTCCTTTACTTGAGTAATGGGGACCACGTTGTTTAGTGTCGAGCATGAATGGGATAGGCGAAGTGTATACGTTTCTAAAATTTAGTAATAAAAATTTCAGGACTTACTATTGCTGTTGGTTTTATTTAAAATAGTTGCTCAAAATATACACTACAGTTGATGATGATCGTGACGATTTGGTGGCTGGACAGTATACTTGGACTCTTCCCGATTTTGTTAATGCTGCTGTTTGGCGGCGAGTAGTGCAAAAATGATTAAGTTGTCGGTGGTCTTTTTTGTTGTTTCACTATCACTGAATTTAATATTTCTCACGATATCCGAGCTTTAAAAAGAAGATTGCGAAAAGAAAAAAGTATACCGGGTGGATACGATCATAATTTAAAGTTTAATTCCATAAACAGGCGATTGCCTCATATTGTTGTATCATCTATGAAACCTAAATAACTTTTTTCCTTATCAATCTCCCCTTATGAGCTCTTGCGAGAGAAAAAAACGGGATTTATTGAACTGATAGCTCTTGTAATCTAGGAAAATCTAGTTTCGTTTTATTTAGCCAAATGAATATTATCTTATGTGTAAAATATTTCTTAACTATTTCACGACGTAACATAACTACGCACTTTTTATTTTTAATTATGGAATCCAGGCTGATTGCTAACCATGTTTGTAGGCAAGCATACTTACCGCATTTATTTACTTAAGCATGCTTATCGAGCAACTACATTATGTAGCAGTTTAACTGAGCCTTCAATTTTTTCGCACTGAAATGCATTTGTGTTTTAGAGTAGTTGTTACGTCCTGGTTGATGGTTTAGCGCTGGCGTAGTTGAGCGGTTGATTTAAAGTGGACGTTATGAAAACTTACATATAATTATAAATAATAATTTGTATGGGTTGTAACGAGTAAAATTGGGTTAAATTAAAATTGTTGAAGTAATTATTAAAGAAATTAAAAAAATTATTATTATTAAAGAAATTATCAATTAACGTTAAACACGAACAAAATTAGTTATAAATCAAAATCAGTTCAAATTCTAAATATACCAGAAATTCGGAACTTAGACGAACCAGTAATTTGTTAACAATTATAAATTGCAAATTGACAATTTCAAATAAACAGCTACCCCTTTTTGCTCGGTTTAGCTCGCCGGAGTCCAGGGTTGAAAAGGGGTCTTTGAAATATAGACAGTTTTTAATAAAACAATAATCCAAAACTTTATTTAAACAAAAAAAAAAAGAAAATCTTTTTACATGAGCTTCGAGCCCTGTTCTACTACCTTTACAAAGATAAATAATTAACATGGATTATTTATTTATAATCACGGATTATTATTCTTTTAAATAATAACCACGGTTAATTATTATTTTAACTAATAATCATGGTTTATCATTATTTAAAGATTAACTACGGTTACGCGGTTAATTAGCGACTTCTCTGTTGCACACACACACACACACACACACACACACACACACACACACACACACACACACACACACACACACACACACACACACACACACACACACACATACACCCAATACCAAAATTTCGCGGACTAGTATCGCGGTTCTACCCTTTCCCGGGTGCCTCGGGGGTGTCTGGTCGACTTCTCATCCGGCCCTACACCCGTTTCCCCTCCCATGAGGATAAGCGGATGGTCTCCGGCAAACCCCCACTACTCGGCTAGTTTCGCTTGCCACCCTTTGGCAGAAGGCCTCAGGGTGGGGACCCTCAACCCTCCATGAGAATTAAAACTTCGCTTACCTGGTCCGGTTGGACTCCTGGTAAGAGAGCTTCATTGATGTTGTCCGGGAATGGTCTTCCTCTGACAACTTCTCTTGGAGAGACTAAGTTGCCTCTACGGGCTTTTATGCGCGGTTTTATTAATTTAGCTATCCGCTGTACGTATGGACAGAATAAATTCCATCGCCCTCTATTGTTGTCCGTGAAAGCATCGTGAACGCAAAATAATTCTAAATCCAAAGTGACAAAATCAAAGGAAATTGAAAAAAAGTAATTTGATTTAAAATAAAATATGAAATGAAAGAAAAAGAATGTGTTTAAGTGTTTAAGTAAACACTAAATACGGAGAACTTAGCCGTGCGAGCGACGGTGCACCGAGCGAATGGAAAGAAAATGAAAGAATGAGCGATTGAAATTTGGAGTTAATTTAAAATCTCACATATTATTTCTCATATTTCGCCTTATTTCACGATTCTTTCAATCTCTTGAATCATTTAAAAGATTCACTCGGAATCTTTATCCGTATTTTTATTTTTTTCCCTTTGACTTTGCCTGCTCGGGACTTAATAATTTTCACTCGGGCGCGCATTCATATACTCACTCGGTACACTCGTATAAATGTAATATCACTAAATTAATTCATGTTAATCTTAATAGTAATTAAACACAGCCATAGTAATACAAATAAATAATAATACGTCGTCATAGTAGAAAATAATGGTGTTTATAATAAGAAAATAAATCACAATAGTAATTAGTCAAAATAATACAAGTAGTAATAAGAAACTAGTTATAATTAGTCGTAAACAATAATATTACGATATTAGAATATACTTATAGTAATAAGTAAATCATAGTAATTAAGTAAACAATAAGTATTCATAGTAATATAAGTAGAAAATAGTGAAAGTAGTCATAAGAAATTAGTTATTTAAGCAAAATAGTAATAATAAAACTAGTAACAGTAATTAGGATAAGCACATAGTAATAAGATCTAGTTATCACAAACAAATCACAACGGTGGTTTCAATACTGGTCTGCTCGGTCGCTTCATTTCACCATCACACCCCTCCTACCTGAAGAAGAAAAGAGATGAGCTTGCTTGCCTTTTTTCTTCAAGCTCGTTTAGCAGCTGGTGAGCCGTTTTGTTCAAAGTCTCAATGTCCGGTGCCAGGACGTTCTTGAATCGCGTTACTTTATATAGACGCAGCGCCTTGTCATATGCGGTGAATCTTTGGCGCTTGGACACCGCCTTAGGTTTTACCTCGGCCAGCGGTGTTAATGTCGCCAACAGTCATTGCAACGACGTCTGTACCCTGTTTGGTGGTGGGAACAGGTCTCCCGGCCTGGTTTCGAAGTTGTCTGGATATTCAGACAGTAGTGGCGCGTTGTCATAATCGAGCCATGCTGCTGTGGGTGCTGCCAACTGGGGACTGCGTGCGCGTGGGCCCGGGTTGGTGACAATCTCCATCCTCGCTGCAGATCTGGCAACGATCGACGCTATCTCGGCACTCGTTGGGCCACTGCTGAATACTGGTTCCGGTGCCTTAGGTGTTGTACCCAACTGAGGACCGTTCATTGTACATGGGCCCGGGTTGGTCCACCTCTTGTGCCCGTTGCTTTCCCCCGCTATCCGTTTCCTTTTGGGAAAACTTGTGGATGCTCGAGCGGGAAGTATGTCGTCGGTGTCGTTCGGCGTCTTTGCCAACTGGGGACCGTTTTCGGATGGGCGCTTTATCTCGCCATCACAGGGTTGAACAGCCACCATTTGGTGGTTGCAATAAACTGGTTATATTTATATGTTATTAAATAAATATTATCTGGATCAGTTTTATTCAATGAGTAAAGAGATAATTAGAGAATTGTGAAACGTACAATTGTGGTATTATAATATTGTTAAGTTATTCTCAATAATAGCTTCGAGAATGTGAGAACGAAGTTAAGTGTTTTATTCTGAGCCTGACTGCTCTCGATGATTCTATATTTCAGACTGACTTCTCCTGATCGAGAAAAACTAGAGTAACTCTTATCAATACGTTTGGGCATCAGACCCGCGCATCGATTCATATGGTGGGGTCCATTCGAGATAACGCATGTTCTCGAATGATCCATTCTAATATTTATTGAATATACTTAATTCTCACGATCTCTCCACTTTTGTTACAAATAAATGAGTCACTTATCTATTCACAAAAGTTATCTTAAACAAAATAGATGTTTGTGCAGCTGCACGTCTCGAGGATCAACTCGAGGCGTCAGCGCTTATTTATATTTGATAAAATATAGAAAAATAACATTATCAACTATTACTCATCTTCTTAACTTTCAAATATCTTAAATAATATTATTCTATTATATTACTTTATACAATTCATTAAATATTATGAACATTACTTGATTATCGATATTCGATATTATTAGTTAGATTTCAGGTCGGTAATTAAAGAAGTAAAAGCTCACGTCATCTGCCGTACAGGCTGGGACGTAACATAGTATTACAAAATGACTAGAATTATTAGTTTTCTTAAAATTTATTCAGTTCCAAAATTTAAATAAAGCTTTAAATTGTTATTAAAGCCGTCTCAATCAATTTATATGATTTCAAAATATTGTGAATGACAGGTTTAGGGAAAAATGAGTTTTTTTCAATTTTTATTGAATAGTATTCTAGACTTGAACAAAGATTGGTAAATTAATATTGGAGGCATTGTCATCCAAAACTACACAAAAAATAAAACAGATAATTCTCTTTGTTTGCTAAGTATTCGAGAAAAGCTAAAAAGCTTATCAGTATTTTATGTTTCATGAACACGATTTCACTTGAAAATCTTGGTAATAAATAGGCAGTTCATCAGTCAATCGTTATTAAATTTTATGAATGAAAAAAATTTTTTTTTGAATCCTACGAGCTTGGAATGATATAATGGCGATTTTCGCTAATCGCTCAAAGTGCATATATCTCAATGCCTTATAAAAAAATGAGTATAACACAGAACATAAAAATAAAGGCGAAAATGTGTAGCAAATAAATTTCTTCAGAACAAGAAACTGAACTTGCCATTGTATAAGTAATTAATAATATTTTTGGGCCGATTAACAAAATCAACCGTTTTCCCCATTTTATCTATAAGTTTTTCGATGATTAATAATTAATAAAAAAAAACTTTTCAATTCAATAAATATAAATAATATATAATTTAAAAATTAAAGCTTTTTTTTATATATTTTTAGTAATGTAATTACAAAAAAAATTGTTTTTTAAGGAAGTGCATATACCATTTTTAATAATAAATGTATTTGTGAAACATGCTTTTTGTTATTATTAAATGTTGTAAAGATTTGAATTAAGAATAAAAGACTAGATATTAAAATATAAAATGCTTTTTTTTTTATATTTTTTAAGCAAGTATTGTGTATAATAACAAGTAAGATAAAACAAATTTAAATTATAACTAAATGGAACAGGAACAGTATTATAACTTACGAATCCCTTAGGGCACCAGCAGTTCCAAACGGTAAGAAATATGTGATGAAGATAATGAAATAGTATATTGCATAGTTAGGATACTAAGACAGTCTTTATGTGGTGAGGGCAATGTTTTCAGCACGAGTCGTAGGGTTACATACACGGACCAAAGGTCTATGGCTGTTTAGCGACACGGTGCACCCACAAAATTACAACCAACCATCGGCTTTAAAATTCAGCATTCATATTTAATTGATTTTAAATTTACTCAGATGTTTTAATTATTAATATCAATATTTATTAACAAAATTAATGCAACACAACCACGCGGTATAACCCACTCTCCATATGATCAAGGTCAAGTCGTTCAACGAGTTCTTACGATGTTTAATAGAGGGAGCTCAGTTAAAAATCTTGAGTCGCGTGGTGAAATGTCATTTCAACACTCACTTTTCATAACGCCGGTGGAAGTCGAGGTCATCTATTTTGATTTTACTCAACTTCTTTGCACCGGTCGATAATAGCCGTTTAAGGTTCGCAACGCAGACGTCATAAAGCCCGCTAATCAGGTCTGCGTTGAATAAAATCGTTATATTGTACAAAAATATGAAACGACCTTTCAAGATGTCTCATTTGAGTTAGTATTGAGTATTTTATATACACTTATCCAAGAAATTAAAGGAACAAAAGTATTTTAGAAATTTTTTATTGATTTTGGAAAGGCTGTATTTTATCGAAAAATGGTCGTATCGTAAAACTAAAAAAAGCAATTTTAAGCTTGAAATACCTAGTTTGAAGATCTTTAAGCAAAAATTAGTATTGATCGCCCGATGAAAAAAGGTTTTGTCTAATCATATATGATTATATATAATCATATATGAAGTTATATATAATCATGCATGATTATATATGGGGTCATATATAATTATATATTAATTATATATTAATCATATATAATTATATATGACCCCATACATAATTATATCTGATTATACCTGGCTGTTATAAGCCCATATATAAGTCTAGATATGATCAGATCTGATTATATATGAGTCTATGTATAATTAGATATGATCATACCTGGCTGTTATAACCCCATATATAATCATATGTAAGTCTATATATGATCAGATCTATTTATATATAAGTCTATATATAGTTAGATCTAATCATACCTGGCTGTTATGACCCCAAATATAACCATATACAAGTCTATACATGATTAGATCTGATCAGACATGGCTTATTTAAATTCATGTATAGTCGTGCATAAGTTTATATATGATTGGATCTGATCAGACATGATTGATATAAACATGTGTATAGTTTATGACTATGTATGATTAAATCTGGTCAGACTTTATTGATATGAAACCTATAAATATTTAATTATGTATATAGTTCCAATAAATATATATATTACACTGTGCCAAATGAAATCGATATTTTTTTTTTTCGGTCCCATACAAAAATTAGGTTGTCTCACTAAAAAAAAAATCCTGAAAAAATTTCAGCTCGATATGTCTATTTTTCAGTTAGCTCTCGCGTAAATAAGAATTTTCTAATAAAATTGTTTTTTATCCCAACTAAATATTTTACAACTCATTAAATATAACTGATTAAAAAATTGACAAGGTGCCATTTTGTAAGGAATTCAATTCTCTACAAAAGGAACTTTTGATCGAATGAAAAACATCAGCCAATTTTTTTTTGCAGCCATTTGAACCTAATTTTTTCAAAATTTACATTTATATTTACTATTAAACGCTTAGAAAACTATGTTGCTATGTATGAAACTTACTGAATTAAATTTTTCTAGGAACCTTTATGATCCCAAGGAATAGTTTTCATACTTAAAGTAATAAACAAAACATTAAACTATTGATATTATCGATATTTCTAACACGACTTTTTCTTCGTTTTGACATTTTTTGCATTTAATCTTTCTAGTAATTTTTATCTGCATTAGAATATTGTCTATAATTGTAATTTTGAAATTCTCATACTGCTCATCAAAAATTATTATTTTATTGATAAAAATATACATTGTTTATAATAATAAAATACCCATAAAAATTCAATTAACGAAAAAATTGATGTTCTAATGTGCAGAAAATTTTCTTTTAATTCTGTTACTAGTTTTTAAGAGTTTATGATATGTCAGGAGACCCTATTGCGAATATAAAATGTACTTGCTCCTTGTTTATCATAATAAAATACTTATAAAAATTTAAATAAAGGAAAAAGTGATGTTCTAATTGTGCAGAAAAGTTTTTATCGATTCTGTTACTAGTCTTTAAGAGCTTATAATTTGTCAGGAGAACCTATTGCAAACAATCTGAAAGTTGCCTACAATGGGCAGCAACAACTTGTAGTAGAAATTATTTAATTTATCTATTTATTGATTAATTAACTAATTAATTAATTAGTTTGGAGCAAGTACATTTTATATTCGCAATAGGGTCTCCTGACATATCATAAACTCTTAAAAACTAGTAACAGAATTAAAAGAAAATTTTCTGCACATTAGAACATCAATTTTTTCTTTAATTGAATTTTTATGGGTATTTTATTATTATAAACAATGTATATTTTTATCAATAAAGTAATAATTTTTGATCAGCAGTATGAGAATCTCAAAATCACAATTACGAACGATATTCTAATGCAGATAAAAATTACTAGAAAGATTAAATGCAAAAAATGTCAATACGAAGAAAAAGTCTTGTTAGAAATATCGATAATATTAATAGTTTAATGTTTTGTTTATTACTTTAAGTATGAAAACTAGTTCTTGGGATCATAAAGGTTCCTAGAGAAATTGAAGTCAATAAGTTTCATACATAGCAACATAGTTTTCTAAGCGTTTAATACTAAAGATAAATATAAATTTTGAAAAAAAAATAGGTTCAAATGGCTGCAGAAAAAAATTGGCTGATGTTTTTCATTCGATCAAAAGTTCCTTTTGTAGAGAATTGAATTCCCTACAAAATGGCACCTTGGCCATTTTTTAATCAGTTATATTTAATGAGTTGTAAAATATTTAGTTGGGATAAAAAACAATTTTATTAGAAAATTCTTATTTACGCGAGAGCTAACTGAAAAATAGACATATCGAGCTGAAATTTTTTCAGGATTTTTTTTTTTTAGTGAGACAACCTAATTTTCGTATGGGACCGAAAAAAAAAATATCGATTTCATTTGGCACAGTGTAATATATATATTTATTGGAACTATATACATAATTAAATATTTATAGGTTTCATATCAATAAAGTCTGATCAGATTTAATCATACATAGACATATATATCTACATATAAGTTGATATCAGTCATGTCTTATCAGATCCAATCATATATAAACTTATGCACGACTATACATGAATTTATGTTAGCCATGTCTGATCAGATCTAATCATGTATAGACTTATATATGATAATATATGGGGTTATAACAGCTAGGTATGATTATATCTAATTATATATAGACTTATATATAATTAGATCTGATCATATATAGACTTATGTATGATTATATATGGGGTTATAACAGCCAGGTATGATCAGATCTAATTATGTATGGGGTCATATATAATTATATATGATCATATATGAACATGTATAATCATATATGATTAGACAAAATCTTTTTTCATCGGGAACGGATAATAATTTTTTTTTATTATTTAATTTTAACCGACATTTATATTCATGAAGACAATAAATCCTAATTAAATTACTTAATTAATAATTTACAGATATTTTAAATGAGATTCTAAAAATGACTATATTCGTTCATGCATGATTATATATAATCATATCTGTCATATATAAACAGATCAAGTTATGTATGATCAGACCTGGCCAATTTTTGGATCTGATCATATGTAGACAATTATGCATGATCATATATGATTAGACAAAATCTTTTTTCATCGGGAGATAGTGCTAAAAAAAAAATTTTTTCTTAAAATTCTCATATAAATGATCAGAATCTATAAGAAACAGAAGCTGTAATTTTATGATTATAAGTATTTATAAGTTTTCGAAAAATGTAAAGTTTACAATTGCGTCTATTTTGGAAATGAATAAGATTGTATGAGACGATTTCTGAAGTAATCATATAAGATTTGATAATGATTAACCCTTCGTTACCCACGTTCTTTTGCCAGCCGAATTTACCCACGTGGTTAGCGTCGCGCCGCCGTGTTAAATTGAACGCGCTGTTGCCAAACGTTTAACCACGACTATTATACAGTATTTAATAATTATCAAAGAAAAATTGTAATATAAATTCGCAGTTTTTTCATGGAACCAGATTATTTATTATCAAAAATCGAAAAATTAACATTTTCAATTATATTTATTATTTATATTTATATACATATATATATAAATATTGTATTATTCTATGAATAATAATTTTTTCAGAACTTATTTGTACTAAAGTTTATATCATTATATTTCTATTTTATATAATAATATTCTAATACTCTAATACTCTAATAAATTCTAATACTCACAAAGTTATAAAACAAAATTATTTTATATAAATAGTATTAATTATTATTTAATAACAATTAATTTGTAAATAATATAATAAAAATAAAAATTAACCTGAAAAATCACTTCTCTTTACCAGTTGTGTTGAACATGTGGTAAAACAGGCTAAAATACTGGCGGCAAAGAAAGTTGGCAACAGCGCAGTTTGAAAAAGATCGGGAGACTTACCCACGATGGGCGGCAGAGCGCCGTTTTCTCAAACTCGGTCTCGAATTTTAGAATGTAAAAATATTTTCCAAGGGTTTTTATGCATGTAAATAGCAGTAAAAATTTTTTAATAGATCAAAGAAAGAATTGAATTTTTTCAAAACTACGAATTTAAGTAGTTACGAGAAAAAAAATAAAATTTAAAAAAGGCGGCGCCACGCTCATAGCGTGGGTAAGGAAGGGTTAATCAATGTGAGTACAGTAATTTTCCATATAGTAACGAAAAAATTTATGAGATTGATTAAATTATAGTTTCTTTAGTATTGATTGAGGATTATATGCTAAATTATCGAATTTTTTAGCATGAAATCAAAACGTTTTTATTATGTATACTCAAGAATATTTGTATGAGTATTTATGCGGACAATCCTCAGCAATCTCATCCCGAAAAATCTATGAAATTGAGTCAGTTTATTTATTCATCAATAATTACTCAAGTAAACATTAATATTAAATATTAAAGTCATGATGTATTACAGGATATACTATAGTACAATCCAAAAAGGTACTTGTCGCTCTGTCAAATGACAGAGGAGTACTCGAACAAGATCGTATTGAAACTTGAAATATAACACTTCTGAAATAAATGTCTTACCAGGGACACTACAAATCGTAGGCGCGATCTCGTGGCGAGCACCGAACTACTCCCGCTGCTGCTGCCTAGCACCGGTGACTTCCCCCTTCTCCATATCGATCTTTTTCCATGGTGGAAGTAACGTGAGTTCGGATCTCAGTGAAGACGAATTTTTTTTTTTTTTTTTTTACGGTTTATCAATCAGTCGCAGACTGATTTCTAACTATCTATTGTGATAAATTTCATAAAACTGAGAGACATTCGCGGAACTTTGTTTCGAATACAAGTTTTGGGAAGACAATTTAAAAATTGGACTATTTTTTAGATGTGCATTAATGTGCTATGGTGCATAAAAAATGTCCAGGTAATAAACAAAAGTGCAAAAAACAATCAAGTCAAAGAAATGGCAGATTAAAGCTTGTCACAAAATTTAAAGTTTTTAAGAAAAAAAATTTACCTTAGGATATTTTTTTATAAGCTTGAAACCACAAAAGAAAAAATAGATCAATTCTATTCAGGAAATTCTCATTTAAACTTAGGAAATTACGCATTGGTCAACATAGGTATCATAATTAATACTGGGTTTGTAAAAAATCACATGAAAACTTATATTTTCACTCATCTCCGAACAGTTAAAATATTCAAAGTACAAGAAAAAGTGATTATATTAGTATTTTTGGTGTAAATTCTTATAAAAAAAAATAAAGTTAAGCAATTATTTTTGAATGAATCTGATAAAATTAATATTTTATGTGAATGGAAATCATTTATAAAATCTCATAAGTACCCCATAATATTTTATAAGTAATAGCCTTCTAACTAAAACTTACAAAAACTCATAAATCACATAGCTTTTAAATTAAAATTAAATCTTTTAAGTTTTTACAAGCTAATTCGATTATAGATTTTCTTACTAATTCTCATAAAATTTTTATGAGAAAATGGTCTGCATTTGTCCATGTGATTCCTGATTCAGTCTCATAAAATTTCGAAGAAATACTTGTTAAATATTTTCTCATAAAATATGACAAATATTTTATGATATTTAATAAGATATTATCTCCTAGGATAACTCTTATTAAAACATAAATTCTAAAAATTTCGTATAAAAAAATAATCTTATTGAGATTTTGTAAGTATTATAACATAGGAATTCGCCTGATCAATTTTTATTGAAAATACATTAGAATAAACTGTAATAATCTTATAGAAGTAAGAGTACTTATTCAATCTTATAATCGTTGGCGGAATTCGAGTCACAAAATCTCATAAAATAAAAAATCTTACTCATTCTTTAAAAAATCTAGTACGGAAATCATGATAGGAAAACATGAAAAGCTTTGACTCATAGATTCTCATAAAAATTCATATGAGAATTTTTTTAAATCTCATAGATATTTTCGAAGCTCATAGATTCTTATAAAAAATATTCAATATCTTATCAGAATTTATGAGAGCTTTTCCACAGGGTTCCATTCCAAATCGGACAGTTTGAAAAATTTTGATTTTTCATTTCTTTCATTTTTTAATATTTTGTAGTACTTATAAAAAAAACTCTTTCTGGTAAATTTTGAGATTTTTTCGATGAACCGTTCGAAAATTGCTCTTTTTTTTGTACTGTTGCTCATGATTTCTTTGATATAGTAATCGATACTTCTTCATTCGAAATTTTCATTTTTTCATGTACTTTTTAGAAAAAAAAATTTGTCTATCGGTTGACCCTGCGGGCCAGCCCCAAAACTTCCCGCTGTTTTCGAGCTCCTTGAGCTCGAAAACATTGTTGTGAATACATTTTCGAGCTCGAAAATACGTTCGTATTCCATTGTTTTCGAAAACAACTGATTTTAGCATTTCTCTCTCCCAAGATATCTCAGGAACGAATTGACCGATTTTGATTGTTGAGGCGGCAATCGACGTATTTTATTGAGTTCTAGAGCTGGTAGAATTTTGAAAATGTTTGGTTTAGTTGTTTCGAAGATATTCGCAAAAAACCGTTTTTTACCATTTCTTTTTCCCGCGATAACTCTCGAACGAATACTCCGATTGAGATGGCTAAGGCGGCAATCGACGCGTTTTATCAAGTTCTAGAGCTGAATAGATTTTGAAGTGGATTGTATAAGTCGTTTCTGAGAAATCAATAAAAAACTAAAAAAAAAAAAATTTTTTTTTTCGTAATTCGCCAATATTTTCGAGTCTACTTAATCAAATGATCTGAAATTTTCAGAAAAGTTGATGGCCAACAAGCTCTTTCGATTGCCGCCTTAACCATCCAAATCGGTTCATTGGTTAAAAAGTTATAGACCGGTCACACACATACATACACACACACACACACACACACACACACACACACACACACACACACACACACACACACACACACACACACACATAGATACAGACAATTTAAAAATACGAACAATTTTATTAAAATATGTTTCTATGTCATTTTCTAGTTTAAATCTTTAAATCTTTTCTTCAAAGTTCATGCATACTTTGATTCTTTTGAAAACTTTTTATAACAAGCTACTATCTTTTCCATAACTTTTAAGCCCGGTTCGATCGTGGGACCTTTATGGCTATTATTCTTTTTCGATTTTTGAAAATTTGAAAAATTTTTTTTTCTCTCTTAATCGTCATGAACACCAATTTTGGTCACTATTAATTATTTTTCTAATTCCTTTAAGTAGTTTTTACAATTTTTCACTGTAAACAGGTGTTTAAAATTATTTACGACTCTTTAAGACTATTCACAATCAATGACATAAAAAATGAATAAAATCAAAAATAGAAATTTTTCGAACGGTCCGATTTCACATGAAAAGCCTCACATATAAAATATAGATAATGACAAAATTTGGTTTTGTTGAATAAAAAATACGATGAAAAGCAGTCAATCTTTATTTCTAATAGTAAAATTTATTTTTTTTATTTGGACACGTATGAAACATTTTGATAGATATTTATCTATGAAATAACAATGTATGATTGAAAGTAGAAACTAAATTACTAATCCTCATTCGACTCACGTGCAACGTAAGAATATCCTAAAAAATTAAACTTTATCGTTTGGTTAGTAAAACTTCGTATGGTTTTGGTGAAATTGTCAATCCAGGCTGTGGGTCCATCTCTGGCAAATTACTACTTGATACCGGAAGTAACTTATAATTCTTCATTACACCAGCAAATAATAAAAATATTGCGGATTTAGCGACTATTTCTCCGGGACATCGTCGGTGACCTAAAAATAGTTTTTGATGAAAAATTTTAAAATAAAAATTCTAAAAGTACATTTAACTGTAATGAAAACGTAATTCAGATAAGAAAGTAAATAGGACTTTACCACCGCCAAAAAATATAAGTTTCTTGTTAGGAGTATAAACATTATCTACAAGAAATCTTTCTGGCTTAAATAACTGAGGGTTTTGAAATATTTCAGGATCCATATGAATACTGTATATATTCATAAGAATACAAGAATTTTCCGGTATTTTATATCCATTGAGATTTGTTTTTTTGAGCGCTCGACGTGGTCCAATTATAGGAACAACTAATCGGAGTCTTTGAGATTCTGCTATTACAGCTTCCATAAACGGCAACCTTTAATTAAATAGTCGTTATAGTTAATTGAAATATTGAAATGATAAAAATTTAATCAAATAATAATATTTCTAACATTGGTCTATCGTTTAATTGCGGAAGACGTTTTGTATCAATCACAGAGTCTAACTCGTCATGAAGTTTCGATTGAATATCTTGATGAACAGTCATATATAAAAAAAGAAAATCCAAAGTAACTGCAGTTGTCTGCACTCCAGCAATGAAAATATCGATTAATATCATTAATAATTGATCTTCTGAAAAAATTCAAAATTTTATGGATTTGAGTACAATTATTTCAAAATAAAGTTTGTTGAAGAAATAAAATGAAAATCAATACCAGTAAAACCTGTATCTGATCTTTTTTCTTGATACATTTCTGTCAAGAACATATCAATTAAATCCTTTTCACTGCCTTTGATATATTTTTTTTTATGTGCTTCAATAGTTTCCATTAAAAATGCTTTAAGTTCGTTATTCAAAGTAACTAATAATTCGTAACCAGATGTCTTGGGAGCAAAGTATCGTATCCAAGGAAAAATAGAGAGAATCCCACCAGCCATATCGAATGCTTTCGATCGTCTTTCCATAAGGTCAAGAAAATACTTCAATCTATTGACAGGAAAATTAATGATATAATGTATAGTTATCATTTCTTATTGTTCTGTTATGCAATACTCATAATATTACTTGAATGTTCGTTACTCATTATGTCATTATCAATAAAAATTTTATGTACAATCGAATTCCATTATCTCGGACAGTTACTCTATGGAGAAGCGGAAATTTTCTAAAAATTTCGACTTATTGGATGCCCCTTATCTTTTAAAGAGTAGAGTACACGCACCCACTCTTACATCACATGAATGATGCATGCATAAATATAAATATCACACATACAAATGCATAGTGTCGGGTGGGAGACAGCGTAGCTTGTAGTGGGGGTCAAGATTGAGGGGAAGTAGGGGTGTGAGCTGTTTGGGGATAAAACCAATCACAGTTCATAGTGAGGCTGTGTGAGTAACGGTTCAATCGTAGTAGTACATGCATGCGCCCCCTTCTACTATTTTACTGTCCCTTCTCTACTAAACAGGCTAGCGCTCTCTCACTTTTAGACGAAAAAGAACGATTCAAATTAAGCGTAGGGACTCAAGGTCAACTAAGAAAGGGTTAATAGAATCCGACAATGAAATTTGACTGTATTTCAAAATATTTTACTGACTATAATACTGATTACAATACTGCACGATAAAAGATCGCAGTCAAACTTTTAACACCCACTATATTAAAATGGTATTACCTCAAAAAATCTCAATTATATACATGAAATTTTTTCGTGTGTTATTACTATACTTAAAAAATGATGGTAACTGTTCCTAGCACGTTTATGAAATGTCATTCTATACCGTTATAAAAATAAATACATACTTGAAACTATGAAACATACGTCCATATTTTCTAGGCAAAGTTTCCATACTTATACAAACAATTTCGATAATTATGATGAAAGTTCCTATACCGTACCCGTGAAAAATTGTCTTTTTTAACTGTATACAATTGGCGGCTGAGGCAGCCGTTCGACACGCGCGTGGCTCGGGCGATCACCAAAGTTATGTAGCATCGAGCATGGTTACTACTTGGATGGGTGACCGCTTAGCCACGCGTCGAGTTCGAACGGAGGTCTCTGACCGTTAGGCGCGGGATGAAGATCCAGTGATTGGTAAAATGGGAATTTTATCGATCACTGGAGCTTCACTCAAACCGAAACTGTACTGGCTAGGTTTTCTCTGTGGTTTTCCTACGCCACTACACCTCCATTGCACAAGGGAGATAGTAGGGCATCACCGTAATGATGCAGTACAGTACAAGCACAAGTCGGGCCACAGCCGCAAAAATGAAAGAGAGTAAGAGCACGGGGTGTCTATAGAAAGGAAAGAGAGCGTAAAGCGTTAGAAGGTGAAAAAAAAAACATTGTAAAAAACAGAAGTTGTACAATTAAAACACTAAAATAAAAATAAAAAAAAACTCTATATAATTGTATATAATTATTTATATAAAAATTGAGAAGAAAAAAAAAATTTCAGGCATGTGCAGGATTCGAACCGTGGACCGCACGCTTGAAAGTTTAATCCGCAACTCGTTGCTCAAAGAATGACTTGGGACGTGAATTTCGTATGAACGTCAAGTAATAAAAATCTTATACGTGATAGATTCTTAGTCAACAAGATTTTATATCATATACGTGATAGATTTTTAGCCAATAAAATTTTATATCTAATTTATTATTATTGATTTATAGTTATATGAAATTATATATAATTGTAACTACATTAGATATATATAATTCTAACTAAGTTAGTTATATTTAATTATAACTAAGATTTTAAATTTAATCCCATATATCAGGCCGGATCAGACATGATCAGGCCTGAACGTATTTAACGCTTCAGACATGAACAGACATGAATAGGCATGGACAGGCATAACCAGGCATGGACAGGCATGACTAGGCATGGACAGGTATGATCAGGCCTGAGCGTATTTAACGCTTCAGGCATAAACAGACATGAATAGGCATGGACAGGTATGATAATTTTTTCCCGGGATTCCCGCTACGAAAATCGATGATTTTCGAAAAATTCGGGAAGTTGTTGTTTTCACCCTGATTTTCGAAAATCGAGTTTCCATCAGATGTCGACATTTTGAGATCCTAGGAAGCTATTCTGACTATTTTCAGAATGATGTCCAAGTGTCTGTATGTGTCTGTATGTGTGTGTGTGTGTGTGTGTGTGTGTGTGTGTGTGTGTGTGTGTGTGTGTGTGTGTGTGTGTGTGTGTGTGTGTGTGTGTGTGTGTGTGTGTGTGTGTGTGTGTGTGTGTGGATGTGAACGCTCTATAACTTTTAAACTGATGAACAACCGATTTGGATGGTTAAGGTGGCAATCGAAAGAGCTTGTTGGCCATCAACTTTCCTGAAAATTTCAGGTCAGTAGACTCGAAAATATTTGCAATTACGAAAAAAAAATTTGTTTTTTTTAGTTTTTTATTGATTTCTCAGAAACGAGTTAAACGATTAACTTCAAAATATAATCAGCTCTAGAACTTAATAGGACGCGTCGATCGTCGCCTTAACCGTCTTAATGGGTTAATTCATTCGAGAGATATCGTTGAAGAAATAAATAGTAAAAAAGTTTTTTTTTCGAAAACAATGGCACACAAAAGTATTTTCGAGCTCTTCTTCTTCTCGAAGAGCTCGAAAATGTATTCACGACAATGTTTTCGAACTAAAAAAGCTCGAAAACAGCGGGAAGTTTTGGGGCTGGCCCGCAGGGTCAACCGATAGACAGATTTTTGGTTTAAAAAATGACTGTCTGTATAGTTTTATGAAATTTCATAAATTTTTACCAGGCCATAGTTGATATAAAATTTCATTAACCGTCCTATTTAAAAAAATAGTAAATATACTAAAGTTAAAAACTCTTTCCAATAGAATCACTCGCTCTCAGGGAAGAATCTCGAGAAAACATTCGAAGCCGAAGTATCTGAGGATGACCACGTGTCGGATAGTGACGACGACGAATATTTTCCACCGAATGAGGCTGCAGCTTCAGATTGTGATGATACAGGTAATTAATTTTTCTATTTTATATTATGTACGTTAATAATTATGATGTATTATGTTTTATAAATTATCTTTATTTTTTGGAATAGCTGATGAAATTGCACTCGATGAAAATGATGAAGAAAGTGAAAATGGAGAAGATGGAGATGAAGATGAAGAAAGTGATGAAGCAGCGACGGGGTTAGGAATGAAAGCAAAAGACGGTTCGCAGTGGGCTGCGACACCATCAAGTGAGCATCAAGTTGGAAGGTGTAACATTGTACGAGAGAGATGTGGGCCTAATAGAAACACCAGTATGCTGTCCATTCTCGACACCTTTAAATTGTTTTTTACTTCAGAAATGGCGGATATCATTATACGCCATACTAATAAAAAAGCAATTTCATCATATACAGCGTATAATGAAAAAAATCCGGAGAAAATCAATTAGTTTGGAAGAATCTTGAGCTGCAGGAATTTTATGCTTTTTTGGCTATTTTGATAACCTCTGGCGCCAACAACTCAAATACTGACAATGCAAGGGATATGTGGCAGACGTATTCATATCCATTATATCGTGCAGCAATGAGCATCAATCGCTTCTGGAACATCATTCGCTTTATTCGATTTGATGATGCCAATACTCGAGCTCAGCGTGTGGAGACTGATAAAGCTGCTCCAATACAAGAAATTTCGACAATGCTTAATAGTAATTTAGCAAAACACTATAAGCCAACAGAATACCTGACAATCGACGAGCAATTTTATCCATACCGTGGTCGAACCCCGGGAAAAAATGATTTTGCCTAATTATATATAATTATATATGATTATATATGGAATATATATAATTATATATGGTATTATATATAATTATATATGGTTATATATAGACCTATATATAAGTATATATAGCCTTATATATAATTAGACCTAATTATACCGGGAAAAAAATGATTTTGCCTAATTATATATGATTATATATAGAATATATATGGTTATATATAGACCTATATATAAGTATATATAGTCTTATATATAATTAGACCTAATTATACCGGGAAAAAAATGATTTTGCCTAATTATATATGATTATATATAGAATCTATATGGTTATATATAGACCTATATATAAGTATATATAGCCTTATATATAATTAGACCTAATTATACCGGGAAAAAAATGATTTTGCCTAATTATATATGATTATATATAGACCTATATATAAGTATATATAGCCTTATATATAATTAGATCTAATTATATCCCGGGACAAAATTATTTTGCCTAATTATATATGATTGTATATGGAATATATATAATAGTATATATAATAGTATATACCTATATATAGTTATACATAGGTCTATATATGATTAGATCTGATTAGACCTGACCTATATAGACCCATATTTAGTAATTTTTATTATATTTTAGATCTTTAGATTTATATATAATCAAATATAAATTAATTATTTATATATATATATAAGTTAATATTTTATTTATAGAATATATTTAATTTCTCTAATATATTAGTAAAAATGACTCTAGTAATTTACGTTTGTAAGTACTAATAGTCTAATGACATGATTGTATTATCTATCTATAAATACATAATAAAATGTTATATAACAAAAATAAATATATGTAGTAGCACAGTCGTTAATTATACTCTGTATTTATATTTTGAGGGAAATATAATTTGTTATGAATAATTGCAAACGTATAATTAAATAATAAACTTCCCTCTGAATACTTCAATATTAATCGTACATGAACATACGTAATTGTACATAAATTACACATAATCATATATATGATTAAACCCGCCTAATTTTCGGATCTAATTATATATAAAATATGATATATATGTATTATACATAATCATATCTAATTATATATGAGTATATATAACTTATATATGATTATATATAATTAGACCTGGCCAATTTTCAGATCTAATTATATATAACGTATTATATATAATCATATATAACCTATATATAATTATATATGAATTATATATAATTAGACCTGGCCAATTTTTAGATCTAATTATATATAAGGTCTTATATATAATTATATATAATTAGGCAAAATCATTTTTTCCCGGGACTAGATTCACCCAGTATATACCATCGAAGCCAGCAAAGTATGGAATCAAAGTATGGTGGATATGTGATGCTGAAAATTCATATTCACTTACTGGACAGCTTTACACTGGGAAATCGAGTGAGGGTCGTGAAAAGAACGTTGGTGAGAGAGTTCTCAAAGACTTGGTGGCACCATATAAAGGATCGGGTAGAAACATTACTATGGATAATTGTTTTACTACTCTTCCATTGGCAAAATCTTTACTATCCTGGAACTTGACGATTGTTGGTACTTTGAAGAAAAATAGGACATATATTCCACCAGCAATGGCTGCATCGAAAACGCGAGAGGAATTATCTACTGTGTTTGGTTTTCATGAAAAAATAACCATGTGCAGTTATGTGCCAAGAAAAAAAGGTAGTAATGATGCTATCATCAATGCATCATGAAGCAAAAATTAGTGAAAGTGCAAAGAAAAAACCCGAAATTATTGAATTTTATAACTGGTCAAAAGCTGGAGTGGACACTATGGATAAAATGTTTGGTAGATATACTACAAAAAGATCTACTCAAAGATGGCCTCTAGTATTTTTTTATAACATTCTCGATGTCGTCTGCCTTGCAGCATATATTCTGTATTATGAGAATAATAAAATGCTTGTCAAAAAATCGTATGAGTGGCGATTATTTTATCGGCAATTAGGCATAGAACTGTGTACGCCATTCGTTGAAAATCGTTCGCAGAATCCACAAATTATGAGGCATTTCTCAACGAAAGTGGCGACTGAATCTTTTCTTGGCCGAGCTGCCAATCCATATGCTCAACCAACAACACCTGGATCATTAAGAACCCAGACACAGCTCGATTCAACCGGAAGAAAAAAGATTGCTGCTGTATGTTATAGTTGTCTTCAAAGTGCATTCAAAAAACGTCGCAAAACAAGAAAAATATGTTCAGTATGTGAGAACCCTATTTGTGATGAACATTGTATTACAACCACGACATGTGAAGGGTGTGCGACATAATAAATTTTGCTTTTATTTTCGTGTGGCATTGTATTATTATAGAAAAGTAAACATTGTAAATAAATAAATAATCAAAAAAAAAATTCTTACTAACATAAATATAAACGAAATTATGTATTTTTACTTACTATCTTTGTTATTGTTTATAATAAATAATAAATATTAATAAAAATTGTTTAAATAAAAGAAATTATAAACGATATTATATATAATTAATTCACTGGCAAACCAATCCCATTTCAAATATTTTATTCAGTAATATTTCGCCAACCTCCCGGGGCTAGCATCTTCAGACTTCCTAAGTTAATTTACATGTTTGTTACAATTTATACATAAAAAAATTTGGAAAAAATTGTGGAAAATTTTTAATACAAATATGAAAATATTATTTAAGTTTAAATACAATTTTACTAATTATAGATCTGGAATAATATATATTAAATTAGAAAAGCACGTGTCTTATAGAGGTTATTTAATTATTATTTTATATTATACCTTATTATATGTGAAAAAGTTGTGTAAATGATTTTTTTCTTCTTTTTCTTTTTCATTTTGACAAGTAATTTATATTTTATAATTATTAACTATTGTTTTTTTATTTTTATATATATCTTAGGAAGTCTGAAGATGCTAGCCCCGGGAGGTTGGCGAAATATTACTGAATAAAATATTTGAAATGGGATTGGTTTGCCAGTGAATTCATTATATATGAATGAAATTTCATTCATACATATTAAAATAAAAACAACTAATAAACGATAGTGTTTATTATTTATTTAAAAGTCAAATTACCTAAATACTTTAGTAATTAGTCTCTTTAGTGTGAATAAATTCGATATTCATGCATAATAACTTCAGTGAGTACCCGGGTGCCTGGTTATTGAATGAAGGAGGTATCAAGTTTGATAGTTAATAACTAATATTAAATAATTGATTATAAAAAAATTGGGTTTCAAACTACTTAAATTTTGGGGATCCAGACGGCTATACAATTTTTTAAAGAAAAAGTTAATAAATTCTATCTGCGAAGTTGAAATGGATACCCGGGTACCTGGTCATTGACCGGACGGTTAAGGAAATTTCATGAAATTTTACAGAAAGATTTTTTCACGGATATGGTAATTGAATTATAGTAATGATTACCATAATTATGGAAATAATCTCCATAGGTAAATAGGAATAAATTCTTTCTTGCAACATCTGTTTTGAAAGTTTTTTCTGAGCACTTTAAGTCATGTTGGAAGCGCCAAATATATTCAGCCTTGCCTATACACTTTACCTTATGATACGTGTGCTAAATATCCTATAACTATACAGTTTTAACTACTTATAAAATCTCTTGAAAAATTTATGAAGATCAATCGAATTTTATAGGAATTTTTCTTTTTAAGCAGGGGGTTTTTCGTCCCATACTAACTTTCGTTTTAATGCATCTTATAAAAAAACAAGCAAATTTATAAATAGTGACATATTTTCTATACCACGATGTTAAAAATTTGTAAAATTATTGCTAAGTTGTGAGTATAAATTCACATTAGAATCTTTTTTTTTAAATATTAGTTTAAATAAGAAATGATAGAATTACTTATTTTCTTCATCTATCCTTTCTCCGGTTACAAGACTCCAAATTACATTGATAACTGCTGGAGCTATGATAGGCTTCATACGAACAGGACCATTGTTATTAAGCTTTAATTTATCGATTATGATTTTGAGTTCGTCGTTTATTTTGTTCGACATCTCTTCTCGGCCGAATCCCAAATTTCGAAGACAGCGCACTAACCATCCTCGCATTTCTTTCCATTCGGAACCATCCGTCATGGTAATACCTTCATGAGAAATATTTTTTATTCATAAGATATTTAAATGAATAGGGTAGAGGTATCGTTTTTGGCCACTCTAAGGCTAGTTTTGGACACTTGAAAAATTTAAATAAAACAATTTGTTGGAGACACAATGACGTTATTAATTTTTAAAATTCATTCGAAGATCTTTTCATTCCACTATTAAAATGGAAATTTTATTTTATACTTTTTCATTTAAAAAAAACGTATTAAATGTCCAAGTATGGAGCAGTGGCCACAAATGGTACTTTTACCCTATTTAAAATAAAATGGAACAAAACTATCTTTTCATAATACCATCATCGAAACTTTAAGTTTCCCCGAGTCAAAATATTAGACGTAAATTGAACGTTTTTAACGTTTTGAACGTAAATTGAACGTTTTGGACATTAAAAACTCAATTTGACAGCTTTCAACTTATTCAAAACGTAGATTGGAGTATCATAAATCGAAAACGTAACTAAAACCTATTTAGACTTACAATAAGAAAACATAAGCATACCAAAAAACTTTTTTCATCGATTTTGTACTCCTGGATCACGTCAATTCCCTAAAATTTTGTCGTCCGCCTTTCTGGCTCTTAAATAAAAAATTCGTATTTTGACACAAAATTTTTTTCAATTTCATACTTCTATCTTTAACACTATTTTACCTTTTTACATAATATGATATCAAGGTTATGAAAATTGTGATTACAAATATTGAAATAAATTAATTAATGTTATCATTAAACTAAAATCATAACTCATGAAATTACCAATTTTTTACGAACCAAAATACACAAAAATCGTTCAATTTACTTTCAAAACGTTAAAAACGTTCAATTCACCTTTAAAACGTTAAGAACGTTCAACTTACGTCTAATATTTCGACTCGGGTCAGTGTCTTTACAGCCAGTTGAAACAAGCTAATTTCAGTCCAATGCCGCTAATAAATATTAGCAAATGCGTAAATTGTAAATGCCTTCAGTCAGCGTACAGAAATATTTGTATTTCGCCCCTTGGGAAGAAATAATAGTATATTACACACCAAGAGAGGAAAGCAGGACATCCTAACCCGTGTGTATAATAAATTGATGAACTTGCTTTTGACTGGCTGCTGACACTGAAACTAAGTTCCAATGCAGATAATCATAAATAATATAGTGTGACACAGAATGAAACACGGTTTCAAACTTCAGGCGATGTCAGCCCTTGTCACATAATTTACTATTGATTTTTTTTAAGTAACGGTTACACATATAAAATCATATCGAAAAATTACAAACCTTTTCTTAAGCCCATATTTCTTATTTTAACAAATTCGTTCCAAGGACGTGCATCAAAGTTTTCATCACGTAAAATTTTTTGTACCGTCTCAAATCCGCAAACTACAATAACACGTGAAGTACCTAAGCGTAGACTAATAACATCACTGTTGTATTGTTTTGCAAGTTTTAAGAACGCAATGTGTTGTCCACCAAATTCTTTACTAAGTTTTCTCAATAATTTCAAGTTCCCAAATATAGGCCACGGGTAAGGACCTATAAAAATCAAATAAAAATAAATGAACTGTAAAATAATAGTTATGAATAATTTAATACATTGCGTGACAACAGAAATTTTATTGACATTAAATATTTGTAGTTCACGTAAAAAAATTTTTGTGATTAAGAGCACTCAAACTATTACTATATGGGTTCCGTTAAAGTAGCATTGAGGGATTTAGAATCTTTATTCGAAATTTAATTAAATTTTTAGTTAAATAATGCTGAGTTGTAGGCCCGATCTCGACACCTTTGAATCTAAACTGTAATGCACTGTGCCGTATAACACACTTGAAAGTCGTCGTTGATTGTATTTATTTGGACACGAATGAACTTAAGAAAATTAAAGATAACAAATAAATGATTAATTTTCTGATTTGTATTATATTTAATCATATAATTGTTTATAGGGTCACGAGACTAATAGCTGTATACCCGGTGACACGACCGTTGAACCAAAGACAATTCCTCCGAGCGATAATTGATTTGAGATGCAATTGATCTGAGTAACAACTGACCGAATGATATAAAATTTGATCGTAGTTTATCCTTAGAATACTTGATTCTGGTGTGAATTAATTTCACTCGATAATTTTTTCAGTACCCTTGCAAGCATGGTGTGTTAACATACTATTGTAATTACATACACACAAACCTTTGAAAAAAGGGCGCATTACCAAAAACCATCTAATCGCATTAGAATATGACTTAAAATAAATATTTTGAAAAAGAAAAAAAAGGAAAAAATTCCTCGTATTGTGTTGAAAAAGAAAAAATACGAAATTTTTTTAAATTTTAAAATAAATATCAAGTTATAGAGAGATAAAAAGATCGTCTTTTTTTTCAAGCCTACGATTGTGTGCGTAACATGTAAGTTGTTACGAGCTAAATAAAAGACATTTAATAGAAGCCTAAATGAACCGAAGATTATCGAAGACGGGGTAAAAAATACCCCGATGAAAAAAGATTTTGTCTAATCATATATGATCATGCATAATTGTCTACATATGATCAGATCCAAAAATTGGCCAGGTCTGATCATACATAACTTGATCTGTTTATATATGAACAGATATGATTATATATAACCATGCATGAGCGAATATAGTCATTTTTAGAATCTCATTTAACATATCTGTAAATTATTAATTAAGTAATTTAATTAGGATTTATTGTCTTTATCAAAATAAATTTCGGTTAAAATTAAATAATAAAAAAAAAAAAATTATTATCCGTTGACTACTATTTTACTACGAGGTCACCCGTCCAATTAATGTCCCATGCCGATGCTGCTTAACTTTGGTTATCGATGGATTGTAGTCTGATCCTCTAGCCTGTTCTACTCTTATAATTAAGAAAAGTTTATGGCATTACTTAACTCAAATAATCAAATTGATACTTTATACTTTTAAATTGCTGCCGAAACCTTTGAACATTTTTTAAGTATTAGGGATTTAAGTTTGATTGATAGTTGACAGAATGAAAATTTAATAACCTTGATATTAAAAAATTGTCATATTATTTAATATATATATATATATATATATATATTTATTGGAACTATATACATAATTAAATATTTATAGGTTTCATATCAATAAAGTCTGATCAGATTGAATCATACATAGAAATATATAACTACATATACGTTTATATCAGTCATGTCTGATCAGATCCAATCATATATAAACTTATGCACGACTATACATGAATTTATATTAGCCATGTCTGGTCAGATCTAATCATATATAGACTTGTATATTATTATATATGGGGTCATAACAGCCAGGTATGATCAGATCTAACTATATGTAGACTTATATATAAATCGATCTGATCATATATAGACTTATGTATGATGATATATGGGGTTATAACAGCCAGGTATGATCAGATCTAATTACGTATGGGGTCATATATAATTATATATGACCCCATATATAATCATGCATGATTATATATAACTTCATATATGATTATATGTAATCATATATGATCATATATATGAACATATATAATCATATATGGTTAGACAAAATCTTTTTTCATCGGGACTTCAATAGATTCGAAATTTTATTTGAGTTGCAAGTAATTTTTCATCATAAAATCAATAGGTTTAAAGAAATAGTATATTGGGGAGCAAAAATTAATACACATAGAATAAAAATTGGCAGATTAAGATAAAATATTTACAATAACCGATTAAATATGAGATACCAACAGAGTATAAAATCATAGAATTATACCGATATATCTGCTGTTAAAAAATTACTCACTAGTAGAGTAAAATATAGTCTAGAGATATTAATATTTCAACGGAAAATATTAAAAGTTGAAATAAAAAATACCAATTTTGTTTGGAATGGCCCAGGATTACTCGAAATTGCAGAGTAATTTTCATCAAAAATTTCTTTCCGTGTAGAATTTTTTACAATTATATTACACCAAATTCCACAAACATTTCTTTCTCATTTTATATAGAAATATAAAAAGTTTTATATAATTATGTAATAAATTATACATAATTATATATAATTGTATTCAACTCTATATAATCCCTTGCAGATTTGAATCACGGTGGAAACACGGTGGGTTTGTTCCATTTTCCCACTGTGATTACGCGGTGTATCCACCGTGATTTCACGGTGGCTTGACCACTGTGTATACACGGTGTTCCCACTGTGATTACGCGGTGGATACACCGTGGAACCACCGTGGTGAAATAGCGCGAAGCCATCGTGAAATCACGGTAGATACACCTCGTAATCACAGTGGAAACACCGTGTATACACAGTCGTCAAGCCACCGTGAAATCACCTTGGATACACCGCGTAATCACAGTGGATACACTGTGTATACCCGGTGGTAAATTGGAACAAACCCACCGTGTAACCACGGTGGATCCACGGTGTTTACACTTCCACGGTGTTTCCACCGTGATTCAAATCTGCGAGAGATCTTTTTTATTTGGGGATCTACAAAAAAAATCTCACATCAATTTAGTATAGCAAATCTAATTTTTTATGAATTATTCAAGGTCGAGGTTGAACTCATAGTAAATTTTACTTTCACTTGACCTTTCCGGCAAAACTATAAGACTTATTATAAAATATCAGGGAACCTTTTTCGCAGATCACTTCATTTCCTACAAACTATCTTTCACAAAGCTCACGAAATTCCTGAAAGGCTCTTTGGTTATTTGAATTTAAAAATTTATTCTAAGAAATTGTCTTCTGCCATTTCTCACTTGATTCTAAAATGAACAATAGTGGATTGTTATAACTAAAAGCCATTTGTTTGTAATTACCAAATTTTAAAAAAAGTAATATGCTCATTCCATGTAAAAATCACCGATCAGAATTTTTATTTTTATTTTTTTTTTTTTTTTTTGCTAAAGAATATCTGTTGTGACTGGAAAAGTTTTACCTATAGAAATGGGAAATGGAATGATGATTTACAAAAAATATTCTTCGATATTTTGTGAGGTCTAATAGTTTTGCCGGAAAACTTAAATGATAATAAAGTTCACTATGAATTCAACTTTGGCCTGAAAGAATTCTTGAAGAATTATATTTGCCATAAAATGATAAGATACCTTTCTTCTAGAACGTTAAATTTTCAACAAAAACATATTTTGCTTTTCTTGTAAACTGATCTACTGATGAGTTAAAAAATTCAAAACTAAAAAAAAAAATTTATGTGTTATTTAAATGAAAAATAAACAGGTACACGGAGAAAAAATATTGTTCCTCGAACGATCTAAAGTATAGCAACTCGTAGATCGTTACCACAACAATATGTATACTTGTGGTAACAATACCGTATCGTTCCTGTAACTACACGGAAAGAAATGTATGGTACTTATCACCATACTCTTATTACAGTATTGCAGCAAGTACCATAAGTATGGCGTTATTCACCATACTGTATAGTACAGAAAATTTTGTGTAGCTTACATGTCTGTATAGCAGAATTGACCAGATAAGTATGGGCTTGAGGCCCATACTACATTGAAGAAACGGCAATGCCACTAGGGCATTCCGCAATAGATCTTTGTGCGGTAGTCAATACACTATCGGATTACTACCAATACCGCATAGATGTAGCTGCAATACTTCGTCGATAAATAGATAAAAATATATTTATGTAAACAAGTGATCACAGGTTATATTAGGAAAAAAATGTTGGAAAATCCAAAAGTGCACACCTCAATCGCTCAATTTATTTTTAATCATTACTTTTATTATTATATAATATTAATATATTTTTTTTTATTATGAACTTTTATTCAACTTACAAATTATCAATTTGATTTTTTTATTTTTATTTCTTATTTTCAGTTTAATATTTTTTTACTAACATTTTTTTCTAAATATCCCGCCTTGTTTTGTCTTAAATGTCGCTTTTTGTTCAAACATATTGATACGCTAGTGCTGCCACCAGTAGTTGATAGAGAGAAACAATGAAAAAATAATAACAACAGTAAAAATAGCAGCTAAATTTTTCACGAAGAATCAGTTTTCACGTTTTTTATTAATTACACCAAAACAAAAAGGATTCAGATAGTAATTTTGAAAGGGTTCTTGTGATCAGAAATACACAGATAATAAAAAAAAAACTAAGTCGATAAGTCTTGTTTTTCGAAAGTTATCGTGTTTAGACGAGTCCAAACACCACAATTGACGCACTGAGGGCTTCGGACTAAATCATTTTTTTTTAATTAATCACATCATTAATCAAATAAGGATTGCATTGAAAAATGTTCCTTAATAAATTTCCTTCAAAATGGTATATATCATTAACAACTTTGGTGTACTATAAAGAAAGTAGAGAGGATTTAAAGTCCGTGAAAGGGCCGAGAGTGAGAGAGTGACAGTAAAGCACACCTAACGCTTTCGCGATTGAGGTGTGCAATAATTCTTATTTGAAAAAATTTATACTTTGATTTTTAATTAATTTTTTTAATTTAAAAAAAAAATGATCCCTCATACTTGAAATGTTAAATTTACTATAAAAAAAAGTGCATGTTAAAATATAAAAAATATTTATTCTTCATATAAAAGAAAATTCATATTAAAAATACATACCAAATATAGTTATGAATATATAAAAAAAAACGTATATAAAAAATACATTTTTTATATAAATTTTATATATTTTTTTTTCTAAGTTGTTGGTTACAGTAAAAATATAATTTTTATATATATTTTTTATATTTCCATAATTGTATTTTTTATATATTTGAAATATATTGTTTATATAATTTTTTTATATTTTTATATATGTATTTTTTTATATATTCTAAGATATACCCTTGCAGATTTGAATCACGGTGGAAACACGGTGGGTTTGTTCCATTTTCCCACTGTGATTACGCGGTGTATCCACCGCGATTTCACGATGGCTTGACCACTGTGTATACACGGTGTTCCCACTGTGATTACGCGGTGGATACACCGTGGAACCACCGTGGTGAAATAGCGCGAAGCCATCGTGAAATCACGGTAGATACACCTTGTAATCACAGTGGAAACACCGTGTATACACAGTCATCAAGCCACCGTAGAATCACCTTGGATACACCGCATAATCACAGTGGATACACTGTGTATACCCGGTGGTAAAATGGAACAAACCCACCGTGTAACCACGGTGGATCCACGGTGTTTACACTTCCACGGTGTTTCCACCGTGATTCAAATCTGCGAGGGTATTTTTAACACATTCAAAATACATTTAAAACATAAAAAAAATATATGAAAATCAGCTAAAGGTTAGCAATTTAAAATATATTTTTTATACATCTTTTATATATATTTATATATTTTTTATGTATTTTTAATACATTTTTTTTATATGAAAAATATAATTTTTAATTTTAATTGTTTTCTAGTATATAGCCGTAGTAACGGCCTTTTACTCTTTTAGCCTTTATATCGCAACTGCTTTACTTTTCTTTCTGCCTTTCATTGTGCGGCTGTGGCCCGACTTGTGCTTATACTGTACTGCATCATTACGGTGATGCCCTACACCCTCCCTTGTGCAATGGAGGTATAGTGGCGTAGGAAAACCACAGAGAAAACCTAGCCAGTACAGTTTCGGTTTGGGTGAAGCTCCAGTGATCGATAAAATTCCCATTTTACCGATCACTGGATCTTCATCCCGCGCCTAACGATCAGAGACCTTCGTTCGAACCCGACGTGTGGCTAAACGGTCACCCAGCCAAGTAGTGGCCATGCTTGATGCTACTTAACTTCGGTGATCGCCCGAGCCACGCGCGTGCCGAACGGCTGCCTCAGCCGCTTATGAAAAATATATTTTTGTAATGTTTTAACATATATTTTTTTTATAAATTTTTTTCATGGGAGTATAACCTATTTTTTGAATCAAATTACCTTTGGTAATACTACAATATTAGCATAAGTAATTTGACAATATTGAATAGCGTTATCTACCAGAAGCATTGTGGATACCGCCAAGCAGTATGGGCTTGACGCCCATACTGACATAGACTCATCCGCCATGACTATCGTGAATGTTACCATTCCCGTGATGGTCAAATCATCTATACTCACAATTTTTAAACGAATGAAAAAATCTTTGCTACCATACAGTATGGTAGAATCGACCATACAACATAGTGGTATCCGCGAAAAATTTCTTTCCGTGTATCTATTAGATAGCTGTGAGCCCTATACGACTTTCCGTAGTCGCCACCTCACACGGCACCACCTAACCTATTTAAGCATCCATTTTTGCGTCTATTTTGCGTATCGGGTATAATTGTTGCTAGCAGACGCTTAATAAATAATTTATTTTATTTAATCAAAATTATTTATTTATCATTTATTTGTTAATGATAAAGATTTTTCAACGTCTCATATCATTTGCAACGCACGTGACGTCAGATAGGGCTCAGAATGATACGGTTTAGCTGTCAGAACGATACAGTATAGGTCTCAGAGCTATCTACCGTATTGTTGTCAGAACAATACAGTAGATCGCTGCAGTAACAATCTAGTAGATAACGTTTTCGTATTGTTACTGTAACTATACAGTATACTTCTCAGAACAATATTTTTTTCTCCGTGTACGATTAGCGACCTCAATATTAATATCAAGAGCTTATTCCGAGTCGAAATTCTAAAACCCCATATGAGCCTTGTAGAGCCTGAACCTTTTGATGTGGGTATTTGCCGCCTCGATTTTAAAACCTTTTTCAACCTAACTCGCCTGAACTTCGGGTAAGAAGGAGTGAACTAGGGTTTAGTGTGAAGTTTAAAACTCTGTTTCATCCTAGTACGCCTTAAATAAGTTCGAAAAAGAATCAACCACGGTTTAATTTTAAATTTAAGGCTCTGTTTCAACCTATACTATTTGAACCTGTAATTTTTTAGTTAGGATGAAAATGGGATTAAAATTTGGAAATTATTTTTCTTGTAGTATTGATAAGAAACTAAAATTTTTAAAAATATACAAGAAATTAATAAATAAAAGATAATTTAATAACTGAATAATGAGTTTAATGATTGAGTTAGAGATTCGAAAAACATGAAGAATTTCATTTTCCAAGTCAAAAATGTTGATTGGCTTGATTACACTGACATTGTGATAAAGTATATGTAAAAATGTTATTTTTTTACATGAACTGAATTTTTTTACATATACTTAAATAAATTGAAAACAAAAAGATAATGCAAAATACTGCGATATTATTCAATTAATTTTGTTTTTATTTGAAAGTATAATTTTATTTTTGTGACAGACACTTGAAATGTACGACATTTAGCGCCTATAGCCGGCAGCTAAAAATATTAGATAAGATACAGCTGGTAAAAAAGATACCTAATCCTTCTAATAGTGACGTCATCAACGGATCAAAAAATATTTTTTGGTTACATGTGCGATAGCAAACGACCAAAAAATATCGAAGTAACTTAACGAGCCATCTTGTGACAAAGTTTATCATCATTTTAATTCGTACGCTTACCGACTTCTCTCTCATTTTCAACAAATACTCAAAACAATCTTACCAACTAAAAAAACGCGGGCTTATAACCTGCCATTTATAGGCACTGAATGTAGTACATTTCAAATATCTGTCATAAAAACTAATGTATTTATCTAGTACAATCGAGTCTAAGACGCTCGCATTCGATAGATAAACTACTATTATAATTTTCTTATATTATTTATAAATTTAGTGGAAAAAATGTAGGTCATGATATTCGTAAATATAGGTCATCAGACGAACAAGGGTCTAACGGGGTTTTAATTAAAACCCTTTCTCAACCTAACTCGTCTGAAAACGAACGTGTGTAGGCGCTACTGGACTGAAATAGGGTTTAATTTCATTGGAGTTCTCTATCTTCTAAAACCCATTTCACCCTGACGTTCAGACTAAAAACTATACTAGGTTGAAACAGAGTTTAAGTTAAAATAAATTTCGCCTCGGGTAAATTCTTACAAAGCCTTTGTTTGATATCCTTCAAAAAAATTATATACACATATAGAATTAGTAATCATCCTATTGTACTTCTAAATACTTAGTCTCTTACTGATACGCGTGGAATGCGTAACAAATTAAAAGATAACAAATTCTCAGAAAAAAAAAATTTGGAATAAAAAGTATTCATAATATTGTATTCAATCTAAAGTTGAGCAAGTATGCCGGCTACTAGTCGCTATTAGTGTTGGCTATCATCTAGATCATTTAATTTAATACTGATTACTTAATGATTATAACATACCTGGAGGTGTATCTTTTGATTTTGCATGATACGTTATTGCTAATGCGATGATTAAACATATGACTACAGCGCACAGTAGATTCACTAACATCTTTAAAAAAATAGAGTTAAAACTTTTATACTATGTTTAAAAAAAACTATGTGATTACTTAAGACACCCCAGTAGAGAACTGATACAATCAACCTCTATTATTCCTTTTCTTCCTTCCAATCTTCTTGTCCCTCTCCACTTCTCTATCCCTACTCAAATCTTTGAATACACGTGGTAGCTATAGGAATTAAAATCATTAGTCTAAACAGCGATGTCTGTATTATCAATTTTAGACGGCAAAGACTGTTTTTATTTATTTTTCTCTATCATATATAATAAAGATATAAATTATGCGCATAAATCTAAAAAAATTATGAATATTGAAATTAAATTACAATCGAACACTTGTCATAAGGCTGGTCTTGGGCACGTAGGAGAAATTTTTCTAGAAATTTCAGTCTCTCCGCTACCGTACGTTTAGTATTGTTCTTAACTACCCGCAGTAAGCCTGTTTTTTTTCCCCGGAAAAAAGTCCATTGATCATATATGATCATACATAAAAAAGAAGAAAACTTTACTTAACCGATGTACAATTTATAAAAGATCATATATAGTCATGTATGAGCATATATGAAAAGAAATAAAAACTCTTCTACTGTCGTACCGATTATTCAAGATCATATCGATACTGCCATTCTACACGAAGAGAAATTTATAACAATTACAATATATTATGGGAATGGTTCCCATAATGCATGGTAACCGTTTTTTTTTTTAATGTCGATTATAGGAACGGGACCCATATATATTATAGTTATCATTGCTATAATATTATAGTAATCGTTACTATAACATTATGGTAATGGTTTTACTATAATATTATGGTAATAGTTACCATTTAATATTTCTTAATGACAAATAAATATATTTGGTACAACAAAATATGACAGTTGATTCAAATAATTTTATAATTTGGCGGAAATATATCATTTATTTGTGGTAAGTAATTGATATATTTGTGACAAAGAACCTAAAATTTGACGATACTATACATATATTTGAAGCCCTTATTTATTTGTAGCAATTGGATCATTTCTTTACCACAAATAAATCACTTATTTCACGCAATTAAGCTACTCAAATATATTCTATCTTTCTCACAATTAAATATTTATTTCACCATATCCAAATATACGATATCTTTGGCTTAAATAAATCTTAGTCGGCTCAAATAAATCTTTTTTTCATTGTACAGCAAGATACATACGTAGAAAAAATCACTAGCATCTATCGATTTTGAGAGCAGACTTGCTCAAGAATTGAAAAAAATTGTTATATGGGTAATTGATGGTTTGATAAATAACATAAAAATATAATATGTTAAACTGTATTAAAAGATTTTTAATTTAAAAACAAGTAAGAGTAATCATTATCTCAAAATTTTCTCAACTTTTTTTTTTAACTTTCCGCTAAGAAAATTGTAAATTTTCAAAAATTCGGGAAGTTATTGGTTTCGGTCCGATTTACGAAAATCGAATTTCGACGTTTTGAGGTCCTAGGAAGCTATTCTGACTAATTTCAAGATGATGTCCGAGTGTATGTATGTAAGTATGTACGTACGTACGTATGTAAATACCTGTATCTTTTGAACGGATGAACCGATTTTGAACTTTAAGGTATCATTCGACGCGGCTTGTCAATATCTTGAAGCCGTGAGAGAATTGAGCTTGATCGGTAGGGCTCGTTCAGAGATATTTCAAAAATAAAATTTTTTCAAAAATGTTTTTTTTTCGATAACTTTTAATGTACTCGATGGATTAATTCCAAAATGGACTGGGCTCTAGAGCTTCATAAGCCGCGTCGAATGCCACCTTAACCATCAAAATCGGTTCATTCGTTCAAGAGAAACCGTTGTCGAAAGAATTAAAAAAAAAAATTTTTTATTTTTTCTGAAATATCTCAAAAACGACTCGATAAATCGAATTCAAAATTTGATCAGCTTTAGAACTCGATAAAACGCGTCGATTGCCACCTCAACCGTCTCAATCGGTTTATTCGTTTGAGAGATATCGTTGGCGAAAAAATGGTGAAAAACCTTTTTTTTTTTTCGAAAACAACAGCATACAAACGTATTTTCGAGCTCGAAGAGCTCGAAAATGTATTCACAATAATGTTTTCGAGGTTCTTGAGCTCGAAAACAGCGGGAAGTTTTGGGGCTGGCCCGCAGGGTCAACTGACAGACCGATTTTTTTTTTTATAACACTCAATGTTATTGACAATATGTTATATCCCATACAGGTAGCAGCAGTCAATATGTCGTAATTAAACAATTGTAGTAACTGGTATCTTAAATTAATATTACTTCTACACTACAATAATAACACACTTATATTAGAAATAATAACACCACAATTAAAAGCAGTAAAAGAAAGGCAATCAAAAACATAGTTTACAGATATATGCTGTTTAGTTGTCAATATAAGACTGATTGACTTTAGTCGCGCATCTATAAAACAAGAGAAGAAGGCATTTGTTTTCTAGCTATCCAAATATTTTAAAAATCAATTTCACATTCGTTACACAATTTATCAAAAAAATTTTTTTTTTACTTCTATTATTACTACTTATGCATTTAAACAAACGTCAGAAAAAGAGTTACTAGTTTTCTTTTATTTGCGACCGTGAAACGTTTTAATCGTCTCCTGAAAAATTTTCCAAATGTGGGATACGACGTATTAATTAATACTAATGCATTACTACGTATCTAATAATAGTAATGCATTACTGTACCAGGCTAGTATGCTTGGCACCCACTCATGGCCGCATAGTTAGTTGGCCATTCATAAAACCCTACACAGGATGCGTTTTACGATTGAACTTACATCCGTTAACATTGTTATCGATTTTGCAAAACAAAGTAGTTATTATATTTTCTGTTGTTTCCAATACAGTATATTATATTTAAAACACTGGTGTTTAAAAGACTAATGAAAAGTATATATACTTTTTTAGAAATTTTTAATTACACGAAAAGGGATAAAAATAACAGTAAATTAAATAATAAGATAATTTTTTAAAGAAACCGAAAATTTATTTCATAATTTTTATAACATTTATAGTTTAATAAATATAATCGATTTCATGCAAATAATTTTTGAGAACTCGAAATATCTTGGAATATTTTTTTGACCATAGTGACTATAGAGGAAATAATTAATGGAATTTATTTTTTGATGGTTGGTCCACAGTAATGGGTTGGCATACAGTCGTAATTGTAACAGGCTCCGCTGCAACACTCATAATCCTTTTCGCACTTTAATGAGAAATAATAAATTTTAATTAATAATTACTTATAACTCAATCAACAATATGGAAACCTGTGGTAAAATGGGACACCATTTTTGAGATAAAAATTTTTTTTTCGTTTTAAAACGAACAGGATTTTTTTTTTTGCATCTCAGAAATCGTTTTTCATTTTGCCCAAGATTACTATAATATTTTTTTTTATACAAATTTTTGGAGTTTACTCCTTAAGAATCGATTTTCATATAAGGAGCCCGGTATGGAAAAAATATGAGGAGTAAAATACGTTCAACGAATGACCTTGTTACGACTATTCGCGTTACAACTTTCACTTTTCAGGCGTGAGTGTATAGGGTATGGAGACTATATATGTATATTAGGGTGGTCCTTATTTTGGACATTTTCGAATTTTTATACTCCCAGAGGCTTATGTGGTTCGAAATAAATAAAAAAAAATATCCTCAAAGTTTCAGGTCTCTATCTCAATTTTAACCCGTGCTGCAGAGCGATGTAAGTTTCCCATTTAAATAACACGGGGTTTTTGGCATTGAACGATTAAGTTTTTATTCCGGCTAAAGTAATTGTTTGAAAAATTTGAAATTCTGTAGACTTTATCCTCATATTAGCAGCTACTCCTCAGAATTTTTACAGATTTTCAGCTACTATAATTTTGGGGGTACAGCATGATGAAAAGAAAAGAAAAAAATTTTTTTATTTCAATCTAAAATTTTTTTTAAATAACATATCAAATCACTCTGCATCCTTTTCAGAAGTTCTTCCTTTTTTTATTCTCGCACCCAAGTGGGTGGACGGCATACCCGACTAGAATTTCTTCCTGATTTGCCTGAAGTACCATAAGGACCGTATCAGGTTAATGTATGGTTTGCCTTATTAGGGCAAACCTGACAAGTTCCTTGTCAGGACCTCATCAGGATATCCTTATTCAAAAAAAACTTATTTGCCATCAGGTCAACCCGACTAGTTCCTGATCAGGACCTCATCAGGATTTTCCTATAAAAAAAAAAGTCATTTGCCATCAGGTCAACCTGACGAGTTCCTGATCAGAACCTCATCAGGATATCCCTATACAAATAAGAAGTTATTCGTCATCAGGTCAACCTGACGAGTTCCTGATCAGGACCTCATCAGGATATCCCTATACAAATAAGAAGTTATTTGTCATCAGGTTAACCTGACGAGTTCCTGATCAGGACCTCATCAGGATATCCCTATTCAAAAAAAAAGTTATTTGCCATCGGGTCAACCTGACAAGTTCCTGATCAGAACATCGTCAGGATATCTCTATTAGAAAAAAAGTTATTTGCCATCGGGTCAACCTAACGAGTTCGTGATCGGGACCGTATCTGGATATCTTTATTTTTAAAAAAACTAATTTGCCATCAGGTCAACCTGACGAGTTCCTGATCAGGACCTCGTCAGGATATCTATATTAAAAAAAAAGTTATTTGCCATCGGGTCAACTTGACGAGTTCCTGATTAGGACCGTATCTGGATATCCTTATTTTTAAAAAAACTAATTTGCCATCAGGTCAACCTGACGAGTTCCTGATCAGGACCTCGTCAGGATATCTATATTAAAAAAAAAGTTATTTGCCATCGGGTCAACTTGACGAGTTCCTGATTAGGACCGTATCTGGATATCCTTATTCAAAAAAAAGCTATCCCATTCCTTCAAATATTTTATTTACAGGCTAAAAATTTAAAAAAGTACCAAAGAATATTATCTAAAAATCACGTCAATCATTGTAGCACAGATTTTTTACTTCTTCATCAGTTATTCTTTGACATTATAATGAATATTATATTTACACTTTCAAGATCACTTGTGTATGTCAGGCCAGTGGATAGCATCGAGGACTTTGAATCGAAAGGACGCAGGTTCGAGCCCAGCAGTTATCGGGATTTTTTCATCAATAAAAAATATGTTTACTTCCTCTAATTAATGCTTTCAATACAATAGATAAAATTCTCGATCGAATTAAAATTCTCTTATTTTTTTTTTGCAATTTAATATTTTTTTAAAAATAATTACTAATAAGGTAATCCTGATAAGGATTTGATGAGGATATTCTGGTAAGGACCTGATAAGGCAATCCTGATAAGGGCGTGATGAGGATATCCTGGTAAGGTCCTGATAAGGCAATCCCGATAAGGACCTCATGGGTCTTATGCGTTACATTCATATCAGAATCCTCGTCAGGATACCCTGATCGGGACCTTATTTGAAATAAGGTTAACCCGATAAGGACCTTGTCAGGCCCTTATGAAAAATTCTAGTCGGGTATCTTTGTTGCACTAATACAGTAATCAGGAACTTTGCATTAGTGTGCAGTAAAGTGTTCCTTAAAAGGATTTTTTAAATTTATTACGATCACCTCACAAACAGTTTCAATTACGGCAGAAAAAAATTCCCTTAAAGTTTGAGCTCTTAATTCCAACGGGACCACGTGTCGCAAATTTTGTGATTTTTTGAGTTTATTATATTTATTTATAAAAGAGATCTATTTTATTAATAATTTATTATAGTTAGAAAATTGTAAACAAATAATTATTTTGATATTACCCGATGAAAAAAGATTTTGTCTAATCATATATGATCATGCATAATTGTCTATATATGATCAGATCCAAAAATTGGCCAGGTCTGATCATACATAACTTGATCTGTTTATATATGAACAGATATGTTCATATATGATCATGCATGAACGAATATAGTCATTTTTAGAATCTCATTTAGAATATCTGTAAATTATTAATTAAGTAGTTCAATTAGGATTTATTGTCTTCATCAATATAAATGTCGGTTAAAATGAAATAAAAAAAATAAAAAAAAATTATTAACCATTGACTATTATTTTACTACGAGGTCACCCGTCCAATTAATGTCCCACGTCGATGCTACTTAACTTTGGTAATCGATGGTTTGTAGTCTGATCCTCTAGTCTGTGATACACTTACAATTGAGAAACGTTTATGGCATTACTTAACTCAAATAATCAAATTGATACATCCTACGTAAATAATGCACCTAATGATAAATTTGGTTCTGTACATAAAATACAATAGAATTCATCAGATACATATAATCAAATCTATTTATCTACCAACTTATAAATATTCGTATATCAATCGATTTCGATTAATACTTTTAAATTGCTGCCGGAACCTTTGAATATTTTTTAAGTATTGGGGATTTAAGTTTGATTGATAGTTGACAGAATAAAAATTTAATAACGTTGATATTAAAAAATTGCCATATTATTTAATATATATATATATATATATATATATATATATATATATATATATATATATTTAAATATTTATGGTTTCATATCAATGAAGTCTGATCAGATTTAATCACACATAGACATATATAACTACCCGATGAAAAAAGATTTTGTCTAATCATATATGATTATATATGTTCATATATATGATCATATATTATTATATATAATCATATATGAAGTTATATATAATCATGCATGATTATATATGGGGTCATATATAATTATATATAATTATATGTAATTATATATGACCCCATACATAATTAGATCTGATCATACCTGGCTGTTATAAGCCCATAAATAAGTCTATATATAATTAGATCTGATCAGATCTGATTATATATGAGTCTATGTATAATTAGATATGATCATATCTGGCTGTTATAACCCCATATATAATCATATACAAGTCTATATATGATCAGATCTGATCATATATGAGTCTATATATAATTAGATATAATCATACCTGGCTGTTATAAACGTATATATGATCATATATAAGTCTATACATAATTAGATCTGATCAGACATGATTGATACAAATCCATATATAATTAGATATAAGCATATATATAATTATACAGACATGACTGATATAAACTTATATGTAGTTATGTATGTCTATGTGTGATTAAATCTGATCAGAATTCATTGATATGAAACCATAAATATTTAATTATGTATATAGTTCCAATAAATACATATATATATATATATGTATATGGGTCATTCCACCAAATAAAATTATTTTTACGGGGCGACCCTCGTCGATTTGGTTCAAACTTTGTGGAGTCGTTCTATATATTAAAAAAAAAATTCTCTGAAAATTTGAGCCTTTTATATGCAGCTGTTTCAAAGTTATGATTTTTTGAATTTTTTAAAAATTTTTGTTTTCAACTTTTTCATTAATTTTTTTAAAGGAGAAAATTTTTTTTTTAAAATGAGCACATAACAGTTTTTCGTAGGAAAAAATCTCAGCTTTCCAATAAAAATATCTATTTTTCATTTTACGTTACAAAAGACCTTTTAAAATTCGATTAAAGACGAAAAAACGATTTTCATGACTGTGCGGCGCTTGATACATCTAATTTGATATTTTTTTCTGAAAGCTGAGACTTTTTCCCACAAAATATGTGATTTTCACGATGTGCATATTTTTTGTTTGAATAAAATTAAATAAAATATAAACTCTCTATGATTAAAAAACGTTAATTCTTATTTTTTTTTGAGGATGGTGATACATTTTTACCACATATATATTCTAAGCTATCAACAATAAGTGAGATAGGGTGCACTGCTTGTGTTTCTTTTACCGTTTATGACTTAAAGTATCGTACGTCTAAAACATTTATTTTCTAAAAGAAGTCATCATTCCCTGATTAAACGTAACGATTCGAAACGATTTGTAATGTTAAATGCCCATAAAAAGGGTGATTCAAAAGTATTCAAAGTATTCAAAAGCCTTAAAAAGTATTTAAATTTTTTTTTCAATCGTTTTAAGTCGTTTCTTTCAATAAATGATGGTTATAACAGTGAAATCAACGCTGGTAAAATTTTGAATAGCCCGGATGTATAAATTTTGCGGTGTGAGGATATGTTTCCGGGTATGGATCTGCAGTAAAGCTCTAAAAACAAAAATTATAAAACCATTTTTCATGATACCAGCATCAATGGTTCAAGTCCAGGAATTATATCGTAATTTGAACTTTGATTCTTGTGTTTTGTTCAATAGTGATTTCAGACTATTGATGTCATCTGCGTTAATGACAGTTCTGACTTTGTAATCAAGTTTTATAAAAATTTGTGTGCATAATCAATAGTATTTATGGTTTCTGTTTAATTATAAATTGCAAAGCATAAGTTAGGCGTACACTAATGGTTGATCGCACCATTGGTCTTAATATAACTTGATTCTATCTGGCTGCTGACACTGATAATAATTTTCAATGCAGGTAATCATGAAAAAAATAGTGTGTAACACTAGATGAAACACGACTTCAGATTGCAGTTATTGTCAGCTTTTGTCTACGGTTCGGGCAGCCTACTTTACTTTCGTCTGACATCGTTTTGTTTCATCTCTTGCCACACAAAGAACTATTACAGTTTGTTAAAACTATAAAATCAATGACTTGTATTTAAATAATTATTGATTTTGTTTAAACAAAAAATATGCACATCGTGAAAATCACATATTTTGTGGGAAAAAGTCTCAGCTTTTAGAAAAAAATATCAAATTAGATGTATCAAGCGCCGCACAGTCATAAAAATCGTTTTTTCGTCTTTAATCGAATTTTAAAAGGTCTTTTGTAACGTAAAATGAAAAATAGATATTTTTATTGGAAAGCTGAGAATTTTTCCTACGAAAAACTGTTATGTGCTCATTTTTAAAAAAAAATTTTCTCCTTTAAAAAAATTAATGAAAAAGTTGAAAACAAAAATTTTTAAAAAATTCAAAAAATCATAACTTTGAAACAGCTGCATATAAAAAGCTCAAATTTTCAGAGAATTTTTTTTTTAATATATAGAACGACTCCACAAAGTTTGAACCAAATCGACGAGGGTCGCCCCGTAAAAATAATTTTATTTGGTGGAATGACCCATATATATATATATATATATATATTAAATAATATTGTAATTTTTTAATATCAATGTTATTAAATTTTTATTCTGTCAACTATCAATCAAACTTAAATCCCCATTACTTAAAAAATATTCAAAGGTTCCGGCAGCAATTCAAAAGTATTAATCGAAATCGATTGATATACGAATATTTATAAGTTGATAGATAATTAGATTTGATTATATGTATCTGATGAATTCTATTGTATTTTATGTACAAAACCAAATTTATCATTAGGTGCATTATTTACGTAGAATGTAGATAGACTTGTATATGATTATATATGGGGTCATAACAGCCAGGTATGATCAGATCTAATTATGTATGGGGTCATATATAATTTCATATAATTATATATAATTATATATGACCCCATATATAATCATGCATGATTATATATAACTTCATATATGATCATATATATGAACATATATAATCATATATGATTAGAAAAAATCTTTTTTCATCGGGATTATAATACACAAAACTATCAACCTTTTGTTTATTATTTATTGCTTAAAACAAATAATAAACTTAAAGGTGACCAACTTATTTAAGCAAATATTGAAAGAAATTTAATTTATTGATAATATTTATCAACTGTTAAACTGAGACATAATATGATTAGTGGCATTGATATACCGATCTCAGATATCAATTAAATGCATTATGTATTTTTGAAAAAGACACAGAGTCAAATAACATAAACAAAAATATTTCTTGAAAAAATCACAAAAAAAATTTTGCGGTAACTCTTCCCGTTAGAATTAAGAGCTTAAACTTTAAGGGAATTTTTTCTGTTGTAATTGAAAAAAAATTCTCCTGATTACTGTATTAGTGCAACAAAGATATGCCGTTCACCCACTTGGGTGCGAGAATGAAAAAAAGGAAGAACTTCTGAAAAGGATGCAGAGTGATTTGATATGTTATTTAAAAAAAATTTTAGATTGAAATAAAAAAATTTTTTTTCTTTTCTTTTCATCATGCTGTACCCCCAAAATTATAGTAGCTGAAAATCTGTAAAAATTCTGAGGAGTAGCTGCTAATATGAGGATAAAGTCTACAGAGTTTCAAATTTTTCAAACTATTACTTTAGCCGGAATAAAAACTTAATCGTTCAATGCCAAAAACCCCGTGTTATTTAAATGGGAAACTTACATCGCTGTGCGGCACGGGTTAAAATTGAGATAGAGACCTGAAACTTTGAGGATATTTTTTTTTATTTATTTCGAACAACACAAGCCTCTGGGAGCATAAAAATTCGAAAATGTCCAAAATAAGGACCACCCTAATGTATATAGTCTCCAAAGTATAGGGTATCCTACGAGGCAGCATACGAATGCATTGTATGTATACAATATACCTATATATACATATGGGGCATTCCATACCAAATCGGCCACTTTTTGAGGTCACCCCCTCCGATATTTTTGAAAAATTTATATGTTTTGGAGGCTGATAAAAAACGCTCTCATGAATTTTTTCGAATTTTTTTGACTACCCGTTTCCGACATACCGATTTTTTTCAAAATACGAGGTTTTTTTTTTAAACGGTTATAACTTCGCGAAAAGTACACCAATCGGATCGTTTTTTTTTTTCAAAATCTTCGTTTTTGAATGTTCTTTCCAGAAAAAAATACGTTTTTATTCTTAATCAATTCCTTCATTGTTTATTATAAGTTTGAAGCTAAAAAAATGTTTTTTGGAAATGTATGCCCCCTCCGATTTTTTTGAAAAAATTCTCAAAAAAACTTGGATGAATTTAGAAAATTTTGAGACCAATCCGATCGTGGACAAACAATTCGTTCTATTTTTTTTCTTAATTCGAAAAAAGTTTTTTTCCCTAAATATTGTTTTTCGACTTAATTTGACCAATGAACATTCTCAGATCGGTCTATTTAGATGCTATGATTTTTTTTAAATACTGTGCCGTTCGGAGCATACTATTTTTGGAAGTTTTTCTACTCATTCAATAAATAAATTTTAAAAATCAACTAAGAACTACTTATGAGTTATCTTTATGACCTAGGAGAAGTGGTACGTGGCCTTATTGGGACGATAGCCAATAAGGAATAAAAAATACCCAGGAAAAGATAGTAAATGAAATTGATCCGAATTTAAACCCCAAAGTAATAAAATAATGTTATAAGCAGATTTATTATCATTTTTGCTTTCTTTAGAATTTTTTGTTAAGAAAGCTATGGTCGCATTAGGATATTTTGTTTTGTACTCATTTACAACTTGAATCAAATATTGTTTTTGGTTTCCTCGTGTTGTTAAAATATTGATATACTCTTAAGTTAATTTAATTGCTCTTTCGGTGACATCATTAATTACTTTTAAATTGTTAACAATTCGTAAGTAAATTCGGATTCCTTACTTTTTTTTGAAAGATTTAACATTGAAAGAAATTTTTTGAAATTAGATGTGAAACGTGGGCGGGCAATAACGACTATTTAGAAAGCTTACGAAAGAAAGCAAAAATGATAATAAATCTGCTTATAATATTATAGACAAAGAAGTTATTGCATTTTTATTTCACCACTTTCCATTAATTCATTTTAAAGTTCGTCTGTATGAAGAAAGGTATGTTATTTCTATTACTTCTCATAAAACAATTTTTTTTTCCCTTGATTATCTGTTTAGGCCATGAAATCTACATAAATGATCATCGGTACTATAGTGATAATAATAATTATCTTTTATTTCAACGATTTTATAGTCAAAAACGGTAAAAATGAAAATAGAATTAAAAATATTATAGGATTGATAACAAACACAAGTTTAACGTTAAATAACTTTTGAAGGAGTTATTTTATCGAAAATCCATAAGAAAACTTTTTTGTAGAGCGTTCAATTTTCTATCAGAATATGCTTCGATCAAATTTTTACTCTCATTTGTTTCTGAGAAAAAAAATTAAGAGTCAAAAGTCTAAAAATCCCATGTTATTTAAATGGGAAATATAAAATGATTTCGGCACGGTTTAATGTGAAAATTAAGAGCCTGTTTGTGTTGGATATTTTTTTTTAGGTCATAAACTAAAGATTCAGGGGGCGATCGGTAAATAAAAATCGATTTGGGAAATAACGGACACCCTAATATATATATAATATATATAAGTATATAATGTATACTCTACGGCGTCTTTAAATGATAAATATATATATTAGACTGTTTTATATTGAGCGACTATTTTTTTTTTTTTTGAAGAACTTTGAAAAATCGAAGGGTATGTTAAAATATGTTGACAGTTAAGATATGAGCTCTTAATATTGATATTTAGAGGTGGCTGTTGATAATTTTTGGTTTTTCATTTAGTAACATGGTAAAAAATACATAACTTCCGAAAAAATCAAGATACAGAAAATTTCTCCCCAAACATTTTGTAGCAAATTTACCGACCTACAAAAAAGGTCTCATATGATTTTTGCATAAATTCAACCATTCTCAAGATAACCGACGTCAAAGTTTGATACAATTCGAAGAACTTGTTTTTGCTCGTTCTGAATTTTATACCATGTCGACTAATGAGAATTCAGAAATTCTTAATACAGTTTTTTTGTAGGAAATTGAATGCTCTACAAAAAAAAGTCTCTTATCATTTTTTGATAAATCCATCTGTTCGAAAGTTATTGGAGCATGAAGTCAAGTTAGAGTAAATTTTGAGATCTTTTTACTTTTCCGGCGAAACTATCGGACTTATTATAAAATGTCATAGGATATGTTTTGTAGACAATTTTATTTTCTAGAAATTATCATTGATAAAGTTTTTCTAAATTCTGCATTGTTTTCTAGTTATTTCCATTTTATTGCCAAGCTCTTAAAATCGATAAGAATTATTTTTTTTTCGGTGCTTGGCAATAAAATGGAAATAACTCAGGTGTCTAATTTTCCGTTCCGTCGAAACCACAACCCGGCGTCACCGCGTCTTTTCGTCAGTTGACCACAAGTCTTACTGTTGAATGCACACGCTGTGATTATTCCGCATATAATTATCAAGCCAGTAATTAAATATTCGACAACTGCTTAATTAACTGATTATCTGATATAATTTCAATCCATCGGTGAAGGATAAGTATTTATCAATATTATCCATTTATTATTTGGATTTATTTTATTAAATTTAAACCTTCTTTCGCAAATAATAGGACCGCGGGTTAGTCTAGTCAACAAGTGCCTTTTTGACGAAAACCTGTTTAACCTCATCGAAAATTATGGTTTTGGTCTCATTCGATTCGAAATGGCATCTAGAAAAAATCTTCAAGTGGAAAATTGGGGCTCGCAAAAATTGTAAAAGTTATAAACAATTTAGTGAAAAAAAAAAAAGGGTTTGGTTTTTTGCAAATATTTCGAAAAATATTTGAGATATCCAAAATTAGAAAAAAGATCCTCAAAGAGGAGGAAATTTCCTAAAAAAAAGTCCTACCTCCCCGAATTGTACCGACAATATTTATAATTTTAATTTAACGGTGAAAATGGGACTAAAAACGGGTAGCGGCGCGTGCACGCGCGTCAACCGAATCAATAGCATGATGAATAAAAATTATTTTAACCGATAAAATATAAATATTAAGGAATAAAAAAAATTTGGTACTTTCAAAACACATGAATAAATAATAATCCGCCGAATAAAAATTTTTACCCCGATTTTTCAATTAACTATGCTTTTGTTAATTAGTTAATTTTGACCTGTTGAAAGTTTACATAAAAACCCTGATTATTTCTAAACTAAAAACCCAGAATTTTTTTCACTTCTTGGAGCTATTCTTGAAAGGGTTTGAAAAAGATCGCCGTTGGAAAAATTAAAAAATTTCGATTTTTCACTTTTTTATTAACAATCTAAGGTAGTGAAAAACGAATAACTTAAATAAAGCAATGAAGAAAATTTATTTTTAAAATTTTTTTTATTATTTCGTTTTTTTATCGCTAAAAGCTACATAACAATAATTTTTAAAAAATTTTTACTTGCGTTGTTTAAAAAATTGTTATAAACAAATGCATTGTTAATAAGATTTTAAAAAAATTTTTTTTTCGGGAATAAGACGCTTAATGAAAATAATGATTTTAAAAAAAAAAATCGTTTCTTAAAAAAATTTATTTATTGCTAAAAAACGCATTTGCTGATTAACAATTTTTTTTTGTTGCTTAATACTAATATTAAGGAACCATTTTTCTTTTAAAAATCATCATTTATCATGTTCTCTTATATTGTAAAAAAAAAATTTCTTTTGTTCATTTTTTATTTGTTTATTTAACAAAAAATTTGTTATAAACAAATGAATTTTTATGCAATTATTTATATAAAAAAAATTCAACGTTTTTTTTTATTTGTAGTTCATAAAATGCTTAGACTAAAAAAAAAAAATTAAAGAATTTTTTTTATATAAATACTATCATTCATAATTCATTATATAATTGAGTTAGAGCTTCGGTTAAAAGCTCAATTTGTTTATTAATTAATAAAGAATAAATAAGGCTTGAAGTGTTCTAGTCGTATCTTCAATAATTTATAAGTTATTTTAATAACAATGAAGAAAAACAGAAAGGTAGCGACAAGTCCAAGTGTACAATAATTTTAAAAATTATATAAAAAATATAAAAAAATTTTTTCGCAAAAAAAATACACATGGTTGTTTTTAGTATTTTTTGTAGTATTTAAAAAAAAATATTGCATAAAAATTCATTTGTTTATAACAAATTTTTTGTTAAATAAACAAATAAAAAATGAACAAAAGAAATTTTTTTTTTACAATATAAGAGAACATGATAAATGATGATTTTTAAAAGAAAAATGGTTCTCACGTATAAAGCACATACATACACATTCACACACACACACATTCACACACACACACACACACACACACACACACACACACACACACACACACACACACACACACACACACACACACACACACACACACACACACACACACACACACACACACACACACACACACACACACACACACACACACACACACACACACACACACACACACACACACACACACACACACACATACATCCATACGTTCAATATCTTGTGTCAATTGTTCAACGAGTTACTATCATTATCATATCTCAACTCTCTGAATCTTTCTCATTGTAACGTCTTCAAAGGGTTTTATGCCGTAGTGCTTTCCCTAATTTTTTTGGGTCAAAATATAATCATCATTTTGATATACCCAAACCACGACTTTCATTAAATAATAACTATTTATCCTATCCATCCTTATAATCACTTAATTTAAGTTAAATCATTAACTCAATTTAATTTGCAGGTAAATTTAGATTTAAAATACAAAATAAATAATAAAAAATAAAAGGAACAATTTCATGCTAACAAGACATTTATATTGAGTACGGAAATGATTACGAGCTCCCTTTTCAAATATTCGCGCGAAATAATTTTTAAAAATTATAACCAGCTGGTAATTGAAACTTTCACGCATATGGAGTTAAAGAATTAGATTTTCCATTTTCCATCATTGATATAGTTTTCACTGAGCCACAAACTGTCACATGACTCACATCAACCAAACCGCGAAATAAAATTTTATATTCTACCGAAATATAAAATATTCCCATAAAAAATACGTCACCATAACAATTAAATACTTAAATGTTTTTACTATGGATTATATGAAATTATAATTTAGTGAGTTACTAAAACTTTTTATAAATTAAAAACATAATATATTCCCTGGTTAAAAAAGTGAATTAAAAAGGATTAAAAAAGCACACATACTTAATACTCCTTAATACTCTTTAATACTCTTAATTCTCCGGAGAATTCAGATCGAACATAAAATGAATCCTTTTTAATTCTCCATCATCTAGCGACAAAATTATTATCGTTTTAGGATTAAAAAGAATAAAAAAGGATTAAATATTTTTAATCCTAACTTATCCTTTTTAATTCTAAAATAATATTGCAATTTCTGATCGCGCGGAGGATTCAAAAGTATAAAAGAGGATTCAAAAAATTTTAATTCTAACTAATTCTTTTTAATTCTAAAAAAATATTCAATTTCTGTTCCCGTGGAGGATTCAAAAGAATAAAAGAGGATTATAAAAAGTTTAATTCTAACTAATCCTTTTTAATTCTAAAATAATATTGCAATTTCTGATCGCGCGGAGGATTCAAAAGTATAAAAGAGGATTCAAAAAATTTTAATTCTAACTAATTCTTTTTAATTCTAAAAAAATATTCAATTTCTGTTCCCGTGGAGGATTCAAGAGAATAAAAGAGGATTCTAAAAAGTTTAATCCTAACTAATTCTTCTTAATTCTAAAATAACTTTGAATTTCTGTTCTCGCGGAGGATTCAAGAGAATAAAAGAGGATTCAAAAAAGTTTAATCCTAACTAATTCTTTTTAATTCTAAAATAATATTTAATTTCTGTTCCCGTGGAGGATTCAAGAGAATAAAAGAGGATTGGAAAAAGTTTAATGCTAACTAATCCTTTTTAATTCTAAAATAATTTTAAATTTCTGTTCCCGAGGAGGATTCAAGAGAATAAAAGAGAATTCTAAAAAGTTTAATCCTAACTAATTCTTTTTAATTCTAAAATAACATTGAATTTCTGTCCTCGCGGAGGATTCAAGAGAATAAAAGAGGATTCATAATAGTTTAATCCTAACTAATTCTTTTTAATTCTAAAATAACTTTCAATTTCTGTTCTCGCAGGGGATTCAAGAGAATAAAAGAGAATTGGAAAAAGTTTAATTCTAACTAATCCTTTTTAATTCTAAATTAATATTAATTTTTTGTTCCCGAGGAGGATTCGAGAGAATAAAAGAGGATTCAAAAAAGTTTAATCCTAACTAATTCTTTTTAATTCTAATATAATATTTAATTTCTGTTCCCGTGGAGGATTCAAGAGAATAAAAGAGAATTGGAAAAAGTTTAATTCTAACTAATCCTTTTTAATTCTAAATTAATATTTAATTTTTGTTCCCGAGGAGGATTCAAGAGAATAAAAGAGTATTCAAAAAAGTTTCATCCTAACTAATTCTTCTTAATTCTAAAATAACTTTGAATTTCTGTTCTCGCGGAGGATTCAAGAGAATAAAAGAGTATTCAAAATAGTTTAATCCTAACTTATTCTTTTTAATTCTAAAATAATTTTTAATTTCTGTTCCCGTGGAGGATTCAAGAGAATAAAAGAGGATTGGAAAAAGCTTAATTATAACTAATCCTTTTTAATTCTAAAATAACTTTGAATTTTTGTTCTCGCAGAGGATTCAAGAGAATAAAAGAGGATTCGGAAAAATTCAATTCTAACTAATTCTTTTTAATTCTAAAATAATGTTGCAATTTCTGTTCTTCCCGTGAATTCGAGAGAATAAAACAGGATCCGAAAAAGTTATATTCCATCTTATTTTTTTTTAATTTCAAAGTCATGTTGCAATTCCTGTCCTCGCTGAGAATTCGAGAGAATTGTCACCATAACAAAAATAATTATTTTTCTTTTAAGGGCATTCTCAGACAGTGCCCCCCCACTTTTTAAAAATATGCAATGACTTTCAACTATCATAACCATATTAAAATTTTATTAATCAATTAAAAAAAAATCAAAATTTTAATTGAAAAAAGGACAACGTAGTCGTAATTTCGTTGCGATATAGAATTTAGAAAAAATTACTTACCCAACAAAATTAAAAAATTCTAATTATAAAATTGACAGGACGATTTCACGAAAATTTATTTAACGAATTTTGTTTAACTTCGAATTGATATCAAGTGTAAATAATTTTTTTTTTATATCTATATATCGGCGAAATTACAACTACGTTGTCCTTTTTTCAATTAATGCTTCAATTTTTTTTTAATTAATTGCTAAAAATTTGATACGCTTATAACAGTTGAAAGTCATTCAAAATTTTTAGAAAGTGGGGGGCACTGTCTGAGAATGGCCTTAAACTTTGAAAAACAAAATAATAATGATTAGTAATTATTTATATATTAAAATTTTATTCTGGGAAAGAAAAGAAATAATAATTTTATACGTGAAATTTTATTTTTTTTTATGGAGAAATTTGTGGAAAAAAAAAGTAATTAAAAGAGAAAAAGGCAACGGGAAAAAAATGTAAGAGTGATCGTGAGACGCTCGCCGACCGACAATCTGGCGGGAGAGAGTAAGTGAGCGAAAGTTAGTTCCGCGCTTACCGCTAGAGCGTGCGGGCTTCTTGGATATGGACACTTATAGTAGAAGTGTTAAAAGCTAATGCAGCGGACGTTAATCGTCAGTCTTCACTCTACTGCTACCAAGTGAACTTTGCGTAGCAGAGTGGCAAGTACCTACTGATAGTGGCGCAGTATACCCTGCACCACGTCCTATATATATATATCTGGTATAGATAATATATTATTTTTGGTATAACCAGTGGTCTTCCCCATGGACAATTCGGGATATCCATCCCACTTCGGGCTCTCTATATTTTTCTTGAGAATAGTTCTTTATTCTTTTCGATTAATATGAAGAGAATTAAAAAGCATTACAAATTTCAAAATATGAATTCTCCTCAATTCGATTTAATTCTCTGAAGAGAATCAAAAAGTATTAAAAATTACAAAATATGAATTCTCCTCAATTCTATTTAATTCTCTGAAGAGAATTTAAAAGTATTAAAAATTTTAAAATATGAATTCTCCTCAATTCTATTTAATTCTCTGAAGAGAATTTAAAAGAATAAAAAATTTCAAAATATGAATTCTCCTCAATTCGATTGAATTCTCTGAAGAGAATTAAAAAGTATTAAAAGTTTCAAAATATGAATTCTCCTCAATTCTATTTAATTCTCTGAAGAGAATTTAAAAGTATTAAAAATTTTAAAATATGAATTCTCCTCAATTCTATTCAATTCTCTGAAGAGAATTTAAAAGTATTAAAAATTTTAAAATACACTTATCCAAAAAATTAAAGGAACAAGAAAATTTTATAAATTTTTTAGTGATTTTTGGAAGGCTGTAGTTTCGTGAAAAATCATCGCATCGAAAAAATAAAAAAAGCAAATTGAAGCTTGAAATCTCTAGTTTAAAGATCTTCTAGCAAAATATTTTTTTGAACCACGGTTTTTGCGGAATCATAAGAAAAAGGTCGAGACAAAATTTTTCTAAATTTTTTAGTTTTGTTTTTTAGGTCTACGGGGCCGGGAAAAATTTTTTCAAAAAAACGAATTCATAGCTCGTTTAGGAAATTTATTCAGCTACAATTTGCGTTTTTTTGTTTCTCTGTACGACAATTTGCTGCTGAGATATCAGCCTTTAAATGAAAAAGGAGCCTTTTGTCTTTGATTATTGATATCTCAGCAAGTATTGGTCACACAGTAATTCAAAGGGCAGTTTAATAAACTTGAATAAATTCCCTACAAGCTACATTTTCGATTTTTTCAAAAAAAAATTTTTTTTCATCCTTGATATCCATTTGAAAAACGCACAAAAAATGACCATTTTCTGGTTTTTTAGTCAACTCATCGCTACTCTGCAAATATTGATACAAAAAATAATGTTGCCAGGTAATTTTACAGCTTAATGTACCCCCAAAAACCCTGGAAATTTTCAGATTGATCCATTGAACCGTTTGTCCGGTCCGATTGCTCAAAGTTTTGCAAAAAAATTAAAGGAACAAGTTTTGTTCCTTAAATTGTGTAATCGTTACCAAAATGAAAAAATTAATTTTTTTCGGATTTTCTTTCATTTTTGCGTTAGTTATTCAGTAAATGTAAGGTCAAGAGGAAAAAAAAAAATTTTCCAAAAAACGAGACCAAACAAGAATTTTTTTACATTTTTTTTTTTTTACGTTTCATTCGGGCCCAGGTAGGAATCGCCAAGGCTGACGATAGGCCGAGCCTTGGCCCTGTTGTCACTTGCCAAGCTTCGGCAGCTGACCATTGGGCCAAGCCCTGGCCGAGGCTTGGTCCAATGGTTTCATTAAATTTAGCCGAGCCTTGGGTAGTGACCATTGGCCCAAGCCTCGGCCAGGGCCAGGCCCGATAGTTAAATTTTTGTTAAATCGAGCCTTGGCCGCTGACCATTGGCCCGAGCCTCGGCCAGGGCCAGGCCCGATAGTTTAATTGTTGTTAAATCGAGGCTTGGCCGCTGACCATCGGCCCGAGGATCGGCCGAGGCTAGGTCCGATAGTTTAATTTTTGTCAAGCCGAGCCTTGGCAGCTGACCATTGGCCAATGCCTCAGCCTGGTTTAAATTTTTATTTAATATTAAAATTATCAACTTTGCATGTATCTATATATATGTATACAGAGAAGACCAGGGCATAACGGTCTACCGAGTATACGATTAATATCAAGAGTTGAAATTTTTTAAAAAGTAAAATTATTTGATATACAATAATTTTCATTTAATTAGTTATTGCTATGCACAAAACTTTAGTTAACATGAAATTTTTATTTTTGGCGGTCAAAATGGGGTATCCTTTAAAAAAGTTGAAAAAAAAAATTCTGAAAGTTGATCAAATTTCATTAAATTCAAATTTTTTATATGTAATATACATAAAGAAAAATTACATTTCACATCATTGGTGGATACGAAGGCAAAAAAAAATTTTTTTTTGTGGGGCAGAGAGGCCCCTCTCCAAAAAATGATATTTTTTTTTTTTATTAAATTGTTTTCAACATTAAGAATATATTTCTTTCTCTTGACAATTATTTTTGGTTTTATAATACTCAAAAAAAATTTTTTTAGGTGTAATAAATCGTTTCCCCTCGATTAGCTTAATTACTAATTGTTATTTAATAAAAAATAACAATTCGATATTTTTTATTTGTCATTATTGTGAACCCAAAAAACGTGTTTTTTGATTTTTTAGATTACAGATTATTTTGCATTAAATTATTCATTTATATCAAATCATAAAATTACAAATTGATATAAATATGTCATTACTCATCAGACAATTTTAAGTTCATTAAATAAAACTACATTTCACCCCATGTTTACGATTTAATATTTTTAAATTAAATTGTATTTAAATAATTAACAAGCAAAAAAATCATGATTATTTGGACATCAGATTTAGCACAGTGGATAGCGTCCCGGCCTAGTAATCAGAAGGATCTCAGTTCGAACCCCGGTAGCCCCCAAATAATTTTATTCGTTATTTCCCATTAATTCAGTAATTAGTTAATTACAATTCAATGTAATGTTGATAAAAGTGTGATCAAACTTTTTTTAGTTATATTTATTAATTTAAATAATAACATTTGAGATCGAGCATTGGGTGAGCCTTAGATTTTTTGCTTCCCGAGGTTTGGCCGAGGCTTGATTTTTTGTTTCCCAAGCCTTGGCCAAGGCTCAATTTTTCGTTTCCCAAGACTCGGCCGAGGCTTGATATTTTGTTTCCCAAGGCTTGGGACATGGTTATCATCCAAGGCTTGGACCAATCCTTGGCCTAATGCTCAGCCAAGGCACGTGCCAAGCCTTGCATAATCCTAGTGACGCTTGGCCAAGGCTTGGTCCAAACCTTGCCCAGTTGTTCTTTCCTACCTGGGGGGGGTTATTTTTTTTTCGTTTTTCGGAAAAAAATTTTTTTTTTCCTTTTGACCTTACATTTACTGAATAACTAACGCAAAAATGAAAGAAAATCCGAAAAAAATTAATTTTTTCATTTTGGTAACGATTACACAATTTAAGGAACAAAACTTGTTCCTTTAATTTTTTTGCAAAACTTTGAGCAATCGGACCGGACAAACGGTTCAATGGATCAATCTGAAAATTTCCAGGGTTTTTGGGGGTACATTAAGCTGTAAAATTACCTGGCAACATTATTTTTTGTATCAATATTTGCAGAGTAGCGATGAGTTGACTAAAAAACCAGAAAATGGTCATTTTTTGTGCGTTTTTCAAATGGATATCAAGGATGAAAAAAAATTTTTTTTTGAAAAAATCGAAAATGTAGCTTGTAGGGAATTTATTCAAGTTTATTAAACTGCCCTTTGAATTACTGTGTGACCAATACTTGCTGAGATATCAATAATCAAAGACAAAAGGCTCCTTTTTCATTTAAAGGCTGATATCTCAGCAGCAAATTGTCGTACAGAGAAACAAAAAAACGCAAATTGTAGCTGAATAAATTTCCTAAACGAGCTATGAATTCGTTTTTTTGAAAAAATTTTTCCCGGCCCCGTAGACCTAAAAAACAAAACTAAAAAATTTAGAAAAATTTTGTCTCGACCTTTTTCTTATGATTCCGCAAAAACCGTGGTTCAAAAAAATATTTTGCTAGAAGATCTTTAAACTAGAGATTTCAAGCTTCAATTTGCTTTTTTTATTTTTTCGATGCGATGATTTTTCACGAAACTACAGCCTTCCAAAAATCACTAAAAAATTTATAAAATTTTCTTGTTCCTTTAATTTTTTGGATAAGTGTATCAATTCTCCTCAATTCTATTTAATTCTCTGAAGAGAATTTAAAAGAATTAAAAATTTCAAAATATGAATTCTCCTCAATTCTATTTAATTCTCTGAAGAGAATTTAAAAGTATTGAAAATTTCTAAATATGAATTCTCCTCAATTCTATTTAATTCTCTGAAGAGAATTTAAAAGTATTAAAAATTTCAAAATATGAATTCTCCTTAATTCTAGTTAATCCTCTGAAGAGAATTTAAAAGTATTAAAAATTTTAAAATATGAATTCTCCTCAATTCTATTTAATTCTCTGAAGAGAATTTAAAAGTTTTGAAAATTTCTAAATATGAATTCTCCTTAATTCTATTTCATTCTCTGAAGAGAATTAAAAAGGATTCAATTCATTTTTAATCCTCTTTAATTCTCTTTTTTAACCAGGGTTATGTGCTAATTATCAATACCTGAATAATTTATTTATTAAAATAATAATATTTCTCATAAAAAGTTACTTCTATTAAACATAAATTTATTTAAGTGTGAACGCTCCAGAGCGGAGTGAATGCGGATTTAAATCAAATCCTGATTCACTTCCGATTTTTTACAGTGTGGCTGCCACAGATTTTTTAACCTCCCGCTAAGAAAATCAATGATTTTCAAAAAAATTCGGAAGGTTATTAGAATCTGTAACAGCTATATATAGATTATTTTTTTCCATGCATAAATTCTAATTAATTATTATTAAAAAAAAAGTTATCGCATTAATTAATACGTATGAGTTTATATAATCATTAAAATTCACAATCAACCACCAATTCGGCTTCAGAAATAAACACTCTACGATAGAGCAAGTTAACAGAGTATTCAACAACATATCCAACGCACTAGAAGAAAAAAAATACTGCTCTGCAGCATTCCTAGACATACAGCAAGCGTTCGACAAGGTCTGGCACACGGGTCTCCTATACAAAATTAAGAAGGATCTACCTCAGTACTACTTGCTATTAAAATCATACTTAAGCAATCGCAAGTTCTACGTGAGACATGGACAAGCCAAATCCACATTCCACCTGGTTCAAGCTGGAGTCCCACAAGGCAGCGTCCTTGGACCATTCCTGTACACACTATTCACGGCTGACCTACCTGTGGACGAGCAAACCACTACAGCCACCTTTGCTGATGATACAGCAATTATAGCAGCAGATACTGACCCTACGACGGCTTCAGAACTACTGCAAAAAGGGCTCAGTCAGGTACAGTCATGGATGGAGAACTGGAGACTAAAAGCAAGTCCAACTAAGTCAGTCCAAATCACCTTTACCACCAGAAGAGGTGACTGTCCACCAGTCACGCTATATGGTGAACCTCTCCCTACTACCAACGAGGTTAAATATCTTGGCTTACACCTAGACAGACGTCTAACCTGGGCTAAGCACATAAAAACCAAGAGGAAGGAAATGGAACTAAAAACAAGACGACTATACTAGCTACTTGGTAAAAAATCCAAGCTCTCGCTGAATAATAAATTAAACATCTATAAAATTATCCTAAAACCCATCTGGACGTAGGGCATACAACTATGGGGAACGGCCAGCAACTCAAATCTAGAAATATTACAAAGATTTCAAAACAAAACAATTAGAAACATTGTTAATGCCCCCTGGTATGTATCCAACGCAATAATAAGCAGAGACCTGAGCATCCCGACTATCAAGGAAGAAATTATGAGACTGAGCGTGAAATACGAAGGCAGACTAGAAAACCATCCAAATCCCATGGCATCAGAACTACTAAACAAAGAGACAACTAGAAGACTAAAACGGTTCAAAACAATTGATCTAAAAAATCGTTTTCAATAATAGTGGACATTGTCCTAATTACCCGTCATGTACATAGAATCACAAAAATCACTTATTGTTATCATATAACAGATTGTAATTTAAATATATAATAAAAAAAAAAAAAAAAAAAAATTTTAATTCAAACATTTAAATGGTAATATTTAAAAATATATATGAAATTTGTATTAAATATATATTATTGCACTTACATTTTTTTTTACGCTATCGATACTTTTACCAATGTCTTTGTAGACAATCAACATTTAAAATGTCTATTTATACTAGTGACCCCACTCGATGTGATGATGGAAACCCGTACTTGTAATTTAATTGCTTGCTGTGACGTACGTGGTTCCAAAATTTACTTAAATTAATTTTCCTCTTATCAATTCGTCGAAAACACTTAAAAGTGCTAAAATTCGAGTACAGGCGAAGCGACAATTACTCTTATCTACAAAAATTATTGTCGGTTGGGTAAAACAAAATAATTATTATATTTTTTCGAGTTATCCATGTGAAACATCACATATTTTAGATATGCAACTTATATATAGACAGAAAAAAAAACTTTATTTGCTTAGCGTTCGCATATTTTTTTGTTTTCAAAATATTTTATTTAAATGGGAGATAATTAAATGAATTTCTATATATTATTTAAAAATTAACGAATTTTGTGTTCAGTATTATGGGTTATTATTAATTAATAATAATTATGTTAAAAATCTAACGGTCTCAACTCATAACGAACCCGCGATTTTTCTCGACAAATAGATACATATATATACTGTTTTTATTAGTAGAGACAAAATCTATAAACGACATCTAGCAGAGCATTTGAATTAAATTAAAAATGTAATGTAATTAAGTTGCGTTTTCTTTTTTTTTTTATTTTTGCTATTATTACAGGTAAAAAAAAATTTTTTATAACGTTTATATAAATTTGGATATCCGAAACCTTCAATTTGAATAAAAAAATTTATAAGTTTGAAAATAATATTTGTATATAAATTTATATATTTTAAAATTTCGTTAGGTAAAGTTTACATATATTTACAAATAAAACCAGGCATTCTACAAAAAATAGTCGCAATTGTTTGTTTCTAAATTTAAAAAAACATAATATATGTATAATATGTATGAACTGAGTCGAAAGTTAATTCGAGGTTAATTTAACGTAACTTATTATATACACGTTCCCACTAGACCCATCATAGGACCTGGTATACATTGACCATTGCAACAAGTATCCGAAACTCCACACTGAGAAAAAAATAATAAATACATTTAATAATTATACTCAATTCAATATATAATATAGAATATATATGTTAGGGTAATATATTTCCACAGAAGTTTTTTTAACTTCCTGCTAAGAAAATTGTAAATTTTCAAAAATTCGGGAAGTTATTGTTTCACCCCGATTTTCGTAAATCGAGTTTTCATCAGATGTCGACGTTTTGAGATGTCCGAGTGTGTGTATGTAAAACACTTTGTAACTTTAACTAAACTCTTTGTAACTTTTTAACTAATGAATCGATTTATCGCCATTATCTTTCCGAAGAATTTCAGATCATTTGATCATGTAGACTTGAAAATATTGGCGAATAACGAAAAAAAAAAAAATATTTTTTTTAGTTTTTTAGTGATTTCTCAGAAACGGCTTGAACGATCGACTTCATAATCTAATCAGCTCTAGTATTCAATGAAACGCGCTGATTGCCACCTCAAACGTCAAAATCGATTGATTAGTTCAAAAGCTATCGGCGTTGAAAAGTAAAAAAAATAACATTTTATGTTGTTTTTTCCGGATAAATAATTATATAATGTACTAAAATGTGTCTGAAGTCATACAAAATTTTCCTCTTTAAAGACTCTTTTGATTATCATGAAATGTCATTTAACTTGTTATTTAATTTCAATCATATTATCAATAAAATAATTGATAAAACCCAGTTTTTAATAGTTTCCTCGGATATTTTATATATTGTTGCTCTGACATGAGTCAAAACTTATTTAAATCTTGATTTTGATCACTGTCAATAACTTCTGCCTCAATACGTTTATTTTATTGAACATAATCGGTAATTAAAATTTGAAAACCGATTTTCATTAATGATTTTCGATTCTTAAATTTTCAAAATTTAGCATAGAACGTAACTTGTTAGAGCTTGAAAAGCCCATAAAAAAACAATTGCATTCAATAGGATTTGCGAAGAGTTCGAAAATATATTCACACTATTATTTTCAAGCTCCCTGAGCTCGAATCCAGCGGGAAGTTTTGGAGCGGGCCTGCCGGGCCAACCGACGCCCAGATTTTTTTTTAAGTGCTCAATCAAAATTTCAATCTACATATAGAAAAAAAAAATTATCACCGAAGATGAGCTTTTAATTCCAATCCTAAGTACTTACTATTTTATAAAGTGATAATTTTTTTTCCTATATGTAGATTAACATTTTGCTTGAGCACTTAAAACAAAAACTTCTGCGGAAATGAATCACCGTAATATATAATAATAGTATTTTGTTCGTACGGTGCTGCCGACTGCGATGCATGCAAAGGTTTCGGCAGCAAACAAAGCCACTACCAAAACTGCCAACAAAAATATCTTCATGTTAAACATCTCGTATAGTAGTTTAGTAAAGCCTTTACTACACTGCACAAAAAATACCAGTTTAAGTCCAAACTATCCGGGTGTTGAGATTATCCTGAGTCAAAAAACCAATTCAAGTTTATTCCTCAAAAGTTTCAATTCCTTTGATGTTTTTTTTTGCCGCCCAGAAAGTAACTCTACTTTAGTACTAAAAATTCTTAATGAGAACTATGAGGTCTAAATGCGAGTAATTTATCGATTTTAAATTATTATTAAGACCTCAGAATCCTCAACGAATGGAAAGTTATACTTCGGACTTGGGTTCAAATGCGGATAAAATTGTTCCTTCATGTTTTGAGTATTTGGAGGCTCTAATCCAGATTATGTTATTCCAGTTTACTCCTCAAAGTGGTAAAATTGGTCGTAACTAATACTTTGAGGACTAAACTAGGATAACTTTCTATACTGTTGTTGATCTTCAAATTCTAAATTGATCCTCAAAATCCTCATTGAGAACTTTGAGACTTTAATCCAAATTTTTTTTTATCGGTGTTAAAATTAACCCCGAAAACGCCGTTGAAACAACATAAGCACCAAGAAAAAAAAAGGCCATTCGGCAGCCGAAATGGAAGTAGATTTCTCATTATTAGGTTGTTTTAACCTTTCAAATGAAGACACCGACAAACCCTTATACAATACGATAAATAATACATTATAGAGAATAAAATTATGAAAATCTGTAAAATAGCTAAATTATTATTACCATCGTACTATTAACATAATTAATGTTATTCTCGCTATTGATATATCATATGATTTATATACTCTCAATAAAACAAAGTTGGATATAACCGCTTGAATTGAAATGTTTTCATTTTAAAAGTATTACACATCAATAACATGAATTCGAACAGTTTCATAAATTAACTAAATCGTAGAACTAATGCAATAGCTAAATTTCAAAAATTTCAATGAATAAGTGAATAAAAATGATAAAATTTTTGAAAAGTTTCGTCACGGGGACCAATACAATAGTTAGATTTCTATAAAATCTACTAAAAATGTATATTTTTAAGTAAAAATACTTAATTCAAGTATTTTTTACTAGTTTAAATAGTGCCAAGCAATCGTTTGCTTTTACGAAGTAAAGTGATTAAAATATTTTATTAGTTGTTTAATACTATAAAATAAAATATATTTTGTCAAAAAAAAATTATTAGACATGACTTTTTTAACTTCCCGCTAAGAAAATTGAAAATTAAAAAAAAAAAAAGAGGGACATTATTGGTTTCGGTCCGATTTTCGAAAATCGAGTTTTCATCAGATCTTGAAATTTTGAGGTCCTAGGAAGTTATTCTGACTTTAAAGTATAAGTAGTCGAATTGTTTTTCGAGCATAAAATAGCAGTATATAAATTGGACTTAAAAATACTTATTTATATTACTTACATGTATTCAGAAGCTATCGATACTTTGACCAATTACTTTATGGATTAATAATGATTTTAAACGGCTATTTGTTTCATTTTATCCCACTATATTTGATTATGTTAACTCGTGTCTTTTATCTAATTGCGTCATACAAAATAACTAAAGATTATCATAAATAGATGAATTTTTTTATCAACATTTATTTATATTTTCATGAAATGACCCAACAGCCTTGCGCCAGGGTCACATTAAGAAACATTAATGTTACAAGAACCAATGCAGAATACGATGATCATATCACTGTTAAAAATTTTTGTAAAATTACAATATTTTTACAAAGCAGTGGTGTCGTAAAAATTATAATCAATGTATGTCAATACAAGATTATAACGCAATTTGAGTAATTTTCCATGATGCGTTAGGAAAACTACTAAAATGAGTTGTAATTTTATCATCTTTGTATATAAATCGTACACGAGTTGTAATTTTACAAAACAGCACATTGATTTTAAATGAAATGCGTTTAAAATTTACAAAAGATATTTGTAATTTAATTTTCTACAATTTTCACTAAAAAGTATACCTTTTGTCCTATGTACACAGTCAACAGCAAAGATATTTATATAATCACTATAATTTAGTATCTTGAACAAGACTTTGGTAAGGAAAAATTAAAATTGTTGACAATATTTGTCATTTGTAATGTTCGGAATATTTTATTGAATTTCAAAATCGTTGGGTTGAATACATAAATATTTCTTATAGCTATTATCATTATCAAAATTCTCAGATTTTATATATATATACACTAGACTGATTAAAAAAAATCGAATAATTTTTTTTTTTCCATTATATTGAAAATATTGTTGGAAATGATGAAACAAAAATACTGTGAAAGTTTGAGCTCTTAATATTAATATGAACAGCTGCCGCATCGCAATTCTCTATTTCCCGTTTAAATAACATGGGAAAATTTATTCTTTAAGCTTTGGAATTTTGTAGCTCACGGTGGGACCAATACTTTTAAATGTTCACGACTTAATCCGATGGGAAATTTGACGCTCTACAAAAAAGGTCTCTTGTAATTTTTCGATATTTTTATTTTTTCAAAAGTTATTCATAGTTAAAGTTAGATTGACGATAAATTTTTACATTTTCTGAATTTTTTGACGCAACCATCAACTTTATCGGAAAATTTTACAAGATACTGTTTGTAGAGCATTTCATTTCCTATAACTTATCTTAGAGGAAAATTTCGATATTTCTCACAAGTCGAAAGTAATTTTCAATTAACTGAAAATTTAATATAATTAATTTTAAGCAACAAAATTTAGATTATTTAAGAAAATTTTCAGTTAATGGCAAATAACTTACAACTTGTGAGAAATATCGAAAATTTTCTTTAAAATAAGTTATAGGAAATGAAATGCTCTACAAAAAATGTCCTATAAAATTTTCCGATCAAGTTGATGGTTGCGTAAAAAAATTCAGAAAATGTAAAAATTTATCATCAATTCAACTTTAACTTCGAATAACTTTTGAAGAAATAAAAATTATAAGAGACCTTTTTTGTAGAGCGTCAAATTTCCCGTTAGAATAAATCATGAACATTTAAAAGTATTGGTCCCACCGTGAGCTACAAAATTCTAAAGCTTAAAAAATAAATTTCCCCATGTTATTTAAACAGGAAATAGAAAATTGCAATGTGGCAGCAGTTAATATCAATATTAAGAGCTCAAACTTTGACAGTTTTTTTTTTTTTCGTCATTTCCAACAATATTTTCGATATAATGAAGAAAAAAAAAATAGTCGATTTTTTTGGATCAATCTAATATACACTAATTTCTCTCTTATAGGCGATACTGGAAAATCTTATTATATTTTCTGTATAACTAGTAATTATCCACATATGCTCTAGATTAGCTACCGGTGTAACATTTAAAGTTTCGACTTGCATGTGTGCATCTCCATTTTTACAAAAGAAATTACAAATTTGCATTATCTGTCTATCATGCAATAATACATAAGAGTTATTTGTTTTGATTGACTTTGTATACAACTTGGTATCGTATACTTTACCTCCAAAAATATACCGATGATAACTAAATGCTGAACTACTTCCTGAATCATTTTCACTGTTTCATAACACTGCATTATTGTTAGTCCGTACACCACCTTTGGTGATCGAATTTATTTTTATTAATTTGTTCCTAACAGTAGTCCCAGGCTAAGGCATTAGATTCACTAAATTGTCTAAGTTTAAAAGTATTGTATCTAAGCGTACGGCAGGCCATTTGTTTCATAGCTCCATTAGGACCACTAACTTTCAATTTGAATAGAATACAACAGAATTAAAATTTTTAATTCGGTCGAATTCGGTCTTAGCGAATTTAACAGAATATAACAGAATTAAAATTTTTAATTCGGTTGAATTCAGTTGTTTAATCAGGGCAGCGTCACAATGCTGCTCTGCAAGTACTTTACTACCATCTTAGACATACGCACGGTATCGATAAAACACCAGTGCTGCCTTATCTGCCAGGAGATATTCCGCAAGTTGTTGAGAATGACCGTTGCCGTATTAACTGGAACGTGCGATTCGCAACAACGCGGAAAATCGACCATAATAAACCTGATATTGTGCTCTTTGATAAAACCACTCGTGACATTTATGTCATTGAGTTCTCAGCACCTGCTGAGTATAACATCACGGTTAAAGAAGAGCACAAACACGAGATATATCAGGATCTCCTGTTCGAAATTGGCAAACTTTACCCAGGTTACCGTGTCAAACTTGTCGTCCTCATTGTTGGCGTCCTAGGAGGGATGAAACAGTCGTTTGTGTCTGCACTAGCTAGAATACCAACTTGTTCAGCGCAAGTAGAGTTTCTGGCATCACGGATGCAAAAGGCTGTTATACTCGGGTCCCTCCGTCTCCTAAGGCAAAGAAACTTGGCCTGCTGCGCATGCTGATCATCTTGTTGATGAAGCATCGCAGCAGTAACGATTTGGCGCTCAGGTGAGGCCCTCGGTAGAGTCGGACTACCGGGGATAACCCCCTGAGCATTTACTTAGAAAAGAAATAATAATAATAATAATAATAATAATAATAATAATAATAATAATAATAATAATAATAATAATAATAATAATAATAATAATAATAATAATAATAATAATAATAATAATAATAATAATAATAATAATAATAATAATAATAATAATAATAATAATAATAATAATAATAATAATAATAATAATAATAATAATAATAATAATAATAATAATAATAATAATAATAATAATAATAATAATAATAATAATAATAATAATAATAATAATAATAATAATAATAATAATAATAATAATAATAATAATAATAATAATAATAATAATAATAATAATGTGTTTATTTAATTAGCTCTTTAGCTATTTTGTTTGTACATAGTTTTCATTTCACATCCTATTACCTCACATAAATATTGCACTTTTTTAGATAACAAAATTACAAAATTAACATACAGTTTATCTTAAATTTTTTTTTTTTTCAGTAAAATTTCATTTTTCAATTTTCTTTTAAAAACCTTCAAACTTTCAGAAATTTTTGTTTCTTTCGTCAATTGGTTATACCATTTAAAACCATAAAACTCTAACGTTTTTTGAGCAGTTTTCGTCCTTATCTTTCTTACTACTAACTTATCCCTGTTTCTCGTTTCGTATTCGTGGCTGTATGTCGTGATTCCTCTACATAGATACTCCGGACTTAAATTATTCATCATTTTATAAATAAGAATACATACATTATATTTTATCCTTTGTTTTACTGACATGAAACATAGTGCTTCGAGCATATTTTCTATTTTCGTATACCTATTAACCTTCAATATAGCCCTCATAGCTCTATTTTGAGTCTTTTGTAATAATTCTAAGTATTTATTATCTAGGTTTATCAATAATGTTGCACAATATTCATAATGCGGTGCTATCAATGTCTTATAAATCATTACCCTTGTGAAATATCCTACCTCCTTCCCTATTCTTTTCAAAAATCCGATCTTTTTACTTACTTTTTGCGCAACATAATGAGCATGATTACTGAACGTTAAATTTTCATCTAAAACTACTCCTAAATATTTAGTTTCTTTCACTCTTTTTAGACATTCATTTCCTACCCTAATATCACACTCATCATTTAATTTTCTTCTTTTATCTCGTATTATCATGTATACAGTTTTCTTAGTATTTACTTTCAGCGAATTATTACCTAGCCAGTTTTCTAATTCTTTCAAAGCTTTGTTCAATATTACTTCAATTTTTTTTATATCTTTACCCCCTACATATAAAATTTTATCATCTGCAAATAATTTACAATCACAGCCGTGTTTTTTCGCAATCTTAACTATTTCATTTATATACAGCGTAAATAATAATGGTCCTAACTTTGATCCTTGTGGTACTCCGTATTGCACTTTCAGTTTTTCAGATTTAACTTTGCCAAACTGTACCTGTTGTGTTCGATCACTTAGATATGATATAATCCATTCAAGCGCCCTATCTTTTATTCCATATTTTTCAAGTATTTTAACCAATTTTGTCCTGTCTATTGTCTCAAAGGCTCTCTTAAGGTCTATAAACACTACTCCTATTATTTCACCCTTGTCTAACATCTCTCTCCATTCACTAATCGTTTTCTGTAGCGTTGTCTCAGTCGAGTGTCTTGTCCGAAAGCCAGATTGTTCCTCTTCTAGTATGCCATTCTCAGCAACATGTTCTTCTACTTGTTTTTTAACAATTTCCTCGAGTATTTTTTCTAACACCGGAAGCGTGTTAACTGGTCTATGGTCTTCTGCTTTCCTGCTGCCCGCTACTTTAAGTATGGGATGAATTACTGAATTTTTCCATATTTTTGGTACAATACCCTGTTTAATACTACAGTTGATGATACTAGTGATTATCTCTTTATTTATCTCCCATGTTTTATGAATTATATCTGCATTTAATTCTTCACTTCTTCCTTTATTCATATCCAAGCATTTTATTATCTTGTCTATCTCATTGACTTCTACCTGTCTAAATTCACTCAGTACGTTCTTTAATTCTTTTCCATCGGTATCACTCTCAGACTCCCTGTTTTCCATATTTATTTCATCAATTATCTTCTCGATACTTTCCACGAAGTACTTGTTGAATTTTTCAGCGATTATCAATTCATCCTCATAACTTGTATTTTCAAAAACTATATCACGTTCTCTACTGCCTGTTTTTTTACTACCAATTATTTCCTTCAACTTGTTCCACATTTTTTTAGAATCCCCTTTATTTTTATCTATTTCCTGTTCGTAATATCGTTTTTTTGAGTTTCTAATTTCTGCCACGACCCGATTTCTCATGATTCGATATTTATTCCAGCTTTCTTCACATTTTTTGTTTCTAGCCTCCATAGCAAATTTATCCCTATCGGTTATAAATCTTTTTATGTCCCTATTAAACCATGGTTTGCCATTCCACTTAGTTTTTATCACTCTCTTTTTTTTAGGTGCTATTTCATTTATACTCTCTGTTACTAACTCTATCAACTCCACCATCTGGTTTTCGGTCTGGATTTCTTTGTTATCTTCCTTCTCACTCAACCAACTTCGATATTTTTCATCAATCACCTTCATTAGTTTTTCGCTATCATAGTTACTAAAGTCCCTCCTGAAGACAGTAGCATTATCATTATTATTACCTGCTGTCTTATTTCTCCTAGGAATAACTACCTCCACCATATAATGATCCGTAATTCTTGGTCTCGTCAGTACATTTGTTTCAATATTTACATTAGAAAATACTAAATCAATCACTGTATTCGAATTCATTGTACATCTCGTATGCTCTTTAACCCGCTGCTTGAGTCCCAAACTTTTCATTTCCTTCAATAGTTTTTTAGAGTACTGAGTCTTTTTGCTAACATCGATGTTAAAATCACCAACCACTATAACCTGTCCTTTCTCTATTAAATTTTCTGCTTCCTCTCTAAGCCTTTTTATAAACTGTCCATTGCTTTGACTAGGGGAATGGTAGACATTACTAACAATGATACCATCATATTTACCTTTTAACCTAACATTGCACATCCAGATATTGTTTTCTTCTACTACTACGTTTCCTACTTTTTCTACTTTTTCATACTTGATATCCTTTCTAATATATGTTATAACTCCTCCCGTTCTCTTATTTTCTGAGTACATTTTAACATGATTATAATTATCAATATTTATTTCATGCTCCTCGATGTCCGCTGTCACATGTGTCTCCGTTAGGCAAATAACTTCTGGTTTCATTTCATTAGCTAATATCTCCAGTTCATTTTTGTTTCTGATAAATCCCTGAATATTAACTAACAACAAATGTGATCCCCCTGTCTTCCAATAACTTTTTCGTTGCTATTCATTAAAATATATTATATTCTTTTGAGCTTTATTTACCATTCGCTTGTAATATTCACATGATTCATCAGTCGTACAGTGATCAATCTTAACCCCATTCACTTTATACTCCTCCACCATTTTCACACAGTTAACACATCTTTTTATTAAGTTCTTGCATTCTTTTTCACTGTGATTTTCTGCACACACTCTACATTTAATTTCTTTCTTACACTCCTTCGCATAATGGTAGTATCCCCAACATTTATAACACCGTACAATGCTTATACAGTCGAACACTCTGCACCTGTTCCAACCTATTTTAATTTTCTTTTTATCCATTAATGTTTTATGCGTTTTAGGGTCCGTTTCCATGATTATCAAGCCTTGTTGTTTTCCTTTTATCATTTTTTTAATTCGCATCGTTATCACTTCCTCAACTTTGATGTCATTTTGACTACATATCATTTCAATGACTTGCTTTTCGTCCATGTTTAATACTATCTCTTCTTCAACATCAATTATTTTAACTTTAGGTAATTTTTTAGCAGGTAATTTAATATTATATTCTTGTCCTATGGTTTTCTTCAGTTCTCCTACAAGCTTGTCTGTATCTTTTCTATTCGCACACCCAATGACCACTTTACCTTTCTGCGCGTTCTTTATTTTATCTACTCCTATTCCAAGTTTCCCAACGTCAATTTTACTTTTAAGATGCTGCATTGTCCTTTCACTGTCCTGGGATTCCTTTGGTTCCACTACAATATTATCAAACTTAGATTTCTGGGCTACTTTGGCATACGAGTTCTCTGTTTCACTTATTTTTTTAGTAATAAGCATTTGTCTATCATTTCGTTCATTTAAAAGCTTAATTTCATTTTTAATTGTCCTAACTATCATGTCCTCCATTGTGGTTTTAAATTCTTTCAATTCTGTCACTATAATATCTTTAATCTTTCTGATGGTTTTCTCTTGATTTATTCCTATTTCCTCTATTTTTTCCAAAATACTATCGACTTTAAGGGATATTTCATAATTATCAACACTCTCTTCAGTCTCATGCTTTCTCCTTTTCCTTGTATTCTTATCAACTATCATCATACTCTCCTCGTCCTCCTCTGTATTTTCTACTTGATGTGATTTACACACTAAAAAATCTCCACTTTCATCAATAATTTTATGTTTTTTTTTCAAGCAGCTTGGGTGAAAATTATTATTGCAGTAATGACATTCTTTAGGTGTCTTTAAATTACATTGCTTGCATAGATAACACTGATATTCTTTAACTTTCTCTCCAGCCATCTTATTATTATATCAACCGTTTTACCACTATGTCGTTTCTTGTATACTAAGCAGTGCCGCTTAATGTTGTTGAAACACCGCCTTTACACTAACCTCAATTATTAATACACTTATCAAAATGACAAATTTAAATAATTAACAACTTCAAATAACATTAATTATTATTATAATTGATTCACCATGTTTTTATCAATGCATTGGTGCACTTTTTATAATAACCAAACCACTATTTACTGAATAACGGCCTTTTATTTCAGAGCACTTCGGAATCACATGTTCTCCCAATAATAATAATAATAATAATAATAATAATAATAATAATAATAATAATAATAATAATAATAATAATAATAATAATAATAATAATAATAATAATAATAATAATAATAATAATAATAATAATAATAATAATAATAATAATAATAATAATAATAATAATAATAATAATAATAATAATAATAATAATAATAATAATAATAATAATAATAATAATAATAATAATAATAATAATAATAATAATAATAATAATAATAATAATAATAATAATAATAATAATAATAATAATAATAATAATAATAATAATAATAATAATAATAATAATAATAATAATAATAATAATAATAATAATAATAATAATAATAATAATAATAATAATAATAATAATAATAATAATAATAATAATAATAATAATAATAATAATAATAATAATAATAATAATAATAATAATAATAATAATAATAATAATAATAATAATAATAATAATAATAATAATAATAATAATAATAATAATAATAATAATAATAATAATAATAATAATAATAATAATAATAATAATAATAATAATAATAATAATAATAATAATAATAATAATAATAATAATAATAATAATAATAATAATAATAATAATAATAATAATAATAATAATAATAATAATAATAATAATAATAATAATAATAATAATAATAATAATAATAATAATAATAATAATAATAATAATAATAATAATAATAATAATAATAATAATAATAATAATAATAATAATAATAATAATAATAATAATAATAATAATAATAATAATAATAATAATAATAATAATAATAATAATAATAATAATAATAATAATAATAATAATAATAATAATAATAATAATAATAATAATAATAATAATAATAATAATAATAATAATAATAATAATAATAATAATAATAATAATAATAATAATAATAATAATAATAATAATAATAATAATAATAATAATAATAATAATAATAATAATAATAATAATAATAATAATAATAATAATAATAATAATAATAATAATAATAATAATAATAATAATAATAATAATAATAATAATAATAATAATAATAATAATAATAATAATAATAATAATAATAATAATAATAATAATAATAATAATAATAATAATAATAATAATAATAATAATAATAATAATAATAATAATAATAATAATAATAATAATAATAATAATAATAATAATAATAATAATAATAATAATAATAATAATAATAATAATAATAATAATAATAATAATAATAATAATAATAATAATAATAATAATAATAATAATAATAATAATAATAATAATAATAATAATAATAATAATAATAATAATAATAATAATAATAATAATAATAATAATAATAATAATAATAATAATAATAATAATAATAATAATAATAATAATAATAATAATAATAATAATAATAATAATAATAATAATAATAATAATAATAATAATAATAATAATAATAATAATAATAATAATAATAATAATAATAATAATAATAATAATAATAATAATAATAATAATAATAATAATAATAATAATAATAATAATAATAATAATAATAATAATAATAATAATAATAATAATAATAATAATAATAATAATAATAATAATAATAATAATAATAATAATAATAATAATAATAATAATAATAATAATAATAATAATAATAATAATAATAATAATAATAATAATAATAATAATAATAATAATAATAATAATAATAATAATAATAATAATAATAATAATAATAATAATAATAATAATAATAATAATAATAATAATAATAATAATAATAATAATAATAATAATAATAATAATAATAATAATAATAATAATAATAATAATAATAATAATAATAATAATAATAATAATAATAATAATAATAATAATAATAATAATAATAATAATAATAATAATAATAATAATAATAATAATAATAATAATAATAATAATAATAATAATAATAATAATAATAATAATAATAATAATAATAATAATAATAATAATAATAATAATAATAATAATAATAATAATAATAATAATAATAATAATAATAATAATAATAATAATAATAATAATAATAATAATAATAATAATAATAATAATAATAATAATAATAATAATAATAATAATAATAATAATAATAATAATAATAATAATAATAATAATAATAATAATAATAATAATAATAATAATAATAATAATAATAATAATAATAATAATAATAATAATAATAATAATAATAATAATAATAATAATAATAATAATAATAATAATAATAATAATAATAATAATAATAATAATAATAATAATAATAATAATAATAATAATAATAATAATAATAATAATAATAATAATAATAATAATAATAATAATAATAATAATAATAATAATAAAAAGAATAACAATAATAATAATAATAATAATAATAATAATAATAATAATAAAAAGAATAACAATAATAATAATAATAATAGAGGTTATTCACAAAAACTATCAATTAGAAAATTTTAAATCTGGGTAAAAGTAATCTGTGTTAACGGATGCCTAGGCATATTTTTTATTTTTTCGCTGGAATATCGTAGCACCAACATCCAAGTTTGCCAGCCTTGGCCCAAGAGTCAATTTTTTATTTTTTTTCTTTCAAAATAGCTAATTATTTTTATTAATTATTCAAAAATAGTTATTTATTTGCCATTTAGTGAATTTTTGTTAAACTATCAATTGAAAAATTTGAAATCTGGGTAAAAGGAATCTGTGTTAACAGGTGCCTGGGTAAAAGAAATCCTTTGTAATCGGATTTCTGGGTTAAAGATATTCTGGGTTATAGAATTTATGGGTGATAGAAATTCTGTGTAAAAGAATTCTGTGTCAACGGATTCTGAGTAAAAGAATTCTGGGCAAACATAGATCTGAGTAATCGGATTATGGGTCACTGATGTCTACCCTTCAAGTCAAATTAACAATAAATTGACATAAAATTTGCCTGAAAATTGACGACAACTTTTTTCTAGTCAACTTTTGAAGTGAATTTGCATTCTAATTCGGAAAGTAAATTTACGTCAAATTACGTAAAAAACAGGAAAGTCCGAAGTTGACTGAAATTCGACGAAAAATTCAAGGAAACTTTTGTAAAGTAAGCTTTTGCTGAATCAAACTGTGCTATTAGGGTAATTATTAAATTATCGCCAACATTCAGGGAAAGTTGGTTACAACTTGTATTCAAAAGTTATAAAAGCTGAAAGTTGGCAACAATTTGTTGTCAACCAACTTTCTTTCAGAAAGTCTGGCTATCAGGAAGTGCACGAAAGTTCTTTCAACGACATCATTTGTCGGTACATCATTAAAGAGCCCAGATAACCAGAGTTTCAGCACAATTTTTGAGCTGAAACTTTTATCGTCTCAGTGACATACAGTACACATAAAAAATTTCAGTTCAACTTTTGAGAGCTCTTTGACGTTAAATTTCACATAAATTTGACGAAAACTTAAAGCTGCTATTAGACGTCTATGAGACATCAAAATTTGAGACGCAACAAATGACATCAACAAATGACGTCAACAAGACCTCAAGTGTAGAGATATTTTTTACCTTTTGATTTTTAAATTTACTATGTTGAATAGTTGCTAGATGTCACGACATATGTCATATGACTTCTCTTTAATATGAATCTTTCTCTTTTGCTATGGAGACTATATAGTCTCCATACCTTTTGTGAATACCAAATCACGCAGAATGTTAATTTTTCAAATCAAGTGTTACACAATAAAATTAAATTTTTTTGTTATTAATTATCATTTAGAATATCTTTTATTAAGATGAAAAGTATAGTTAGATACACTCTTGTAGTTGTATAAAGATTCATTCTGACCAATCAATTGGCTAGAGAAACTCCCTGATTAAAAAAAAACAATTCGAAATGATTTGCAATGTTAAATACCCATAAGAAAGGCGATTCGAAAGTATTCAAAGTATTTAAAAGCATTAAAAAGTATTTAAAATATTTTTTTCTAATCGTTTTAAATCGTTTCTTCTAATAAGGGTTATGAAAATATATTTTTATAAAATTCGACACCGAAAATGGCTTGAGAAAATTTATTTTAATTTTACAGACAATAATTATTAAACGAAAATATTAAGTTGCGGAAAAAATAATTGAAAATTCTGATTCAGTCCCATATGATCTATTAGTTTATTCTTGCGGTTGCTCGGCTCGAACATTGAGCTATAGAATTTTTAACTCATAAGGAATTTTATACAATTTTATAAGATTTAATGCGATATTATATAATTTTTAAAGAATTCATGATCTTTATAGTATAGGATTTATAGTAAAACATGAAATTCATCAATTTAAAATATATAGATTCTTCTACTTTCGCCATCTAGTGATGGAATTTATAAAACCGCATTATCTAGTGAAAGCAAGGTTACTATTCTAGTAATCTAGTAACCTTGAGTGAATTTTTGATGTCTCGTATATCGTATATGTCAAATAGCGGCTATAATTTGACGTCAAATTTACGCTCAATTTGACTGTTGGGGTGCGTTCCACTTGACGTTCACAACGCCACGCTCACGTGTATTTAGATAGGATTTTGAGGCGTTTTGAGCGTTGTGAACGCTTAGTGGAGTTAGTTGAGCTCAACTGGCAGGGTGCGGAGTATAGGGTGGGGACAACCAAATCGAATGCAGCGTCCGTCATGGACGAAATACGAGTTAAATAGCACTTATGTTGTAAATAGCTAAATGAAAGCAGTGTTAAAAAATGAGATCTAGTAGTAGTTGTGTAGTTAATTGCAGAATTACAGACACAAATAGTAATTGCAAGTTGTATACATTTCCAACTGCCAGTTGAAAATTAGAAAAACGAAAAAAATGGATAGGTGCAGTAAGAAGAAAAAAGTAAGTAGTGTATAACCTAACTTTCCAGTGTGTTTACAAAAACTGATGTACTAATATATTATGTGAGATAAAAAATAATTTTGTTTGTGTCAATTTCTAATAAAATAGATTTATTAGAGTCTTGATGGGTCACCGTGTAAGTCGGAACCAACAGATTGTATTTGTAGTGATTATTTTATTGCAGGTAGAAAAGCAGAAGAGGAGTCAAGTCCTTATTTTAAAATTAAATTGAAATTAGTAATTTAATGATATTTTTTTTAAATAAAGTTTTATTTCAATCATTTACAATGAAATTTCATAATAAATGACAAAGTACATAATTTTTTCCATCTTATATCTTATATTAATTATTATAATAAATTTTTAAACTAATATTAAGATACTTTTACCGCGCATTTCTTGAATTCTTTGACATCTCTGACATGATCAGCCGTTATCAAATGCTTGTCCCTGATTGATTGAGGAACTCAAATCCAGTTTGAATGGTGATATTCATCTTCGGCTAAAAATTATTACGAAACATTTTTTAAATTACAAATTTTTAACCCAAAGCTTTTTTTAATCATTGGATTCGAAAATTTTAAATTACGAATAATTGAATTCACTATAATTTCTTTACTAATAAGATTTTGTACTAATTCTAATAGAATTAGTACAAAATCTAGTTTTTAAGGAAAATTTCTACAGCCCAACTTTATACCTGTTTCCAAATATTTTTCGCTCCTTCATAAATTGAGGCGAGTATTTAGCAACCTATTAATGTATTCAGGGACTTGAAGAATTTCATTTAGGTACAGATGCGGTCTTCATTATCTTGTATACTAAAGTATAGCAGAGTTAATTTAGTATACCAGGCACTAACGACACCACCTGTGTATTATATACGCAACATTGATAATATGAATTAAGCAATTACTTATCGATTATTGATAGTTGTTAATGTTTTTTTTAACTTCCCGCTAAGAAAATTGAAAATTTCCAAAAAAAGGAAAGTCATTGGTTTCGGTCTGATTTTCGAAATTCGAATTTCTAGCAGATCTTGACGTTTCGACGTTCTAGGGAGCTATTCTGACTAATTTCAAAATGATGTCAGAGTGTATGTATGTGTGTACGTACGTACGTATGTACGTAAATACTCTGTAACTTTTGAACGGATTAACCGATTTCGATCTCCAAGGTGGCAATCGGCGCGGCTTATTAATTCCCACAAACTGTGGAAAAGTGAACTTGATCGGTAGTGTGCGTTCGGAGATATTTCAAAAATAAAATTTTTTCAAAATTGTTTTTTTTTTTATAACTTCTAATGTGCTCGATGGATTGATTCCGAAATCAACTGGGCTCTGAAACTTTATAAGCCGCGTCGATTGCTACCTCAACCGTTGGAATCGGTTCATTCCTTCAAGAGAAACCGTTGACGAAAGAATTGAAAAAAAAAATTATTTTTTAGTTTTTTTTGTATTTTTCAACAACGACTAGGTTAATCGATTCCAAAATCTATTGAGCTCTAGAACTCGACAAAACGCGTCGATTGTCACCTCAATCGATCAATTCGTTCGAGAGATATTGTTGGAGAAAAAAATAGTAAAAACGTTTTCTTTTCTAAAACAATGGCATACCAACGTATTTTCGAGCTTGAAGAGCTCGAAAATGTATTCACAGCAATGTTTTCGAGCTCCTTAGGTTCGAAAACAGCGAAAAGTTTTGGGGCTGGCCCGCAGGGCAACCGATAGACAGATTTGTTATGTCGATCTCCATCAATATTTGAAATACCCGCGTATTTTGTTCTACGCCACCTATATTATGCCAACATGATAAAATATGAAAAAAAATAATGATGTTTCGTTTTGACGCTGGACTTTTGACCAATTAATTTTCCAATCGACTCTATTTTTAAGAACATAATTTTATTAATAAAAATTATAGCCTATTACCCTTAGCGCTGAATTCTAATTATTTTCAACGGTCGATTATTTATTTAGGTTAATTATATTACGATAAAAGCGGAATATAATAGAAAAATTTATTAGAACCTTCGGAAAAATGCAAGGTAGCCTAGGTCAAGTACCCGTCTCTTTTCACTATATGCAGTCGAGGGTGAAAAATTTATTATCTCAGTCCGGGGTACAATCTTTACTATTGTATTTATTTATGTAATACTTATGTATGGTCAACCCCTGTAAGCGGAAGCCGTTCCAATATAATAAGAAAAATGGCGTCTCGTGCTCTTTCTCTTCCGAGTAACTAACTCCGTTCTGCGCACCTGTTGTGCGCATACAGTGTAGTAGAATATTTCAAATGAAGTGTAGGTGCTTCATTGAATTTCATTGATAAAAAAAATTGTTTCCTAATTGAAATTCATAAGTATGACATAAATTTTCATCTTAATTACTGTTATAAAAATAAAACATTGAATAAATAAGATGAACACATCGATAACTAATAAATTATTTTCAAGTTGATGTTCTCACTACTGTTATTTAGAGAATTGTCGAGCATGCGCAGTACGGACAAAATCTTTCAGAAAAGAGAGAGAATAAATTTTTAGTCGGTACCGTACTACCGTGGTTTGGTACATTCTTTCCTATAGTATACCCATTAGCTATAGAAGTATTACATATATGATTTATTCATATATGACTGCTCTCTCTCTCTCTTTTTCACTTTATTTCTATTGGCTACTATAGACATAAATGTATACAAAGTGTACATAGGACTTGATTTCTTGAACAATGTCTTGAAGCTCTGGGGCCTCTGGGGATACTGAATATGAAGCAAGCAAGCAAGTGACTTGGTATTAATGTCTTGACTAGTCTAGACTAGTCAGCCGGCAGTTCCCAGTCCCCTGTTCCGGACGCAACAAGCGAGGAATGTTGTATATACATACATGTGTTCATCAGTTTATATTTCACGCAGCTTCTCAACAAATCTCAATATTTCAATTGTTATGTAAAATTATAATAATTAATTAAATATTTATCCATATTACAAATAATAACGATACAATGCATAGAATAAAATTACGTTTGTTTACATGTGATTAGTGAATTTAAGGAAATAATTACTTGTGAGACATTTAAAAAACTAAGTAAAATTGTATATAACATAATATTAAAAATAAAAAAATATTTTCACTTCAATAGAAAGGAACTTGACAAAATAGATAAATAAATTTTTTCTACATAACAATTTTCTTTAATTGTATTGTTTCGGAAAAAATGTAAGTTCATTCCCCTCTGGAGGACAGTCAGAAGCAAGAGCAAGAAATCATCGTGCGCGAGTTAATGAAAAGGGGAATAAGAGAGAATGTATGGAAAATTGAAAAATACGAGAGCGAAACTATACTCAGTTGTTAGTGCGTGTGTGATGACGAGAGAAACCAGCATGATTTTTTGTCCGTGACTGTCATTCAAGGTTCAAGCATTTTTCATTGTCTTCCCATAAATTATTTAAAATTTATACCTGAACACACATAAGTACAAATACTAATTTTATTTGAAAATTTTTACCCTCTTATAAGACAAAAATATACTGATTTTTATATACACTGTCATTAACTTTTAAAAAGAAAAATTTAATAGATCCTCAACAGTCACGAGATAACGTGAATGTGTAGATACACAAGAATAAAAAATTCTTAATTCAACTGAAAGCTACATATCTACTTTTTATGTGATCTTGAAATCTTCAAGTTCAACTTCTATAGCAAAAAAAACACTAACGAAAAACAGTACTCTGAAAATGAATAATTTGAATCTTATCTAGTTCAACAAAATTTCAACTTTAAATGTAATAATTTTTAACATAAACATAAATATAAGCGTACGTTTTTATAAATTTTTTGACATAACAATAAAATCATTTTATACAGAAACTAACAAACAAATTGTATTGAATTTTATTGCCCTTTTTATTTTTCATTTCAAGACTATCCTTTCAACAATCTATGCATTATTTAACGTTTTATAATAACTCTACAGATCTGATTAAAAAAATAAACAAAATAAAATAAAATATACTTTTTTCAGGTGCCTTAGCAATTCTTAATTTAATTATTCTGGGCCAAGCATGCCCTCGAAAAAGCAGTACAACCTTGTGCGCAATGATGAATACGACACGAGGATTCCTTTACACAGCGAGGAGGCTTTCCATCGTGGTATTGTCTTCCACGCGAAGGTATATAAAATTTATTCATTTATTTAATACATTTTTTTACCCTGAAATCTAGATCCTTGGAGACCGAAATTACAAAATTTGTAATTTCTGGCGGCAAATAAATAAAAAATAATAATAAAATTTACACAAATAATAGAAACTTATTCAATAAAGACAATTTATAATCAGGGTTCAAGATACAATTTTATTACTCAGCATCTCTATCTTAAAACAATAAGTAACACGAAGATCTGAATTCTTTATATTTAAAGAAAAAAATACAGGGAATTTTATTATGAAATATGAGTTAAAATTACTTAATTTATATTGTACACTTGAAACGCTATTGATATTGCATAATTTTTACTATCTTGAGAATTTAATTTATATTTGAATTTTGTAATTTTTATTATTTGAACATAGTAATGAATATAAACTGGATTAGTAGACTTGACTACACTGAGAGAAAAAATGTATATTTTCAGGGAAAAATGAGTGATTTAAATATTCTAGTTACTTAAAGAGTAGCAAACAAATATTTTCTTTAATCAAGTAAAATAATGACTTAAAACCAGTATTTTTTTACTTGCTTAATACTAACAAAAAAATCTGTCTATCGGTTGACCCTGCAGGGCAGCACCAAAACTTCCCGCTATTTTCGAGCCTCTGAGCTCGAAAACATTGTTGTGAATACATTTTCGAGCTCCTTGAGCTCGAAAATACTTTTGTATGCCATTGTTTTCGAAAAAAAACCGTTTTTTAGCATTTCTTTCTTTCACGATATCTCGCGAACGAATGAACCGATTTCGATGGTTGAGGCGGCAATCGACGCATTTTATTAAGTTCTAGAGCTGACCAGATTTTGGAATTGTTTGGTTGAGTTATTTCAAAGATATTCGCAAATAACTGTTTTTTTTACCATTTCTTTCTCTCGTGATACCTCTCGAAAAAATTAACTGATTGAGATGGCTAAGGCGGCAATCGACGCGTCTCATGAAGTTCTAGAGCTGATTAGATTTTGAAGTCGATCGTTTAAGTCGTTTCTGATAAATCAATAAAAAATTGAAAAAAAAAAAATTTTTTTCGTAATTCGCCAATATTTTCGAGTCTACTCGATCAAATTATCTGAAATTTCCAGGAAAGTTGATGGCCAACAAGCTTTTTCGATTGCGGCTTTAACCATCCAAATCGGTTCATTAGTTTAAAAGTTGCAAAGAGTTTACATACACACACACACACACACACGCGGACATCATTCTGAAAATAGTCAGAATAGCTTCCTAGGACTCGGGGTGAAAACAAAAAGTTCCCGAATTTTTTGGAAATCATCGATTTTCTTAGCGAAAAGTTAAAAAATTGATTTTGTCAAAAAAATATTATTAGACATGCCTTTTTTAATCTGATGTTGTTCAGATTAATTTTGTACCTCAACAGACATTTTTTTATGAATAAATAATTTTACCCCACCTAAGATTCGAACCTACGCTCAGCCACGGTGGCTTATTGGAAATCATGTTATTAATAAACTCGTAAGTTATTCATCGATGTTTGTCATCTTAAACATTAATTTACACAACCAAAAAACAAAATTTAAATATCTATTACTTTGTAGAAGAAGCTGTCGAAAAAATTTATATATTTTATATTTTTATCAATTCCAATAAGAAATTTTATTTTGGGATAAAAACAAAATTTTTTTACTAATTTTGAATTTTATCTTTGTTCAATACTTTTTTTTTTTATTTAACCAAATAATTGCTCTATCAAGGTTTTTAATTGTAATAAATTTGAGAAGGTATCAACTAAATTGTCGAAATATTTGGTTGTCGTAAGTAATTGATGTTTTTAGAAATTTATTACTAAAATGAAGCAATAGTTTTTTATTAAATTAGAACTATCAATTTAATTTTAGAAAAAAATAACTTATTTTGAGTATTTATGGAAATGAAGAAAAATAATTACTTAAATTTAATGTTTTTTTATCTCAGTCGATATGTTTAGTGAAATTTACTACATCCAATATAGTGAATTTTACTATCCAGTTTAGTAAATTTTACTATATTAGAATGAAATAAAATAAAATGAAATTCGATTAGTTTTTTAAATATTCATCATAATTATTATTATTTATGGCATCTGTATTGATATTTGTCTAAATTTTGATGTTTAAAAATCATTTTAACTTGACCGAGATTCGAACCCTGATCTCCCGCGTGCTAATAGTGTGCCTGGCGGTCCAATGCCTCTTTTGAACGAAAGTCTCTAAACTTGTAATAGATATTCATGTACGCAATTGCTACCGATTGTTAATTTTATCGATCTGCTTTCAAAAAATTACAAACCGTTTAGTAATTGGTTAGTTGCTGTATGATACTCAATACTTCGCTATTCATCTGATTTATAAAAATGACTATACAGACAGTAACTTTTTTCATATTGTAGAGTATTTAATACACACTATCAGTTAATGTTTATTCTTTTACAAAATAAAAATCGTTAAATCGTAGAATGAAATGTATTACTCAGCGTTTATAGGTAATTTGATATACTCATTGTATAAATTGATATTTTATCAGTAAAAAATATCAATAAAATAGTAATAAAAATAATAGGGGTATGCGAATATCATTCGAATCGAATCGAATGTTCGAATTATTCGAATAGTTCAAATAATTGTCTTGTGCTCTTAAATTAATCGATTTCGATGAAAAAGTTGTCTTGTTCGGGTGTATTTGACTCAATTTGAATATTTTTTTCATAGAATTCATTACTAAAATAATAAAAATTTTATTGTAAGAAAAGTGTCATCCGGTCATATCCGGAATGAAAAGGTAAATTTCGTATTTTGATTCGAAAATTCTACATAAATTAAATAAAACATGCTACGCGGCAAAATTTTTTTTAATTTTCCATGTCAGACAGTCTGCAAGATCTCTTAGAAATTCGATTTTCGAAAATCGGACTGAAACCAATAACTTCCCGAATTTTTTAAGATTTACAATTTTCTTAGCGGGAAGTCAAAAATTTTGATAATTACGACGAATATGAATTTTTCTTGAATTTAATAATTAGATTATTATTTGATTTGGATTCAGAATATTCGAAAATTTCGAACTACTCGAATGATTCGAACTATTCAAATAATTCGAGCTATTCGAATAATTCGAACATTTCGAATAGTTCGAGTCGTTCGAATTATTCGATTCGATTCGAGACGAATAATTCGTAAATTCGAATATTCGCACATCCCTAAAAAATAACAGTATAGCAATTTTTCAGATAGACTATAGTACTAATAAGCATTGTGTGATTTGTGCAATATATTCGGTAGTAAATAATAAAAATAATGCAATTATTGGTTTGCATTAGTGTTTTTTCTAACAAGACTCATTTTTTATGTGTAAGTTTCCAACGCAACAACTTCTGATGGCAATTTGTTCTATATTCGTATAGCAGAAATCAAAAATGATTTTGTAAACGTTATAGTTCAACAAGTAGGCTCATAAAGAATGTCATTTTGACGCGGCGCACGACTACGTACTTAAAATATATATGAGGAATGAGTATCACTAAATTAGCTTATATGATTATTTTATTTTATAAACAAAGAAATTAATCATTATATCTTTTAGTATGAATAATCCACGTGTTAATGTATGATCAAAGTATAACAATAAGACATTAAATATTACAAGTCGAATGGTATGACGATATCAGCTTCACAAAGACACGTTTTCTTTCAACAATGAGGTCGTTGACGATGATGTTGGGATATTTCTGTTTAGTATTTCTTTACTATATCGTTCACGTCGTGACGTCATCATACACGTGTTTATTTTGATCTCCAGTCTTTTGCCCTTTTTTTATAGATAATACATTTTTTTTTTATTCGAATAGAAAATTCTATTGTTTTATTATTAAACTATGGGATTTTTTAAATTAATTGGTTCTGATGAAAAAACGATCAATAGAAGAAATGAGTCAAGAGACAACCTAAATTCAATAACATGAGAGCATAATTGCCACTTGATATTTATATCTTTTTCCTTTTATCTCAACCTTGATTTATTTTTACTTCTAATTAATGTTTTTGTTATTATTTTATAGTTTATCGGATCTATGGAAGTACCAAGGCCAACCAGCCGCGTCGAGATCGTAGCGGCAATGCGACGAATTCGAGTATGTTTTAAATATTCTTATAAATAGTAAAATATAATTATTCTTACTCTGTATTTTTTTTTTTTTAGTATGAATTTAAGGCGAAAGGAATAAAAAAAAAGAAAGTAACATTAGAAGTTTCTGTAGATGGTCTCAAAGTTAGCCTGCGTAAAAAAAAAGTAATAAAGATTTTAAATAAATAAATAAATATAATATTTATAAAATATATAAATAGAAATAATTTATAAATATTTTTAGAAAAAACAGCAATGGATTGATGAAAATAAAGCATTTCAGATGCATTATCCAATATACAGGTATTTTATAAAACAAAGTAGGAATTTTCAAATAAAATATTATTTATTTAACTTTTTATATCTAATCTTTTATTACATACTGAGAGAAAAAAAAATAAAATTCAAGTAATTATTTTTCTTGTTTCCATAAATACTCAAAATAATTAATTTTTTTCTAAAATTAAATTTATAGTTTTTAGTTTAAGAAAACTATTCCTCACTTTAGTAATAAATTTCTAGAAGCATCAATTACTTAAGGTAAGCAAATATTTCTTTAGTTTAGTTGATACCTTTTCAAATTTATTACAATTAAAAATTAGAATAAAATTTTTGCCCTAAGAAAAGAATTTGTTTTTATAAGAAAATGAATATTTCTCATTGGTGTTGAAAAAAATATAAAATATTTTAATTTTTTCGAGAGCTACTTCTATAGACTATTAAATATTTAAATTTTATTATTTATAAAAAAAATGTTTGTTAAGGTACAAAATTAATCAGAACAATATTAGATAAAAAAAAGGTGTATAATAATATTTTTTTGACAACATCAACTTTTTCTGTTAGTATTAAGCAAGTAAATAAAATACTTGAAGAAAATAATTGCTTGGCTTTATTTAAGTAACTGATATACTTAAATCAACCATTTCTTTTTAAAATATACATTTTTTTCTCTCAGTGTAATTAGTTGACTAACTTATTAAATTACGACTTTTTCCAGAATATTTTACGTCTCCCACGACAGTCATGATCTAAAAATATTCAGTTACATAGCTCGTGATAGTAATAGCAACTCGTTCAAGTGCAACGTCTTTAAATCTAATAAAAAGGTGAGACTTTCTTTTCTCAGAGCAACAAAATTTCGTTATTCTACAAATAAATCTTTGTAGAAACTTAAAAATAGTTTTAATAGAAAATTTTACGTATGAAATATAAGTACAAATTAAAAAACTTTTATTATAACTCCTCATACGATTATTTCGTATTTATAATTTATAATGTCTGATTGCTGACGTTAAAAATCTATAAATAAATGAAGCGTCTCGTAGAGCTGCAGTTGACGAGCAATTTTCATGCATAACCAGGTATCTGTCGCTGCCAAAACCAGTTGCTTTGCAGAAATGATTATTCGAATGTTTACGATTTACAGTCCTAAAGAACTTGAGAAAGATGCAAGTAGTTGTACAGTTTCTAGTGTTTATTAATAAACCATTTACAATTCCGTTGTAAGTTTAGCTTTTATGTATACTTCGATTATCTGAATGACGTTTTACGTTCCGTTTTCGATTATTGCTACAGTTCATGTGCTTACCGAATCTGACAGACATAAGAATCGTTTCATTGTATTTCTTACGATAGGAAATTTTCCTTGTAATTTTTATATACATGTGCTCATCTTCAGAATTCGTTGAGTATCAGACCAATTCAGTCGAGTTATTAAAATAGAAACATAATTTGAAGAGTGGATTTTACCCTCTCTTTTTTCTTGTATTCTCTTCTCAGTTCAGAATTATATTTAGTTAAGTTTGATCATTTGCTTAGTGAATTGTAAAATTCCTTTCTAATTATGATGAGATAGATTTCTCATTCAAATAACAATTTATGTTAAGTTAAGTTTGAAATTTCATTGGGTTGAAGCTAAAAAAAGATGCTTAGAAGTGTTGGTAAACTTGCCATTTCGTCAGATTTATCATCAATTGTTAATACTAGTTTAAGCGGAAATCAAAGCCCTGGTACACCTGAACCTGATACGTCAGGTGGTTCAAAGCCACGAAAAAAATTATCTTTTAAAGAACCTGAACTATCCAGGTATTTTAAAAATAAAAAATCATCATCTAGAACTAAAAATCTTCCTACTAATTCTTCAAAAGACCCAATGTCACACATTTCTTTAGATGAAGAAACATTTGAAGAAGACGAAAATTATGAAGAACTTGAGGTAAACAATAAGTGATATTATCGGGCTTTAATGAAAAATGTGTATTATTTGAAACTTTCAAGTAAGCTATAGTTTACTATTAACATTAACTTATTTTCAATGTCTTGCAAAGAAAATTGAAAATTTTTTCAAAAAAAAAAAAAAAGTTATTGGTTTCGGATCGATTTTCGAAACCTGACTTTTCAACAGATTTCGACGTTTTAAGGCCCTCGGGGACTATCCTGACAATTTTTGGAAGGATGTCCGAGTATGTGTGTGAGTGAATGTATGCACGCATGTAAATATTCTATAACTTTTGAACGGGTGAACCCATGTAGATCTCCAAGGTGGCATTCGAAATGGCTTATCAATTCCTAGGTGCTGTGAGAAATTGAGCTTGATCGGTACAGTACATTTCGAGTTATTCCCAAAGTACAAAATACACAAAGTGTTTTTTTCTAATAAATTCAAAAATTACAAAACTGATTGATTTTAATAATGTTTTAGCGATATAGGCTGAAAAACTGCGTCGGATGCCGCCTCAAACATAAAAATCGGTTAATTAGTTCGAAGGGTATCGGCAATGAACAATTAAAAAAATTACAATTTTCTCCGATAACGCACATTGTAATTTATTATACATTCCAAAACTCACACCGGCCTTTTGGTTTCATAGTATTTCATGATCGCCACATAAATTATTGCAATCAGTTCGATAGTTTAAATAATATCATCTTCGAAAATTTTGAAAAATTACTGTTCCTGAGATTTTTTCCAGATGTTTCATATATCAACTTGCTGGTTTAATTCAAAGTTCACCTAGCTTCATCTATATCATTTCTATTATTTTCTGTCTAAAAACATTGAATTTATCGAGCACAATCGTGTTCAAAACTTGAATAAATGATCTTTGTTGATTATTTTCAATTTCTCGAATTATCGGATACTAATATGAAACGTCACTTTTTTCAAGTTCGAAGGGCTCGAAAATACCAATGTATTTTATAGGTATTGTTGAGCTCAAAAAGCTCGAACATTCATCAGCAATGATGTTTTCGAACTCCTTGAGCTCAAAAGCAGCGGGGAGTTTCGGGGCTGGTTCGCAGGGTTAACCATCTTTTAGTTTTCATTATGTACTGTCACTAAACTGCACTAATTTTTTATGTTTAGAGTCAAGCCATGAGAGTAGTTAGAACAGTAGGTCAAGCCTTTGAAGTGTGCCATAAATTAAGCCTGAACTCACCAACGGAACAGAGAGAACAAGACATTGATAGAGAACGAGAACATGTACTTGAACATAATGACGAGCATCCTCTTCATAATGATGATTATGATGACGAGATGACAAATGAACGCGCACCAATAATCCAACGACGAACACCATCTCCAAGCATACATAAAGACATATCACTATTAAGTGACGGAGAAAATCCAGTGCAAGATCAACCACCTGCGATTTCGCCTTGTATTGTAAGAACACATGGATCGTCAGCGTCTCCAATGAGACAATCACCATCAGTAATTTTTATTTTTTAAATCACTTCAATAAGTTGCGCAAATTTTCAATCTGTTAAACTTCTATAAAATAATTTTCCTCACAGGGAACTGTGGCATCTGATTGTGGCGACTTATTAATTTCGAGTAATAATGAATTAACTTCTCTTAAACATGAAATACAACTTCTTCGAGAACGTCTCGATCAGCAAAGTCAACAAACACGTGCTGCTGTGGCTCACGCGCGATTATTGCAAGATCAATTGGCAGCTGAAACGGCAGCGCGAGTAGAAGCCCAAGTAAATTATTATTAAAAATATACTTATTTCAATAGCTTCAGAAATAATTAAATTGTATATTTTTTTTTCTTTTCTCAGACACGAACTCATCAGCTCCTTGTTCAAAATAAGGAGCTTTTAGAGCACATTGGAGCATTAGTCAGTCATTTAAGAGAACAAGATCGTACTTCAAGCTCTCATGGGAACTCAGTGTTACAGTCACAAGTTTCAGGTGTAACTGGCAATACAATAACTTCGCAAAGTCCCACCATTCCTGACTTGTCAAGTCTTGGTCAGGTAACGTTCTACTGAATGATGCCGTGATTGATACCGACAAGCTATGTCAATGCATTTTATTATTTTATGTACTATTTTTTTTTAAATAATTGTAGCTGCTTTTTTTAGCTTATGTTTTTTTACTTTTTTAATAAAAATATTAAACTTACGACATATATTTATAAATACATAAATAGATATGTATACATTTACTCACACACGTATATATACAGTAGAACCTCGATAAGTTCAAAACCTCTGTAACTTAAAAATTTTTTTGATTCCCTTCCCTTCACAGCTTAAAACCTCTATTACTTAAAGTACAAAACCTCGATAACTCAAACAATTATTTTGAGCATTGCCCTCGATAACTTAAAATAATATTTTGGTGACCTCCATAACTTAAAGTAATATCATTGAGTCATCGTATTAAGTATGTATGCAAACAAAAGGTTTCGCCAAAAGCTTAATTGATTTTTACTTTAGTCTTTCACTTAATCGGGAACTAGGGAAATAAAGGATAAAGGGGAGGGGGAGGACCTTTACTCAGTAGGAATTTTCATATAAGAGTAAATATATATGTATAAATAAATAAAAATCTATCATTTCTATTGAATTATATGTATCTTTTTCACACTCAAGTTTCCAATCAATAAACCTCGTTAAGTTAAAAATTTTACTTTAATAACCTCTCTAACTTAAACTCTCGATAAGTAAAAAACTCGATAACTCAAATTTTTTTACGTTTCCCTTGAATTTTAACTTATCGAGGTTCTACTGTATAAGTATATACCTGGACCTTATTTAGGCTACTTTTGAACTTTATATTGCCCCGCCCCCCCTTTCTATATCGGTTTCAAATGCGGAAAGAACCCATATAACAATCTTATAGCAATCTTGTCCAGGCATAATCACCAGTACACTAGTTGTCTATGTCTTTATATAACTATGGATCTTGTTACAGACACTGGTACAAAGTTTTAAATTGCAAGTCTTGTACAAGACAAAAAAAATTTTGTGTTATCCTTGATTAAAAGAAACGATTCAAAACGATTAGAAATGATTTTAAAACAATTCAAAACCATTCAATTTCAATACTAGGGGAAGGGGGGGCAAAACGGGGTACCCCCAAAATTTTATAAAAAAAAATTTTATATTTTAAATGGTTCCCTGTGGAAAAGCTCTCATAAATTCTAATAAGATATTGAATATTTTTTATGAGAATCTATGAGCTTCAAAAATATCTATGAGATTTAAAAAAATTCTCATATGAATTTTTATGAGAATCTATGAGTCAAAGCTTTTGATGTTTTCCTATCATGATTTCCGTACTAGATTTTTAAAAGAATGAGTAAGATTTTTTAATTTATGAGATTTTGTGACTCGAATTCCGCCAACGATTATGAGATTGAATAAGTACTTTCACTTCTATAAGATTGTTACAGTTTATTCTAATCTATTTTCAATAAGAATTGATCAGGCGAATTCCGATGTTATAATACTTACAAAATCTCAATAAGATTATTTTTTTATACGAAATTTCCAGAATTTATAAGATTTAGTAAGAGTTATCCTAGGAGATAATATCTTATTGAATATCATAAAATATTTGTCATATTTTATGAGAAAATATTCAACATGTATTTCTTCGAAATTTTATGAGACTGAATCAGGAATCACATGGACAAATGCAGACCTTTTTCTCATAAAAATTTTATGAGAATTAGTAAGAAAATCTATAATCGAATTAACTTGTAAAAACCTAAAAGATTTAATTTTAACTTAAAAGCTATGTGATTTATGAGTTTTTGTAAGTTTTAGTTAGAAGGCTATTACTTATAAAATATTATGGAGTACTTATGAGATTTTATAAATAATTTCCATTCACATAAAATATTAATTTTATCAGATTCATTCAAAAATAATTGCTTAACTTCATTTTTTTTTTATAAGAATTTACACCAAAAATACTAATATTATCACTATTTCTTGTACTTTAAATATTTTAACTGTTCGGTGATTTTTTATGTGATTTTTTACAAACCCAGTAATGTATCTTGCCCCATTTTTTTTTTTTTTTTTTGGTGCAAGATACATTATTTTTTTGTAGCGATATTGCATTTTTTTGCTTAAACAGAATAAAATTTCTCGGAACAAGTACTATTCTTTTTACGCAAGTTTTTTTGTATTCTCCGACCAAAATAACAAAAGTTGCTTAAGCCAAGAGAAAAAATTTCTCGGGAGAAAAGATCGATATGGAGAAGGATAAAGTCACCGGTGCTAGGCAGCAGCAGCGGGAGTAGTTCGGTGCTCGCCACGAGATCGCGCCTACGATTTGTAGTGTCCCTGGTAAGACATTTATTTCAGAAGTGTTATATTCCAAATTTCAATACGATTTTATTTGACTCCTCTGTCATTTGACAGACCAACAAGTACCTGTTTGGGTTGTACTATGGTATATCCCATAATACATCATGACTTTAATATTTAATATTAATGTTTACTTGAGTAATTTTTGATGAATAAATATACGGACTCATTTCATAGATTTTTCGTGAATAGATTGCTAAAGATTTTCCGCGTAAATACTCATACAAATATTCTTGAGTATTCATAATAGAAACTTTTTGAATTCATGCTAAAAAATTCAATAATTTAGCATATAAACCTTCAATACTTCAGAAATCGTCTCATACAATCTTATTCATTTCCAAAATCTACTCAATTGTAAACTTCACATTTTTCGAAAACTTATAAAAACTTATAATCACAATATTACAGCTTCTGTTTCTTATAGATTCTGATAATTTATATGAGAATTTTAAGAAAAAAATTTTTTTGATGCACCATCTATGAGAAAATAATTGTATCAGAATTTTTGAGATTTTTCGTGGACAAATACTGATCGTTTTCTCATAGCCAATTTTTTTTATGAGATTTTATAAGACCTTTTCCACAGGGTTTTTAAACATTTCAAAATCACTCCTGTAAATATAATTAAGCGTTACTTTGAATTTTTTTTGGTAAACTTTTTCAAAAATCAATTATCAGTTGAAAAATATTAATGACGTTTGTTTTATGATAAAAACTATTAAAAATTTGATTTCTTATGTTGTCTCCAATAAACATGTAAAATATAATTTTTCTTCATGTAAATTACTTACAAAAAAATTCAACTTAATCAAATTCGTTTAAAATCCAGAAATTTTTTTTTTTTTATCTTCTTTAGGGGGTACCCCACTTTGCCCGCAAAAATGAAAAATTTTTTTTTTCAACGGTAACTGAAAATTTCTTCTATTTACTTTGAATATCATTAAAAAAAAAGATTTAGCGTATTTGAGTCCTCGAAAACTTGGTATTTCCTTAAGTACCCCCTTTTGCCTCTCCCTCCCCTATATAGGGGGCATTCCACGCCAAATCAACCATGTTTGAACCCGACCCCTTTATATTTGGCTAAAAATTTTTTCTCTTTTTCTACCATGTCAAAAACGTTCCTCAGAATTTTTACAAATTTTTTTACCCAACCAAAAAAAAGTTATAAATTTTTGAAAAAAATGGCTTTTTTTATTTTAAATAGCCATAACTTTTTCAAAAAATTCGACTGATTGGGACGTTTTTTTTTTCAACATTTTTGTTTTTAAATATACTTTTCGAAAAAAAATTATTGCAACCTATCTTCATTACTTAAATTTTCAATTGGAAAAAAAAAAATATAAATCGAAAAAACATCACTCTGAAAAAATTTGAAGATTAGCAGAAAATGTCTAAGTTTTATGCAAAAAAAAAAAAATGGTAAACATCGAAAAATTTTTGATTTTTTCCAAAAATCTAAAAAAAAGTAATGAAGATAGGTTGCAATAATTTTTTTGTATTTTTTTTCGAAAAGTATATTTAAAAACAAAAATGTTGAAGAAAAAAACGTCCCAATCAGTCGAATTTTTTGAAAAAGTTATGGCCATTTAAAATAAAAAAAGCCATTTCTTTCAAAAATTTATAACTTTTTTTTGGTTGAGTGAAAAAATTTTTAAAAATTATGAGGAACGTTTTTGACATGGTAGAAAAAGAGAAAAAATTTTTAGCCAAATCTAAAGGGGTCGGGTTCAAAAGTGGTCGATTTGGTGTGGAATGCCCCATAGATATACATTAATGATTAATGTATATCTATGGGGATTTCACAAAACGATTCACTCAATGATTATCGTTTTGTGAAATCAGGGATGTTTTACTTAAAGAATCGTGCAAGAATATTGAAGATTTCTTGTTCAAGGTGCATTGATACAGTGATTTGAGCCAATCTTGTACTAGAAATTACTTGCATACACTAACGCATATCTTGCGCCAGATTTGCTCAAAAAGTCTCATATTACACTATCTATATATCTCACTTCTATCTCTGTCACTTAACCTCAGGATCCTGTATCGTATGACAATGAAAGGGTTAAAGTGGCAGAGACAGAAGTGAGATAGATAAACAATGTAATATGAGACTTCTTGAGCAGATCTGCCGCAATATATGCGTTAGTGTATGCAAGTAATTTCTGGTGTAAGACTCGCTCAAGATATGCGTAAGTAACTTTACTAACAAATCTTGAGCAAAACATCTTCAATATTCTTTAGTACAATATCATGTGCAAGTCCTACAACAATCTTGTCTTAGAATTTTGCATTAATATCTTGTCACAGATTAATAGCTATATAAAGACACTTAGGGGTCTTCCGTAAGATAGTTTCATAAAAAGAGTACAAGACTACTACAAGATTTTCTTGTAGACCTCTCCGCTTCGTGGTTGAGGTGTGCAATACAAATGATGGTTATAGGCGCGTATTAATATTGACAGCTGAAATTGTAATATAATTTTTTTAACGGGATTCAGAACCGATCTCGGGGATGGCAACATAATCCAAAAGTACCCTAATATATATACTGCCATAGTTATGATTGCGAGGCTTTCGTATCTTTTATTTTTCATACATGCTGCAAATCAATATACGTTTATCTCTGTTATTTCACGACTATATTCTTAATCTAATATTGCTGAAGCGACAGAGAATATAAAATAGAAAGAGTGAATTAAAAGTTTGACGGCTGTGATTGTTTTATGCTACTTTGAATGGCGCTTGAATAAAATAATAAACTGCTTTGTGTTTAGCTTAAAATCTCCGTGATATTACCCCGAGGTATCCGCGATTGTTGCTCGACAGGTTCTTCGCACGGGGTTTTTGGATTTAATATCAGCAAATGCTAGGTAATATCGTAGTAGCAGTACATACTTATAAAAATCAGCATCAGCAGTAATCGCCCTAGCATCTTATATCTCGCAATTGCAGAAGAATCGTTGTGTCATACTAACGTTCTTTGTCTTCGCGGTGTAATCTAATACTCCGTAACAATACACCTTTCTCCGAAGCAGTCACAATGGACACCAATACAAAACTCACCCTGGGAGTTAGAGGCACCGTCTTTTACATACTCTTACACTCCTGAATTTTATTCAACAACGGCGAGGATAGACCAGCCGTTTACTTCCAACGATCAAATGCACTTTCAAGCCCAACTACTTGAGAGGTTACATAATATTAGCCCATACCCGACTCAGAGGTCATCCTACTCTACGCCGTCGTCTTACCCTATGCAGCCACCGAACTTCCTTTTATCTCCAAATTGTAATAAATTACCAGTGAGTATGTCATTTATAAAAATACCAGTCTACTGTTTTCATTAATTTTACTCTTTATTATTAGAATTCGTCGAATTCGGGATCTCTATCTCTTCGTATATCTCAAGCAAACAGCTTTACTTCATCTCCAATCATGTCACATAAAATTCCTGTTTACTCCACACAAATTGAAAGCTCATCAGATCCTCTTTCTGAACTTCAAGCATTAATAAAACCTTTGCCATGTGTCTCACGTCAAAGAAATTCACTGTACACTTCGAGCTCCACCACGTCTGCTCGAGATCCAGACTTTAAGCAACAACAAAGAATTAGTTGTCCTCCTCAAACATCATTCATGCTCGATACTCCGCCAGTAAAAAAGCGTGGTGAGACCGTGGAAAAAAATTTCGAAGATAATTTAAAGTATGAAGAAAATCTTGTAGGGGATCAAACAGATACAAAGAATTGTAAATTAACTACGATACTCAGAGCAACAGGATCACCACCTACAAGGACCACTAGTGTACGGCTTCCTGTAAGGAACGATCTATCGACCCAAGTTCAACGTACCAATTGGGCTCGACATACTACTAAGTAGTTTTGATAATTCAAACTGGACAAGTAGTCATTTCTTTTATTGATCAATAAATTTTTATGTGCGTGCCAACAGTTTCAGGAAGAACAACAATATATGAAATCAATTTGTTACTTGTAAAAGATTTTCCTCTTTTTAAGAATCACTTGTGCCAAATTTTAATTTTTTTAAGCTCATTTTTTTTTCTTATTTATGTAGTTATGAATAATTTAAAATAAATATACATTGATTAAGATAAAAAAGGCATCGTTACACTTAAAAAAAATCTAGGCATCGGTTGGCCCCGAGCAAGCCAGCCCCTAAACTTCCCGGTGTTTTTGAGCTCTACACACACTAAAAAAAATTCTCGACTGAAGGTAAATATTCTTGATTCAAGAAAATTTTTTTGGAGACCTAAATTTTCTCAGATAAAGTAGAAATCTTCTCCAACCAAGACGAATTCTCTTGGCTCAAGAAAATCTTGACTTGGTTCCCGAAAACGTTTGTCTTCAAAAATATTTTCCTGACTCAAGATATCTGTTTTTTCTGTGTAGGAACTCGAAAACATTAGTATAAATACATTTTCGAGCTCGACAATACCTTTGTTTCTTTTTTTTATGAGCTTTTCAAGCTCAAAAGGGTTACGGTTTATGTTAAAGTTTAAAAATTTAGAATCCAAAATAATAAATGAATGAGCGATTTTTATATATTTATTTACAATTATGTTCAATAATTAGCTCAAAAATAAGTATTTACGTGTTAAGTTTTATCTATATCGTGATACGAGCGAACATGACGATTTTTGAGCAATCACTTCCAATAACTTATATAAAGAAGAACATATTAGTTTTGAGTAATTATGTTCAGTAATTATGATGTTATTCAATGGAAAAAGCAGATATAGATTTTACATTTATCATTCCGTCGACGATATCTCTCGAACGGATTATCTGATTGGGACGTTCTTGGCAGCAATCGAATGCTTTTATCGAGTGCTAGAGCTGATTAGATTTTGGAATTGATCGATTCGATAGACTCCGAAATATTCACGCAAAACGAAAAAAAACTATTTTTTTTCCATTCTTTCGTTGACAATATCTCTTGAACGGATTATCCGATTGAGACGTTTGAGGTGGCAATTGGCGCGTTTCATTGAGGTCTAGAGCTGATAAAATTTTGTGAATGATTGGTTTAGTCATTTCGACGGTATTTGCAAAAAACTGTGTTCTACTATTTCTTTCGTCGACGATATCTTTCGAACGGATTATCTGATTGAGACATTCTTGGCGGCAATCGAAAGCTTTTATCGAGTTCTAAAGTCCTCCCAGAGAGTAAATCGCCGTCGGGAATTGTCGAAAATTTTCGTTTTGTAATGTTAATGTATAGTAACGGCGTGAGATTAGACTTGTTTTTCCATAGTGGGGGTAAAAACCGGCGGCGACTTATTCTCTGGGAGGACTTTAGAGCTGATTAGATTTTGGAATTGATCGATCCAACAGTTTTCAAAATATCCAAAAAAAAACGAAAAAAAAAATTTTTTTTTTTCGTATTTCTTAAATATCTCAGAATATATATGACTAAATAATCTAAAATTTTCTAAAAATCTAAGTTCAGAAGGGATCTTTTGAGTGCCGCAAGAACCATCTAAATCGGTTCATTCATTAAAAAGATATGAGAGGTTTACATCCACACACACACACATACACACACACACACACACACACACACACACACACACACACACACACACACACACACACACATACATACTGACAGACATCGTTCTAAAAATGTCAGAATAGCATCCTAGCGCCTTCAAACGTCGACATATGATGAAAACCCGATTTATGAAAATTGGGGTGAAACCAATAACTTCCAAATTTTTTTAAAGTCGTTGATTTTCTCAGTGGGAAGTTAAAAATTGCATAGTTTTTTAAATTTTATATTTGTGCATATTTTTTTTTTTTTAATTAAATTTTTGAAAGAAACATTTAAAAATTTTTAATTGTCTGCTAACTTCAGGATCATAAATTTTTATTAAATTTTTTATTTGGAGATAATTTTTATTTTCTAAAACTAGTCATATTTTGAATGAAAGTTTTGTTTTTATTCTGCATTTATTAAAAAATTTTATAAAAATTTGAAATTTGGAAAAATTAAATAAGTGTAAGCGTCCCTGATTAAACAACTCAATTCGACCGAATTAAAAATTTTAATTCTGGTATATTCTGTCGAATTCTGCAAAACAGAATTCAACTGAATTGAAAATTTGAATTTGAATTAAACAGAATAGAACCGATTTAAAAATTTCAAATTCGTTTTAATCCAGTTTAATTCGGATTTAGAATCAGAAATCGGAGGATTATTTTCGAATTAATCAGAATTAAACCGAATAAAATTATTTTAATTCGTTTTAATTCGGACAAATTCTGGTTTTCCTGCCGAATTAAACAGAATTCATTTTTAAGTTAGGTACCGAACTAACAGAATTTATCTGAATTAAATAGAATTAAAATTTTAATTCTGTTTAATTCAATCTAATTCAGTTGTTTAATCAGACGTGGTAATTAAAGTAATAAAATTTTTAAAAAATGCATCTACTGAATTTTGAATTGTCTAAACATGCATTATTATTTTTTTTTATTTTATAAACATTTTAATTTATTATTTCAAAGTTTTGAAAATTGTCAAATGTCCGCTAACTTTACTATCATAAAAATTAATTATTAGTTTTAAAATTAAATTAATTATATTAAAATAAAAATTATTGATAAATAAAAACAAAATGAGGATTTCGTTTTTTTAGTATTTTATTTTTCAAAAAACATGATTAAGCCTATGGTGCATTATCATTAATTTTAATTATGTTACTATTTAATTATTTACAAAAAATGTATTGAACTTATTAAATAAAAATTGAATTTTTAAACCATAATTACGATTAATTTATACAATTAAATCTTATACTATTTACATCAAATATTTAATATTTAATTTATGAAAATCCTAAAACTACAATAATATTTTACAACAATAAATAAGCGGATGATAAATAATTATATACAAAAAATCACAGTTACTATTAAAAACTTAATAAAACTACAACAGCTTACGTCTTTTAGCAGAACACAACATACTGCCCATATCATAATTATTTTGACGCTTACGGCTGCAGTTTCCCAGGCCTCCGATTGTTGCGTCCAAATCCGCTTCAGTTGAGGGTAAAAGTTGGCTGGTACTTCCAACGGAATCATCTTGAACTTCCCCATCAGCTTGAGGTGAAGAAGTTGATGATCCATCTGAATCCGCAGATTTTTTCTTCATCAGTCTATCACAATACTCGTGATAGCTGATTTTTTGTCGAGTCTTTGATTTCTCGACTTCAGGTTTACTGGAAACATTTTCTGGATCCGATGAGCTGGGGGTCGTCGCTATCCGATTCATTGCAATCATTTTGACAGATGGATTTTTAAATAATCGCATCACCCGGTTTTTTATTCTGGGTGACATTTTATCTAAAACTGCTTTAAACTCCCTGTCCATCTTTATCAGCAGGTCGAAGGTCACTTTCGTATCCAGCAGCCAAAACCAAAGATTCCCGTCTATGACTTCAGGAATCTTCCACTGCGACGATTGGATGGTAAAATAAATACAATACGATGCCACAACTGCTGGTTTATATTTCACGCACATTGACGTCATCTGTAAGGTATAGTTTGCCACCTGCAGAAAAATCTTGCATAATTCTTTGCAAGCTTTTATTTCCCTGCAGAATTTCTTGATGTAATGATGAGGGTGATTAACCCCCATCTTAAATCCTAGTGTTGCCAGAAGAATTCGCTCATTTGGTATTAGTGCCTTGACCTTCTCCTGGTACTCGGCAGAAGTAGTGTCCAGTTGGTGATCCTTGTTCTTGTTTAGGCAGATATGAAGAGCATTTATGACTGCCTTCGATTTTTGTGGCTCTTCTTCGACCTTTGCCGCCACAAAAATCGCCGCCGTTGCAATTTCATATCGGTGAAACTTGCCCAATGAATGATGGATTAAAAATCTGTGCATGTACACAATGGCAGTATGCACACAGACTTCTGATAATTTTAGCCGCTTGCCCAAGTCGTTTATTAGGTAAGCGGCTTGTTGTTTGTGGTCTAACTCCTTCTCCGCGCTGATGCCATCCTTGGAGCTTGGAGAGTTCTTCAACTCTTCTTTGTTTAGATACCACTTTTGTGCCATATTTATTCAAAATTTTTCACTATCAATGTAACTTCACTGCAAACTTTCTTACTTTACACCGAAACAGCTTTACGCACTTTGAAATAACACAATTTTGTTTTTTCCGTAAGTTTTAATATATTCTCAGACGAACTGTCGGGTATGGAGTTCGAGAATAAAATGTGAAAATATTGACGACGCTGAAATTTAAGGGATCTTATAACAAAAGAAATTGTCACAACAATGGGTGTGGGGGTAATTAGAAAGTAATAGTTCGGGGCTGAAGAAATGTACCTGAGGTAGAAAAGGTCATTAGACTAATGACTCAAAATATTATGGTCATTAGGGTCTGCATATTCAGGTGTGAACGTAATTACCATTCCTGTGAAAGACCTGATGGAAAATAATTAAGTTTGTCATTATATATTTATGTCGAAGTCTCAAATAATGAATTTAAAATTTTCTGAAAATTAAAGTACACGGAAATAAATTAACTGTGTACATTAAGAAGCGACAAATAATATAATGACAGTCATCAGTAAATAGTATCATTCTAAATACACCTATCCAAAAAATTAAAGGAACAAGAAAATTTTATAAATTTTTTAGTGATTTTTGGAAGGCTGTATTTTTGTGAAAAATGATCGTATCGAAAAAATTAAAAAAGCAAATTGAAGCTTGAAATCTCTAGTTTGAAGATCTTTCAGCAAAATTTTTTTTTGAGCCACGGTTTTTGCGGAATCATAAGAAAAAGGTCGAGACAAAATTTTTCTAAATTTTTTGGTTTCGTTTTTTAGGTCTACGGGGCCGGGAAAAATTTTTTCAAAAAAACGAATTCATGGCTTGTTTAGGAAATTTATTCAGCTACAATTTACTTTTTTTGTTTCTCTGTTCGACAATTTTCTGTTGAGATATCAGCCTTCAAATGAAAAAGGATCCTTTTGTCTTTGATTATTGATATCTCAGCAAGAAATGGTCACACAGTAATTTAAAGGGCAGTTTAATAAACTTGAATAAATCCCCTACAAGCTCCATTTTCGATTTTTTCAAAAAAAAATTTTTTTTTATCCTTGATATCCATTTGAAAAACCTTTAAAAAATGGCCATTTTCTAGTTTTTTAGTCAACTCATCGCTACTCTGCAAATATTGATAAAAAAAATAATGTTGCCAGGTAATTTTACAGCTTAATGTACCCTCAAAAACCCTGGAAATTTTCAGATTGATCCATTGAACCATTTGTCCGGACCGATTGCTCAAAGTTTTACAAAACAATTAAAGGAACAAGTTTTGTTCCTTAATTTGTGTAATCATTACCAAAATAAAATAATGAATTTTTTTTTTATTTTCTTTCATTTTTGCATTAGTTATTCAGTAAATGTAAGGTAAAGAGGAAAAAAAAAAAATTTTACAAAAAACGAGACCAAACAAGAATTTTTTCACATTTTTATTTTTTTACGTTTTATTCGGAGGGTTATTTTTTTTTTCGTTTTTCGGAAAAAAAATTTTTCTTTTCTTTACCTTACATTTACTGAATAACTAACGCAAAAATGAAAGAAAATAAAAAAAAAATTCATTATTTCATTTTGGTAATGATTACACAAATTAAGGAACAAAACTTGTTCCTTTAATTGTTTTGTAAAACTTTGAGCAATCGGTCCGGACAAATGGTTCAATGGATCAATCTGAAAATTTCCAGGGTTTTTGAGGGTACATTAAGCTGTTAAATTACCTGGCAACATTATTTTTTTTATCAATATTTGCAGAGTAGCGATGAGTTGACTAAAAAACTAGAAAATGGCCATTTTTTAAAGGTTTTTCAAATGGATATCAAGGATAAAAAAAAATTTTTTTTTGAAAAAATCGAAAATGGAGCTTGTAGGGGATTTATTCAAGTTTATTAAACTGCCCTTTAAATTACTGTGTGACCATTTCTTGCTGAGATATCAATAATCAAAGACAAAAGGATCCTTTTTCATTTGAAGGCTGATATCTCAGCAGAAAATTGTCGTACAGAGAAACAAAAAAAGCAAATTGTAGCTGAATAAATTTCCTAAACAAGCCATGAATTCGTTTTTTTGAAAAAATTTTTCCCGGCCCCGTAGACCTAAAAAACGAAACCAAAAAATTTAGAAAAATTTTGTCTCGACCTTTTTCTTATGATTCCGCAAAAACCGTGGCTCAAAAAAAATTTTGCTGAAAGATCTTCAAACTAGAGATTTCAAGCTTCAATTTGCTTTTTTAATTTTTTCGATACGATCATTTTTCACAAAAATACAGCCTTCCAAAAATCACTAAAAAATTTATAAAATTTTCTTGTTCCTTTAATTTTTTGGATAAGTGTAGTAATTCTTTCATTTACAATTCAAACGTAAATAATTATAAAATAATATTAAAATTTATTGTCTATACAGGAAAAAATAATGTTTGGATTTTTAAAATCGTCATTTAAAAATTAAAAATTTATGACGTGTATTATAAAATTTATTTCCTATGTTGACATCAAGGTTTCGGGTTTTAATATCAAACATCAATTTTTTAAGTTTATTTTTTACTTAAAAAGGATTTAAAGATTGGGGGTGTCTGTAGCCAATTTACCGGACATGGTCAAGATGGACCAGGGTTCGGATCTCCCAAATCTCCGTCGGAAAAGATCGGTGGTAAAATTTGCGTCGCAGTCAATCAGAAAAAATAGTGAAAGAGTTCATTTAAACTAAAAAAATTATGACAGAGTGATTAGCTTGCCAAGTCTGGTCGCACCTAAGTATTATAGTCGAATATTAGGGCGCCACTGGAAGATGGACTCGGCCTTCCAGAACCGGATGTTAATTGTAATTTTTGATTCTCAGGGTCGTTTGTAAATTTTTATTTTGTGAGAGAGGAGAGGAATAGTGAACAGGCTGAAATAAATTTTATTAAAACTTTGCTTTTAATTTCAATTATTTTAAGCACCTTGCTTATTATTTATTTAACCAAACTATATTCTTATGACAAACTAATATTCTTATGACAAACTAAATATCTCGTCCCCTGGACGGTGTTCCTTATGACAAAACTAAATATCGTCCCCTGGACGTTTTTCACACTCCCACACACACACGTATTTTAAGCGTCTCCCGGACGTAACACACTTACACACACACTCTCGTTAAAAAACCGTCCACCGGACGTTAAACCTTGAACCTTAATACACTTTGATTAAAAAACCGTCCACCGGACGTTAGACCTTATTTTCCTTAATTACTACTTTAAAAAACCGTCCACAGGACGTTAACCCGCATTTCTTATTTCCTAGTGTCCACCGGACATATCCTAAACCTAACTTAATCTTTGTCCACCGGACTTACATCACAGACACAGTTTCTTTACTCTAACTTGACTCTACAATTTAATTGACTTTAATTTTAACAATACTCAGTAACTTTTCCCACTTAAATTTTTACAATTCATAATTCACTGTATTTCCAATCAATTAATTTATTTTTGTTTAATGTAATTTATAAATTAATTAATTTTACCACTTATAAATTTCCTAATTAATTTTCTCTGATTAAATTTCATAATTAATTTGCCACAATTATTATTCGTTTATTACTTTCAATTCCTAAATGTTTCACTGACAATTTTCACAATTAAATTTATTTCACTTTCAAAATAATCCGTTTTCTCAATTTTACTCACAATTTAATTTACCCAAACTCTAGTATCTTTTATTTAAATTTTAGATATTTTATTTAACTTAAAATTAATTTAATAATCACGTAATGACTAGAATTTGATTTCGGGTTGACTAGAATTTTAGGCCGGTGAATTGGCGTCACACGGTTCCCGATTTTATTGACGTTGATAGAGTAAATCGATTGAATTAATGAATCTTAGAATTAATGCGGCCGACGGAATAAATTCCAGCCTGTATTAATCTTAAGATCAATTAATAAATTAATTTATAACGGCTGGAGAGCCTGGAATAAATTAATAAATTAATAATTTTAATTACCGGATTATTTACGCGACAACTTTATTTTATTCTGGCTTTAGAGCCTTGAATAAATACTACAGAGTTTCGGACACTTAATGGCGACAAAACGAGACGCAATAGAACTTTCGAGAACACGAGATTGAACGGCTGGAGAGCCTGAACTATCCGTTTCTTTACGCGAGACCAACGGAAAGATATTAAGTAATATATTATAATTAATTTGCCAGATTAATACAATTAATCAGCGGCCTGAATTAATTAAATTTTACCTCCAAATTTTATTTCAGCAGTCCTTGGAACTTTTAGTGATGACCTGCTCCGGCTGCTAGCAATCTCTCTAGTTAGTTGTTTTCAGGTTTCCGTTGTCCGGCTTTCTTTGTCCTCGTAATTCCTTCTGTCACGATTTTATTATTTCGTTCGTAATATGATAGATAACCTTGTATTACAATGTGTCTGATCACTTTTGTCGTTCACTAACTCTTGTCTTCACTTAGGCGTCTATCGCCTTCGGTCGTCCGACTGACTCTCTTTGGGTGTCCAACGAACTCTCTTGATTTTTGGTACGGCACTCCCTTATAACTCTTCGATTCACCCCCGGAAAACTCATCCCTACTAAATTAATTAGCAAAAGAGAGGGGCGGATGTTCGGGTCTCACTGATTAGCGACACCCGGTGACATGTCGAATCACTCAATTTAATAAACCGAATTATAATTAGGGCCCGTTATCGACCGTGGACAAATCCAATTTTAGATCTTAATAAATAGCCATTGGAATCTATTTTACCCTGTTACAAAATAATGTTTTAATTTTATTGTTCATTAACATTTATTGAAATTTATTTATATATAGCTCTTGTTCACCCATTATTAATTTTTCTATCGATGATAGTATATTGTACAACTAGTGCGGTAAGTTGTCGATTGCCCATGAGAGCAAAGTTGAGCTCATTTGCTCGTGTGGGTAATCGGCAACACCGCACGACGTGTACATACTTTTTTTTATTATTAATGCGATATGAGTACTATTTTAGTGCTCGCTGCCTTGTTCGCTAAGTAGCTTTTTGCTGATTCAATTGTTGCCGCGACATTTTTGTGGGTTATGCGATAATCTACATGCGACAAGTAAATTTGAATGCGACAAGTTTACTCAGTGTGCTCAGTATATAGGGGAGGGTGGGGCAGAGCGGCCCCCCTGAAATTTTGATCAAAAAAAAAATTTTTTTTTTTTCGTCTGATTACTATAAATCCGATATATTTGCGCATTTTTAGCCCTACGCATGACACCTGGGGCAAAACGGACAACCCAAAAATTTTGAAAAAGTGATTTTTTCATATTTTTATTGTCAAATTAAAAAAAAATTATTATAATTCCACATTTCAAGCCCTACGCATAACACCTGAGGCAAAATGGACCAGCCGAATCTTCCGAAAAAATTATTTTTTCATATTTTTCGGCCCTTTTTCTATATAAGAGGCAAATTTGGTCACAAAAATTTATAAAAATAAAATTTTTTTTTTTTAGTTGATAAATTTTTGAAATAAAGTAAAACTATAGAATTGTTTTTTTTTTTTATTAAATAACAATTAGTATTGAAGGTAATCGAGGGTGAACGATTTATTACACCTTAAAAAATTTTTTTCGAGTAATATAAAACCAGAAATAGTTGTCAAGAGAAAGAAATACATTCTTAATGATAAAAAAAATTAAAAAAAAAAAAAAAAAACGAAAAAAAAATTTTTTTTATCATTTTTTGGAGAGGGGCCGCTCTGCCCCACAAAAAAATTTTTTTTTTTCAGAATTTTGGCAAAATGTCCATAAATTCGTTCGAAATAGGACAAAAGTAAAGTGATCTTATGGTTGAAAGCCACAAAAAGTAATAATTGGCTTAGGGGGGCCGCTCTGCCCCACCCTCTCCTACACTGGTCACAAAAATTAAGGGATAGAAAAAAAATTCGAAATTTTTGGGTGATTTTCAACATGCTGTGTCTCGGTGAAAAATGGTCGTAGAAAAAATTAAAAAAGCAAATTGTAGCCTCAAGTTTCTAGTTTTTAGATCTGGATCTAAAATTTTTTTATCATGCACGGTTACGGAGTAATCATAAGAAAACCGACGAAAAAAAATTTTTCAAAATTTTTGCTCGTCTTCTAACAAGTCTATGGGCTTCAATAAATTTTTTTGGATAATCCGACTTTATCACTCTTTTAGAAAATTTGGCGGCCTACAAAAGTCTCTACGGCGATTTGGCGCCGAGTTATCATTGATCAAAGCAAAAAAGTCCACTTTGGCTTTGATAATCAATAATTCCGGATGTATTAGTCGTACAGAGAATGGAAGTAGGGTTTTGAAAACTGAAAAACGTTCTCTATAAGGCAAAATTAGTGGCTTTTGAAGGAAAAATTTTTTTTGAAGCGATAATGTTTATTAGAAAACAGGTCAAAATTCGCATATTTAAGGATATTCGGAAATCTTGCTATAACTTTGGATATAACGGATGAACAAAGGATATCATCGTTTTTTTTTTTCAAACTCAAAGTGTCTTGAAAAAACCCTGAAAATTTCAAAGCGCTGCGATTTTTCTTTCTTAGTGTCCCGAAGCTTTAAATGTATCGATTTAGCCAAAAATGGCATAATTAGCGATTCTTTGGTTTTCAATCATTTCTTCAATGTCAAAAAGTTTTTTTTAGCGACAAGCTTCGTTTCTTCAATCAAAAACAGTAATTCTTAAAAAAAATTAAAAAAAAAATTTTTTTTTTTTTTTGCGAAAATTGATTATTTTGAATTTTTTTTTTCCGATATCTTTCTTCTTTATCATCTTCGAAATGGTTTCGATGTTAAGAAAATCAATTGTAAAGAATTTTTTTTCTATCCCTTAATTTTTGTGACCAGTGTATATAGAAAATCAGGACTCACTGGCTTATGCTGAAAAAAAATTTTTTTTTCTTACTCAGATTTGACGTTTTTCAATTTTGTAAATTCATATAAAATTAATCAATGTAGTCTTTTCGCTTGTATAAAAGACTCAATTTTGATTGAGTTTTTTAATTTTAATTTCATTTGATTATGAAATAATCGTTGTCTAAGAAGTTTTATAAAATTTTTTTTTCATGAAAATTTTTAGTTAGTAACTTATTTTGAGTTAAAATAACCACATTAAAAAAAAAAAAAAGTCTTTTGCTGAAAATTTTTGAACGATCATATACTAGCTCCACGTTCCTTTACAAATTTAGTTTAGTTAATGACAAAGTTTGGCAAAATTAAATTTGAAAACAATTATTTTCTATTGAAATATTTTCCCTACTCTTTATATAAATCAATCAGCGGCATTTAGCTTTCAAATTTGATAAATAAAAATATTACCATTTGCTGCTTCTTATCTATCGCGCTTCGTTTTTACTTTCAATTACCTATAGAGTACAGATCCAATCTCTGTAGAGTATTGAAAACTCATCCAAATGCTTCGGGAAAGCTGATTGGTAGACCAGCATTTATTCCTAGAAAAGGGACCAGCGATAAAATTTAACATTGGGATAATGGTTGACCTAACCTTCCTATTCTAGTAGCCTTGGGCTGATGTAACTTCACTTCTCTCCGGGAGCTATTGACGAGCACAGCTGTTATTACTGATCAAATCTTATCTACACTTTATAATAAAATTCAGTCTTCAGATAAAAGTTATTTTATCGATTACATCTATCCTTACCCATAATTTCATTATTTCATTAAATAATAATAATAATCATCATCATCATAGTCAACAATAAATTTATCACTGTTTTCAAATTCAAAATTGGTCCCGCGTGACAACGAACTGCCCACTGTCCAGGAGGTGGCGTCTGCTCCGACCCTAAACCTCCCAGGACATAACACTCCCTATTCTAGTAACCTTGGCTATGCTCTGTTGCTTTTTTTCAATCATATGATTTCCCTTCTGAACTGCTCGTTTTTGGTAAAGTAGGTTTAGTGCAGCACAGTACCAACTTAAAATAAGCAAGACCCTTTCTGTTCCTGTAAACGACGAAAGACCAAAGCAAGGTTACTAGAATAGGGAGGTTGGGACAAGTTTGTGTCGCTGGTCCCTTTTTTTATTGCATGTCATTTTTTTCTATGAAAACACTACCATAATATCGTGTGTGTCTGTAACATTTCAGAGCGATGGTTGATCGTTCCGTGATTTTCAATACCGATAGTAGTAAACAGTTCTCCAATTTTGTTACATCTGTTAGATGCCGTTACTTTAGTATTCAAAACTTTCATATAATTCTTAAGGGTCGGGAGTATTTTACTTTTCTAATTACATTTTGAATAATTACGTCACTCGAATGATGAAAACCTTTCGAATAAGTTTGTCTTTCACATTTTTTCGGAAGCTATAAAAATTATGTGATAACAATTGATTAATAAATTAAAAGAAAAGTAAAATTCAAAAATTCGTTTAGTACGGCCCAGCCTTAAAAAAATTAAAAAACGACGGGATCATGCATGGTACAGAAAATACGGTATCATGTTTAATAATACATTCATGCACAATAATTTTTATCCGGGTAGTTTTGCTTGTAGGAAAAATGAAATCAATAATAGGATACTTCTGTATGAAAATTCCTACAATAAATGATGACGGACTGAATAAAAATTATAAAAAATTAGTTCATATGCTTTATAAAGTTCATTCAAAATATTGTAATAAATATTGAATGAACAGAATATTAATGGCTCTGTAGACTTAAAAAAAAAGGTAGTTTTTTATTTTTTTTTAGTTGAAGTCGGGTTCCAGGCCGGTTCAGACAGCCAAATGCGATTAAAATAGAAAGTTCGATGAGTTGAATCAAATCAAAGCGTTAATAGACAAAATATCTAAGAGGTGTAAAAAACAGTGATTTTTCATATATTTTGTCGACAATATTATTTAAATATTTCATCGCCGATATCTTTTGAACTAATAGACCGATTTTGACGTCTAATGTGACATTCGACGCAGTTTTTTAGTCTCTTAAGCTTAAAGTTTTTTTGAAATAATCAATTGAACGTTTTTGATTTTATTCGAAAAAAAAAACACTTTCTTGAAATGTTTTAGTTAACGATATCTCTTGAACAAATGATTCAATTTTAATTGTTGTAGTTGCATTTGATGTGGCTTATAGAGTTTTTGAGCTAATTAGATTTTGGAATCAATCTATGAAGTAAGTTCGAAGTTATTCGAAAAAAACTTTTTTCATAAATTTTATTTTTCAAATAATTCCGAACATAATGTACTGATTAAGCTTATATTAGTCATTGAAATTTACGTATAGCATTGAATTTCATAAAATTTCAAATCTTAGAGAACATTAATTTTTTATTTGACTAATATCTCAGCAAATATCAATCTTAGTGATTCGGTGCTAAAGACTTTTATTGTAGAAAATTGAATTTCCTATAAAATTGTCAGTAACATTTTTTCTGTAGGTCTTGTTGTTTATGAGATAGTGAGAGAAAAAATAAAAATCCTATGAAAAAATTCAGTTTAGCGGTCCATACTACCCCACCAGTATGAGTTACGACTTCGCGACAATCGGCACTTTTGTATAGCATTTAATTCTGAGAAAATCCCGTATTTGGACAAGATGATACCATAAAATGCCGCTGAGCTATAAAAATATTTAAAAAATCAAAGTTCCCGTGTATTTTAAATGGGAAATTTTTACACGCTGTGGACGAGTACTTAATATTAATATAAAAGGCTCAAACTCTCAGGGAATTTTTTGGGGGGTATTTCCAACAAAATTTCGGGATGGGATCAAAAAAAAAAAATTGTCGCAAAAAAAGCACCCTATTACAGATTAATAATTCGCTTCGGAAGCCACCTCAACGATCTCGATCGGTTAATTCGTTCAGAAGTTATAGAATATTTACATACATACACTCGAACATCCTCTTAAAAATAGTTCGAATAGTTTCCTAGGACCTCAAAACGTCGAGATCTGTTGAAAACTCGGTTTTTGAAAATCGGACCGAAACCAAAGACTTCTGTTACATTCTGGGGTATTACCCCAGAATAATTAAAAATATAAATAAATTTATATTAATAATTTAAATGTTCAGGTTTGACATCATTAGGGTATCTATCGACCCCAGGCGTGTCCGTCGTCGATTATTAGTGATTAAGAATTTTTTATAAATATTTGATTAGGGTTACATAATAAATGGTACACCACATTTACTAAAATGAGGTATCTTTTAATTAATAAAATATTAGGTTGAGTCAGTCAGTCACCGGACCGAGATCCGGCGACTTAGATGTTCGTCGGCTGACTGCCTGTTCTGTCTCCGCAAATCCAGTACAGAAAATTATAAAATTATAAATTGTCCAACGTCGCATCTCAGGTTACCCTAGCGAACGTCGCCGAGGTCTGGGTCTCATGCCTCGTCATGAGTTTAGACTACGGGCCACGACGGTGTTCGCGGAAATCGCTTATCTACTGTAGTTACTTTGATGGGGAATTTTTCTTCACCGAAGTTTTATTATATATTATCAAAAGAAATTTTAAAATTTTTATTTAAATATAATTAAAGCCAGAACGTAACACTTCCCTTTTTTTTTAATATATATCATTTTCTGAGCGGGAAGTTAAAAATTTATTTTTCCCCTACGTTCATATGCTAGCGTTCTTCCAAACGACATCTCTGATGTCCCCAGACTCGAAAATTCGATCGAGACAGTAGTTTTAGCTAGAGGATTAACGTCTAAAAAAATCTATAGAAAATCAGGACTCACTGGCTTATGCTGCAAATAAATTTTTTTTTTAATCAGATTTGACGTTTTTCAATTTTGTAAATTCACATAAAATTAATCAACGTAGAATTTTCGCTTGTATAAAAGACTTAATTTTGATTGAAATTTTTAATTTTAATTTCATTTTACTATGAAATAATCGTTGTCCAAGAAATTTTATAAAATTTTGTTTTCATGAAAATTTCTAGTTAGTAACTTATTTTGAGTTAAAAAAACCACATTAAAAAAAAAAGTTCTTTTGCTGAAAATTTTCGAACGATCATATTCTAGCTCCATGTTTCTTTACAAATTTAGTTTAGTTGATTGCAAAGTTTTGCAAAATTAAATTTGAAAATAATTATTTTCTATTGAAACATTTTCCCTACACTTTTTATATAAACCAGCGGCATTTAGTTTTCGAATTTAATATATAAAAATATTACCATTTGCTGCTTCTTATCTATCGCGCTTGGTTTTTACTTTTAATTACCTATAGAGCACAGATCAAATCTCTGTAGAGTATTGAAAATTCATCCAAATGCTTCGGGAAAGCTGATTGGTAGACCAGCATTTATCCCTAGAAAGGGACCAGCGACAAAATTTAACATTGGGATAATGGTTGACCCAACCTCCCTATTCTAGTAACCTTGGACCAAAGGAGAATGACAATGACAGTTCACAGTTGTTATTTATATTATCAATGAACAATTTCAATCGATTTTAATGTAAATAACTGCAATAGTTATTTGTTGAGTCAGTGATTAACGCTAACGGAATTTTAAAAGTCGCGACAATATTAATTTAATTATATTAAAAAGTTTTTGTTGAAGTAGTTAATTTAATTAAGTAACTCATCTTGGATTAAATTTTTCAACAAAATTAATAATCTCTTGTTTGACAGTCGGTGACGTACTTGATAATAACTCTATTTTATCAGTTTTTGTCTCAAACATTATCGTAAATTATAAAAATAAGGTATAGAGAATTAACTAAACTTTAAACTGATTATATTTATTATTTTTTTAAATAATCAGATAGAATATTTTTACTGTTGATAAAAAAAAAATTAACGAAACAATTTTGTGTTGATTGAAAATAAAACAAAAATTGCAAATTAATGAACTGAGATTTTTATTTATTTTACAGTTACGATTTAATAAAAATACCAGGATAATAAATAAAAATGGATATTGGATTCTCATCGTATCATAATGGTGGGCCAGTTAGAGAACAAGATTTCGAAAGACTTTCACAAACAGTTGGAACATCAATACTCAAAATATCTCAAAATGGTAAAATTCCTTTTTTATTCTTAAACTTTACTGTAATTTATTAAATAAATTTCTATTAATTCTAATGTATAACTTTTTTGTTATTAGTGTCATCAATGCAAAAAATGGTTAATCAATTGGGAGGATCAACAGATTCTCAAGAGCTTCGAAATCAACTGTAATTATCTATATTATTAAGAGAATAAGGAAAATTTTGTTCCCGCCATATTGATATGATAGAATTAGTTAATGTTATTGAAATTGTTATCATTAGATAGGTCTTGATTTGAATTTGTGCCTTTTCATACTTTAAACTCTTTTTAATTGTCAAGTATTGAGATAAATAGATTCATCTATATCATTCGAATTACATTTAAATTACGCGAGAAAAAAGACGATCGTATTTATTTTCTTTAAATAAATTAATACTTCAATTATTCCTTCACTAAATATGACTGAATGTCACTGAATATATAGCAATCTTATTTATATCGCGTTACGTATTCCAAAACGACAGATTTTTATAATCCCTTTTGGTTTTCATTGGATTCATTGACATAAAATCTTTACTCGCCTAAAGAAAATTTTTACTTACCCCAAAAAATTTTTTGCATTGTGAATTGAAAACAAAAATTTATTTAGAACTAGAAAAAATTACTTGGTACAAGGAATTATTTCTTGACCAAAAAAATCTTTTCTCGCTCCAAGACAATTTTTGTGTTTAATTTATAATGCATAAACTTTCTTGGTGCAAATTAAAATTTTGTTGCGGCAAGAAACCCTTTTTTTCTGCGTATTTTATAAATTTAGTAGTGATATTTGGGCAGTCACGTAGTGACTGCAGGTTGCTCGTTTATATTTTATTTATTTATCATAATTTTTTGGCCCTGAAGCCTGAGCTCCCTAAGGGTCATTACATTACAAAAATAAGACAAAGAAAAAAAAAGAAAATTCCTAAATTAAATTAAAAAATATTTAAAGCAAAAACATTTTATAGTTTAGTATAGTATAGACTCTCAACAATAAATTAATAAATCCATAATTATCACAAATTATCATGTTCAGTTTCTCTGTTAACAAAATATGTATAACACTCAGATCTAAATTCACTATAATTATTAATAGCCACAATATCAGTTTTTGCTTGTGGCAAATGCAGCACATCTAGGTGCTTATCAGCACAACCACGAACTGCACAAAAAATGATAAAATTTTTTATCTATAGCATTAAGAGAATAATGAAAATTTTGTTCCAGTCGTAGTTCAATGATAAAATTAGCCAATGTTATTAAATTTGGTATCATTGTAAAAGTCTCGACTTAAATTTGTGCCTTTTCATGGTTTAAACTCTTCTTTATTCTCAAGTATTTTATTTATTTATTCAATAATTTTATTGACCTTGAGACTTATGTCCTCTGAGGGTCGAAAATTCAAAAGTAAATAAATAGTGCAACTAAAATCATATATTGTCTATACAAATAAAAATATAAAAGATGTTCGTTAATAATAAATCTACATTTATACATGATCATTTTCAAAGAATAATGAGTGACAGGCAGATCTGAAAGTAGTTGATTCCAAATTCTGATAGCCATTAGTAAAAATGACTTTTTAAGTCACGCTCCCTAGTAGCTATCTTAGTCAAGATCTTGAAATCACAGTATATATAGATATAATATTTCGCTGTATTCTCCTTGACTTGCTCAAGATTTGCTCCAGAATTGATCAATATTGCCACTAGGGGTTTTATATGTAGGTTGAAAAAACACGTCATTATGTTTTAGAAACCGATCTCGAACAGACAGTAGTATCCAAACATTCTCACCAAGTATCACGATAGACAATAGGATTTATTTTGCCATCAAGTCGAAACTTTTTGCGGCCATCAAAAGCCAAAATACATAATATAATATACATTTTTTTAAACGTTTCTATCACATTAATTCTTAATATTAATATTAATAATAAAAATAACAATAGCAATCGTGTTCATGGGTTCTTTTCTACAATTATAATTTATAATACTCAATATTCAAACTCATCAAGTTATATTATAAATACCAATTACAATTTTAATCATTTATTAACCTCGCGCTCAAGATAATCGATACACACAGAGAAAAATGTTGGCTCGAAACCTAACAATTTTTATTATGCTGTCAATCGAACTTGAAACAGGAAGTAAAGCATCCAAAAAATTATTATGCTGTATCGCAATACTTAATATGCCCGAGAAACTTATCAATAAGCTTTAATAACAATGACTCATACTTTTTGGATGCTTCACTTCCTGTTTCAAGTTTGGTCGACAGCATAATAAAAATAGTTAAGTTTCCAGCCAACATATTTCTCCGTGTAGCTGTAAATTCTCACCAAATAATTGGGTTTAGTTTAGGTCTATGGCTTTATACACCAAATACGCCATAAAAAATTATCTGCGAGTTCTTAATGTAAGCCATCCAAGTTCCCTGTAACAATGAGTAATATGCTCAAATTTACTGACTTTAAAGATAAATAAAAAATTGTCCATATCATTCAAAATACATTTAAATTTATTCCATGGCATAATTCTATGATAATAAAAAGCAAACAAATTGAATTTAACATCAGTGAAAAGGTCTCGATTTTAATTTGTGCCTTTTCATAGTTGTATATGTTTTATGCGGTTGTCAATGTTAGTTCAATGACTTAAGTTTTATAAATGAGACAGTTAGAGTAGAATTACTGACTTTTTTGAATCAATAATTGACAACACGTCTTTGGTGAATCCTTAAAATTTCATCAGTTTTTTGTATTTTTCATCGTGACAAAAGAAATTTGACCGTATGATCTTTTTTTTTTTAAATCCTATGATTATCCAAATATACGAAATCAATAAGTTTACGAATTAATGACAAGATTTGTCTTAATAAACTTTAATGATAGTAAACATAAACAAAAATATCTGACAGTTAATGGATAGGGCTTTAATAAACAACTAAATTAAACTAATATTTACTATAAATTAATAAAAAAAATTAATTAACACTTTTTATTATTACTTTAGACATCAAATTCAACATTACACTCAGCAGCTAGCAAAAGATACAAATGTACATCTGCGAGATTTGGCAGCGATTGTCAGTAACTCATCTTCAAATAGTCCTGGAGAACAAACTCGAAGGAAAATGCGAATGCTAACAGAAAGACTTCAAGATGAATTTATGTCTGCTTTAAATAGTTTTCAAAGTGTCCAAAGGCAAGCAGCATCTAAAGAAAAAGAAATGGTTCGAAAAGCTAAAGCTAGCGCTGGTGTGGTACCATTTGGTGAAAAGAAACAAGAAACATTGATTGAATTACAAGACAGTAGAACACAAAAACAAATTCAACAACAACATTTACAAGATGAACAAAACCTACGAATGCTCGAAGAACAAGAAGCCAGTATACGCCAACTTGAGGTATACATTTATTAATATTTAACTTTTTCATGATATCAGCATCGAAACTTAAAGTTTCAGTGCCTTTACAACCACTCGAAACAAGATTTCAGTCCAGTGCCGCTAACAAATATTAGGAAACGCGTAAATTGCGAATGCTTTCAATTAGCAGGCAGAAACAACTCTCTTAAAATTAATCAATGAAAAGTCCTGCAAATCAGTAAATATTCGCTGCACATATAGACTCAAGTATATCACTAATTCAATCAGTAATTGGGACTGATTCGCAGTAAATATTCACTGATTTTCAGGAATTTTCACTGATTAATTTTTAAAAGAGAAACTTGTTTCGTCTCTTGAGAAAATACAACTGATTCAAAACGCCGATTGGATCGGATTAAAACTCAATCAGATTCAATCAGATTAATTCGAAACTTTCTGATTAAAATTTTCCAATCGTAATTTTTAATCATGGAAATATTGTTTCTGCCCACTGACTAAAAGCATTCGCAATTTAAACTCTGATACTTGTCATTTGTTTAATAGTAATTTCAGACCATTAATTTTATTTCCGTAAATGACAGTTCCGACTTTGTAATTAAGTTTTATAAAAATGAGTCTAAATAATAAATAGTACTTATAGTTTCTGTTTAATTATAAATTCCAAATCACAATTGATGCTTACACTAATAGTTGATGACATAATTGGTCTTAAATTAACTTGTTTCTGACTGGCTGCTGACACTGAAGCTCTGAGTTCCAATGTAGGTAATCATGAAAAATATTGTGTGCGACACAAAATGAAACACGATTTCAGATTGTAGGTGATGTCAGCCTGAAATCGTTTTGTCTCATCTCTTGTCACACAATATACTATTATTTATTTCTTTTTTATAATTAATACCAATTAAAATTATTTTAAGAGTGATATAAGTGATGTTAATCAAATATTCAAAGACTTGGGGGCTTTAGTACATGATCAGGGAGTTGTAATTGATTCAATCGAGGCATCTGTAGAAAGAACCGAAGTATTTGTTCATGAAGGCGCTCAACAACTGAGAACAGCAGCAACTTACCAAAATAAATTGCGAAAAAAGAAATGTATACTGGTAATAATCGGAGCTGTGGCTCTTTCTATTTTGATTGGAATAATTGTCTGGCAAACATCTTAAGATTTATTATGTTTTTGTTGATAATCAGTATGCCTGAAACCGAGTCGTTTTATTATTAAATAAATGAGAGGTAACTTTTTATATTTTATTTATTCCGTAAATCTATCACGCGGGAAAAGTCCATTTGTATAATACATTTATTTGATATATTATTGCCAATATTACACCTGATGCTATCGTAAGTTTTATTAAAAATATAATAATTGTTGTTACTTGGATAAGTCCATAAATTTTTACTCATACGAAAAAAATATAGTCGTTAAAAGTATAGAAACATAGAAAATTTAAAATTTTTGTCATTTATGTTGATGGAAAATTAATTATTATTTTTTTTTTGTTGCTTGATTATTTTTATAGTTTTATCTTCGGTGAAATCATTCCCAAATATTTTAAGTTAATTATTGATATTCTTCAATAAATGAAAAAAAAAATTATTCTACAACTGAGAAATCTTGTTAGAAATTATTGTAATCTAATGTATTATAATTAAAAATATTAATTTATTTTAAAAAATGTAATAAACTAAACATTGAAATATTATATCATAAATATTACTAATAACTTGGGTTTTACTATTTATCCTTACAGTATATAATTACGCAGAAAAAAAGGATTCCTTGGCATTGTGGATTAAAGCAAAAAATTTTCCTAGGGCTAGAAATAATTTTTTTGCGCAAGAATTTACTTTCGACCCATTAAATTTTTTCTTGCTCCGAAAAAAATTTCGCGCCAACAAATCATTTTTTTTGTATATATGTGAAATGCAAGATTTAAACCACTTAAATATTTAGGTCAACTTGAAAAATGTATGACATATTTATGAGACATTATAATAGAAAATGAAAAAAAAAGTAAAATTACAATAAACAGCTTCGAAATTCAAAAATTTAATACTTGAGCTGTCATATTATGGTCAAAATATTTATTATGATTTACAAATAATTCCAGTTATAATTTTTAACTTTCCGCTATGAAAGTCGAGGATTTTCAAAAAATTTTGCAAGTTATTGTTTTAACCCCGATTTTAAAAAATCGAGTTTTTACCAGATGTCGGTATTCCGAGGTCGTAGGAAGCTATTCTGACTATTTTCAGAATGATGTCAAGTGTCTGTATCTACGTGAGAGTGGATGACTCTTGAAAAATTCGAAAGAAATCGTCAGTCGTCAGCTTTACTGTGAATTTTAGATCATTCAATCCAATAAACTCTGATAAAATTAAGAAATCCAAGGAAAATAGTATATTACACACCAAGGGTTGAAAACAAGACATTCCGACCCGTGTGTAATTGTCTCCCAAGCCGAAGACGGGGTTTCCTCCCTTAGTGTGTAATATACTATTTTTTTAGTTTTTGAAATTTCTCCGAAATGAATTGATGAATCGGTTCTACAGCTCAATTACAGGAGAAAATTCCACGCAAGCAAAAGCTAAGTGGAATAATCTACCCATGCGCTTCCTCATCATTATGAAGAAATTATTCGATTCTAAAAGCAGAAGGAGTCATCGAACGCAGCCTACAACAACTGGCAAACTAACTCGTGTAATGGCTCTATGGGGGACAATAGCTAAAAAAATAACATTTGATTCACAGTAAAACCATGATATATTTGATCGTCAGAGTGTGCATTTCTCGTATGTCTGTTTATCAAGATTTTCACAAATTTATGGTAAAACAAAATAATAGGGTACTTAAGGAAATACTAAGTTTTCGAGGACTTGAATACGTTCCACTTTTTTTTTTTGATGATATTCAAAGTGAATAGAAAAAATTGACAGCTGCCATTAAAAAAAAAATCATTTTTTGCGGGCAAAATGGAACACCCCCTAAAAGAGGTGAAAATAAAAAATTTCTGGAAATTAAATAAATTAAATTTTCTTATGAGTAATTTACATGAAAAAAAATAACATTTCACATAATTATTGGATGCAAAAAGAAAAAGAAAAAATTTTTTAGTAGTTTATATCATGAGACAAAAACTCATTAATATTTTTCAACTGACACTTTTGATTTTTGAAAGAGTTTAACGACCGACTTTAAATTGTTAATTTTTCATTTGTTATTAACTTCAAAGTAAAAGATTAAAATTATTTATTTATTTATTTATTTATTTAATAGACAAACGCCAATCGGCTATTTACATTATTATGATTATGTATTAATATAATAAAATATTGCTGATGGGGACTCTAAGTCAATATACATTAATTATTATGGATATTGCACTATAAGAGTATTAAAAGAAAGTGAAAGTGGGCCAGGTACATAATGAATAAGATTTAGAGACAATAAATACTAGTGGTGGTTTGGTGATTATGTTTGTGTTAATTATTTATTATTTTATTATGTTAATTTAAACTTTTATTTTATTATGTTTAATTTAAACGTAGGTATTTTTAAAAAAGTAATTATATATTTTTTAAAGCAACAGATTAAAAAATTTTGAAAAGTTAATTAAATTTCAAAATTATAAAAATTGTAAAGCTGATTATTGAACTACATCTCAAGTACTTTGACATTGGGAGTTCTTTTTTTGTAAATTGATAAAACAAAAAATCAAATTGATTTCATACTATTTTTTTACACAAACAAAATTTTTCGGATAAGTAAAAAAAGAAATTTAAAATAATGTTTAATTATATTTATGAAAGACATTTTGAAATGATTAAAAAACAAACTTTTTTTTATAAAACTTCCCTAACTTCTCTGGCCCGTTTTGCCCCTTCCATCACTATAGCATAAATCAATAAAATTATTTAGATATAATAAATTGTTTTTACATTTTAAAATAGTAAAATAATGTTGTGAAGCAGAAAAGTATCATCAATCACATACAGAATGACATCCGAGAATGATTTTGTTCAGAAAAATTAAGATAGGAAGTGAATTGGGAAGGATAAGGAAGGAATCTTCACAACGAATAGTTAATAAATAGAGAAAAATAATCGAATAGTCCGAGCTGGGAATCGAACCCGTGCGAGTAAATACAAGAGATAACGTCATTTAAAACATTTTATAATTTTTTAGTTTAAAATGTACGATATCTGTCATCCTAGTGTAAGTTCTTGACTTTTTTTATTTTAGCTAATAAATGTATCTTAATTATATATTTTTGGATTAAATACAAAAAAATTAAAATAAACATAACCTTGAAAACCGGGTAAAGTCGTTCTAGAGCGCGAATGAAAATTGGAAATCGCCTCCACTACTGAAAATTTCTATACTGCGCATGCGTGAAGGAAAGTGGGAGAATATTTAGTCCATAAAACACCTAAAGTGGGAATAAAACCGAAAACACCCAGGGTACAATCTTTTGCTGGGATAATTTTAAATACGAGTGCTATAGCACTCGGGGGTAATTTTGAAAGAAAGCGCAAATCAAATTAACTTTTGGTTTTTATTTCAAAGAAATTAGAAAAAGTGTCAACTTTTTCTCTTAGACTAAGCTATTATTCTTAAATCATTCAATTTTTTTGTATTTAATTACTCGACCGGACTATTTAAAACTAAAACAATGATCCAGTTGATATTTTTCAAATAACAGTTCGACGACAATAATTTTTTTTTATATCTCAATTTCAGTATTACAAAATTAGCCAGCTTGGATGTAAAAATGAACTGAAAATCACAACTGCTTTCTATGTTTACATGGAATTATGTGAAGGTGATTGATTTTTTTTTTAATTTTTAAACCGTCCCAAGTAGCACACTTGCCTTTGAGACATCTATAAGATATCAGTTTTTAGGCAACTTTTTGACATATCGATAAGGCACCAATATGTTGACACGACGATCAGAAATTTATGTCACCGAAAATCTGTCTACTTAAAAGACTTAACACGAGTGACGATAAAAAGTAAATTACAAATAGTGGTAAAGTAAGTCATCTAAACGACTTTTCAATTGACATAAGACAGGAAAAACAACACAAATTTTCTCTGCTTCAGAACCAACATTTGCATGTCGTATTTATACCAAAAAAGATGACTTTAAGACAAGAAAAAATTTGTCTTATCCTTTAAAAAGACATCTTAAAGTTGAGTCTGTGCTACTTGGGGTAACTCTGCTCTTACTGCTGTTAAAATTTTTTTTAAATTCACAAATGGAATGATTGTTAAAAAGAAACCATACTTATATTGAATTATCATTAAGTAATGTTTAAACTGAAATTTCCCATAAGATTTACTATTTATTATTATTTATAGAAAAAAAATGTTGGGATGTCGAATATAAATACAAAGAAGAATTAGATTTAATTTATCTTACTGGAAAAATAAATAAAAAGGGTGAAACTGAAATTTATATTCCTTGGCCATCAAAGAAAAATATAAAATTACGTGATTTAGAGAATATTTATAATCAAATTGGAAGTCATAGGTAAAGTAAAAAAAAATTTTTTTAAAAATGTTGGAAAATCGGAAAATGCACATCTCAATCGCTCATTATAATTATTATTATTTTATTCATGAATCATTACTTTTATTATATTGTTATTTTAATAATTTTTTTACTTTATTAGAAATTTTCATTCAACTTTTAAATTATTAATGTTATTTTTTCTTTCAGTTCAATTTTTTATTATTTAAAGTGATTGTCGCTTTTTATTTTTTTAATCTTAACTGATAAAAATAAAAAATGGCTGCAAAAATTTTCATGAATTATCGGGCTTAGGTTTTTTATTAATAAAAATTAAACAAAAAGAATTTAGATAATGATTTTAAAAAGGATTCTTGCTACAAAAAATACAAAGCTACACAGAAAAAAAGGATTTCTTTGAGCAAAACATTTTTATTCGCCCCAAGAAATTTTTCGCATTATTAATTGAAACGAAAAATTATCTTGGGGTAAGAAGAAATTTTTTTGTATCAAGAAAAATTTTTTGAGGCGAGAAAAAAATTCTCTCGCCAAGAAATCCTTTTTTCTGTATAATAAAAAAAAAAATTAGGCCAATTTGTTATTATTTTTTTTAAGTTATCGTGGTTCGAAAGATTCGTACGTAACAATTGACAGCACTGACTTCTTGGATTAAAATAATTGGCATACAGCGAATTCGCGCTTGAGGTGTGCAATTTAAAAAAATATATATTTTAAGCTCTTAATTAATGAATTTATTTGTATTGCAGTTTTACATTAGCAGTAAAAAGCGGAGAAGGTGTAAGTATATTGTATAAAATTAGCCAAGGTCTGATTAAACCTTTGGCACCCCAAGAGACCAGTGAAAAACGTGAGTCAATTGTAAAAAAATTGAAATTAGACGATGAAATAACTAAAAATAGTCGTAATTTATATCAATTAGCTAAATCTAGGCAAAAAAAATGTGAGGGGAATAAAGAAGTAACTCTTTATGAAATCGTATAAATAAATTATAAGATTATTTAATTTCAATGGTATTGAAAAAACTTTAATTTTTTTCTCTTTTATTTCTCTCTCATGCTCATTACAACTTTAAGATAATAAAGAAATTATTTTACACGTTGTTAGTTAATCAATTTATTTTTTTTATAATTGTCTACAATAAATTGTAAACAATAGAAGAAAAAAAAAAAAATTCAAGATCATTAATCATGTTGGTGTATCAGGATCATGTTATAGTCACTATGAATTTTATAATTATCCTGCGATTAGCAATCATTTACATAAAATAGTTTTTCTTTTAGTACCGGATTTTCACAAATAATTTTTTCCGATTTAAAAAAAATAAATAAATTTCAGTATGTAAAATATAATAAATATTCAGTGTATTATTTACAAAATTTTCCCTAATTTTCTACAACTGAAACAATCGCAATTGGAAAAATTTTATGTGACTAAAAATCGGTGCTTTGTTGAAGATGCGTAAAAATCGCAGGACTGATACACGGAGAGCTAGGGTTTGATTCTTGGCATCGACAAATCTTTCTATAACATAATTTATTCCAAACTCTAAGGCCCCTTTTACTGTCTATACTTATCAACGTAACTTTTGATTTTAATTTCCAGAAATATTTTTAAAAAATATATATTTTTGGTCATGAGATAATTTTTTTTTTTTTTATTAAATCCCGTTTTTTTAAATTTGATATTGAAGTAGATATGAGTTTATTAATACAATTTAAACGAGAAAATATGAGTAATTACTGAAATTGTTCATAAATATCACAAATATTTAAATTTATTACTTTTTTATTCGTTACAACGTATAGTGGATTGCATGATCCATCCATCTAATATTCCGATTGTAAAATGTATTATTTTAAAAGGCCTCTTTATTAGACTGATTCAAAAAAATCAACTTTTTTTTATTTTTCAAGGACACGCTTTCAAAAGTTTCATTTTAAATAAAAATGCATGTTAAAATTAGAGCTGATTTTAATTCCAATGCCAATAACTAAAGAGTATTTAAAAATTTACGGGTAAATGGGTAATTAATTACGAAAGGGGTAATTTGTTTGAAATGAAACGGTCTACAAAAAAAGGTCCTATGAAATTTTGTAATAAGTCTGATAGTTTCACCAGAAAAGTTAAAAAATTCTATAAATCCAACTTTAATTTTAAATAACTTTTAAAATATTGAACTTGTTAAGAAGTAATGTGAATTTTTTTGTAGGCCATTAAATTCTCTGTACTTAATGTTGATATCAACATGAGTTTTTTTTATAATGAAACCGTGTCCTTGAAAAATAAAAAATCGTCGATTTTTTGTTTACTCTTTATATGATTAGTGTGGTTTAAAAAATTAAAGAAAATTTCTTAAATGAATTTATAATTGCGCTACGAAAAAGTGAATTAAAAGTGGATGTGAATTTAAAAAAACTCAATACCACACACTACAATCGTAATTTATAATAATAATAACAATGTTGAGTAATATAATAATTAATACAGTATTTGTTCTTTTGTTTAGATATATTTATGTAAATATATATTTATTTATTTTATTTCTAATTACTAATTTGAGTAAACGCACAAATTATCGATATATGTATATCAAATTTGTATAACTTAGAATTATAAGTGCAGAAAATAAAGATGAGAGTTGAAAAGAATAACAATAGACTTATATGATTAAATATGAGTGTTAGAAAATGATTTTTCTAAACATTTAAACTCTTATAAAATTAATATTTTATGAAATATGGAATTAAACTTAAAAATGATTAATTAAAAAATGACTGAATTAGAAATGATAATTAAAAGCAGAAATAAAAAAAAATTTATATAAATAATTAAAATTTTTTTTTTCAATTAATGATACTTTGATCAATTGTGTAACTAACTTATAAAGTAGTCAAAAAGTGATTTAAAAAAATATACATGTGAACCGAGGATCAATAATATTGATCTCGATACCTGCTCTGTTTAAATATATTTCTTTATTATTTTCTTTTCCCTCAGGATATGTATTTTATATTTATATTGGGCGTGTTAGCACCAATCAGCCATATATGTAAAATCCCGGAAAAGACTTTGCTCTAGGTCGCTGAGTGGTCTTGGATCTTTGGGTGGTGTTAACTGAGGTTTTTCTGACGTAAATTCTTCATCAAAGTTGCTGACATCTTCCACCGAGTGCTACAAAGTTGATTATTGCCTCATTAATATTTATTTTTTTAAATAACAATTAAGGAACTTACAATTACTGGTACAAAAGGTGGTTTTACACGTCGAAGGAGAAGATCATCCCAAGCAATATGCCGGAAAAATGATTGTTTTTTAACATCTTCAGCATCTCTTTCACTACTACCGAGCCTTCGATCTGGATTTTTTCTTAACAACTGTTCAAATAAAATAAAATTTAATTTTTAATTACTGAAAAATTTAACGATAAATTATAGTAGAAAATTTATTAATTTCTGGGGGGTAAAGTAATTATTCTTTTTGTTTCCATAAATACTCAAAATAAGTTATTTTTTTCTATAATCAAATTGATAGTTCTTATTTTGCTTCACTTTAGTAATTAATTTATAGAAGCATCAATTACTCAAGGCAACGAAATATTTCGACAATTTATTTGGTACCTTTTCAAATTTATTACAATTAAAAACTTCAATAGAGCAATCATTTGGTTAAATAAAAAAGAAGGAATGAAAGAAAGATATAATTAAAAATTAGTAAAAAATTCTTGCATTGAGAAAAAAAATTTGTTTTTATAACAAAATGAAATTTCTAATTGGTATTGATAAAATATTTTCATTTTTTCGAGAGCTACTTCTCTAACCAATTAAATATTTAAATTTTATTAGATAAAAAATAAGGCATGTCTAATAATATTATTTCAACATAAAATTTTTTACAATAATTTACGAATAATTCGTATTTATTTTAACAGTTCGAAAATTCGAGTTTCGAATCGAATATCAAGATTCAATTTGACACGAATAATTTTTGAGTTCAAAATATTTGCACATCCCTATCAATTTTTTTTTTAATTCTTTAGATTTTAATTTATACAAAATTCAATTATTTTAATTAATATTCAGTCAAAATTCAAAACAGTAAATAAAATATTTTTTTTTACTTTCACTTAGGGTTTTTATAATAGATTTTAAAATTTTATTACCCTTCTCATAATGGCAATTGCTTCTAATGACAAGAAACGTGGATAGCGAACTTCATCATTTACAATTGAGTCGAAAACTTCTTCTTCATCATCTCCAGGGAATGGAGACTGAAAAGAAAATAAATTAAATAAAAAATATATTTTAAATAAATATTTTTAAAAAACTTACTTCTCCAACAAGCATTTCAAATATGAGAACACCGAGTCCCCACCAATCAACAGCACGAGTATATGAAGTTTCTGTAAGAACCTCAGGAGCAAGAAATTCTGGAGTACCGCAAAAGGTGCCTGTTCGATCACCAAAGCCCATACCTTCTTTGCATAAACCAAAATCAGCTATTTTAACATACCCTTCTGTATCAAGCAAAAGATTATCTAGCTTTAGATCTCTAAAAAAAAAAAAAATAAATAAAATAAAATAAAATAAAAAAATAAAAAGGAAAATTGATCAGTTAAATATTTATAAATAAATTCAATAAATAATATTTGTTGACTTAATTTTCGAGCATTCTTATCTGTGTACACAGAACTTGGTGACTGAATTATTACAAACAACAACTATGTCAATATCAATAAGTCATGTCTAACTGTTATACTGTAAAAACATGTTTTTTTAGTAGATTTCATAGAAATCTAACTATTGTATTCGTCCTCATGATGCAAATTTCCAAAAGTTTTATCATTTTAGGTCTCAGCTAGTCGGGTAGGTTCCAAAAATACCATTGGTTCAAAACCATACACAGAAAAAAAGGGTTTCTTGGCGCAAGAAAAATTTTTCATTATGAAATGAAAACAAAAATTTTCTTAGGACTAGAAAAAATTTCTTGGGGCGAGTAAAATTTTTTGCGCCGAGAAATCCTTTTGTTGTGTATATATACAGGATATAACGCGTCTTTCTCCCGCGATACTAGTCAAAATATTACATCAATCTCAATGAAACTTCGTATACTTATTCTTTAGTTTAGGCTGGGCCGCAGCTAACGAAATCTCGAATTTAAGATTTCCAATTATTTATTAAATAATTATCATTACAGCGATTTTTTGAACTTCCAACAAAAAGCAGAAGGCGAACTTCCTCGGAAGATTTTCATCATTCGAGCCACTGTAAATCAAAGTGTTTCAATTTAAAACACCTGAGTATTTTATTGCCATTTAAATAGATTGTAGTCACTTTCTACATGTTTGCAAGTGTTTTGAAACCGACTACAATGTATTTGAATGGCAATAAAAAACTTAGGTGTTTTAAATTAAATCACTTCAATTCACAGTGAGTCCCGTAAACATTCAAAACGTAATTAAAAATCTTATCTCGACGATAATTGTAACTACGGTGTCCTTTTTCAATTACTGTTTTGATTAATAAAATTTTAATACGGCTAATTCAGTTCAAAGTCACTGTATATTTTAAAAAAATTACCCATTTATTTATTGAGATTTAGCTGTTGCATTTGTTCTCCTAATTTTTCCTAAATTTATGGGACTGCCTTAATTAAATTTATTGCCATTTAACATTTTTTAAAACTTAACATCTCGATTTAACCCTTCGTCACACGCGCTATGAGCGAGGCGCCACACTTTTAACATTTTTATGGTTTTTTATTGATTTTACCAAAAAAAAAACATTTCAAAAAATTTTAATGCTCTTTTCGAATCTTCTAGAAGGGATGAATATTAATAATAATTATACAGTTGTCTTAGAAATTTAATAATTATATATTTTTGAGAAGCATCTCGTGAATGCGGCGCCGCGCCGCCCGGTGCGTGTAAGCACCAGATCGCAATTCGAATCACGCTGTTGCCAAGTCGTGTTCCCGCTCTTAATATACAGCTGTAAACAAGGTAACCTAACCTGTAATTGTTACTTACTGGTTATTATAAAAAAAAAATTACTTTGAACTTTTAAATTACTAGACATAACACGCTCGCTTCGCTCGCCTTCATTCTTTCAGAAATCCCGCCATTATCTCGGTCGACCAATCGACAACCGAATAAAATAGTCACAGAAGTGACGTAAAACGATACGACATCCGGTCATCAACTTTTTAGAAGAGGATCAACTTTTTAGAAGAGGATAATAATATTTTTTTAGTCATATGATTATACTAGTTAAATAAATAATATTTTTCAATTTGTACCATTAATAAAATACGTAGTTATCTCTATGATCCTAAAATTACCCGATACTTATAACAATTTTGGATTTTTTTTTCAATACAAAAATTCAATTTGAAAAAAAATTTGCACTCGCAGAAATTAAAAAAATTATATACAAATTTTTTCTAAATTTCCCTTTTTATTATTAATTATGGAAAGAAAATTAAATGATTGCCAAGTATCGGCTAATCTTGAGATCATTTATCTGTCATTACTAATTAGTATTGTTGCTCTCGTTATAATTCATTATATTTTTTTTTTGCTTTTAATTATTATTAATCTTTTTTTATGAAAAAGTTTTCGAAATTTGGTAAATGTTTCATTTGATGTAAAATTAAATAAAAAATATACTTATTTTTTAATAGCAATATGTATGAAATATTTATTGGATACATGGCAACACCGCATGAAATTTAACACGGCGGCGCGGCGCTCATTGTGCATGTGACGAAGTCGGGTAAAAAAACGCGTGTGTGACGAAGGGTTAAGAGATAATAATTAATTTCTTTTTAATTCAATTTCATCTTAAAACTTTAAAATAAATAAATACGAAGAAATCTACTTCCATTTGGATGCCGAATGGTTTTTTTTCATTTAATAATAATCGTAAAATTAATTTTAATACAAAATTAAATTAGCGCACAATCTTATATTGGCGTTGTGTCATGCGTCGACGTCAGTAACATAGCAAACATTAGTAAGTCTTACCGTTTGCCTCTAAATTAACTTGTTCGACAATTTCTCATTTTTTATCTGCCATTTATAATTTGTTACTTTGACACATAAAATGGCTCATCGATGAAATCGAAAAATTCCAGTAGTTGTCATATTTTTAATAATTTATTGGAATAAATTCAAATTCCCCTACTATTAAGATATTTATGTACGCAGTACACGACATAAGTAATTGTATAAAATAAAATACTTAGTATATGAATACTTGAAAGTTAAAATAAAGTATACCTATAAATAATCCGGCTCTCGTGTAAATACTGTAGCCCTAAAACGACGCAGGCGGAATAAAAAACAGCACGAGGCTCTCCAAATACATCCGCATGTATATGCATCATTAAATCACCACCTGCAGCATATTCCATGACAAAGCAAACATGCGCCTGATTTAAAAAAATATAAATAAAATAAATTAAAAATAATTTTATTATGAATTTAAATAAATAAAAATCCGTTGCTTACCTCAGTTTGGAAGCAAGCAAATAAATTAACAAGAAATGGATGTCTTGTAGCGTTAGCAACTTCGAATATTCTTTTTTCAGACAGCAAAGATTCAACTTCATCTCTTGCAATAATGTCACCTTTTTTTAAAGCCTTTACCGCAAAATATTCTCCGGTATTTTTGTATTGTGATAAAATAACTTTGCCGAAATGACCTCGACCAAGAACTGACAGTAATCTGAAGTTATCTAGTGTCATACCAGTTAATTGTGATTGCCTTCGAGATTCGTAGGCACTATCTCGATATTGCATAGGTCTTATTGGCATCTCATATAAAACCTAAATAAATCAAATATTCATGTTATTAATAACACAATACAAAAAAATCATCTTGTATAACTTTAAATAATCGTTTTTAAATGATATTACACTGAGAAAAAAAAATTAAATTCAAGTGATTATTTTTCTTATTTCCATAAAATAAGTAATTTTTTTATAAAATTAAATTGATACTTTTTATTTTACTTCACTTTAAAATTATTTATTTATAAAAAAAATATTTTTTAACATGCAAAACTAATCTGAACATCGGATAAAAAAAAGCATGTCTAATAATATTTTTTTAACAATATCAAATTTTTTTCTTAGCAGCGAGTAAATAAAATACTTAAATAAAGTAATTATTTAACTGGATAGAAGAAAATAATTGATTGGCACTAAAATACTTAAATGAAACATTTTTTCTTTAAAATATAAATTTTTTTCTTTTCTCTCAGTGACACATTTTGTAATGACAAAGCATTCGTTTTTATTTTTATTAAATTGAATACTTTTTGAATAAGCGGTTTTTTTTTTTATTATATTCTCTTTGATATTGCTGACAATAGTAGAGAATTGATTTATTATGAAACTATATTTACATTGACTTTTAGTAAAATCACCCTAGAAATGTCTGATAGTAGGACAGATTCACATGCACTTGTTATATTAATGTCATCTATTCAACTCTTTTTTTTACACATTTTTATGTAATGAACAAAGCATTCCCAGGAATCTAAAGCAAACCCAGTTACTTATAGAGTGAAAGAGGAATAAAATGTCAGATGGAATAGAATCAATTGTATTAAAACAACAAAAGGAATAAATAAAATGGAAAAATGAAATAAACACAAACGCTATAGATTTTTTGTCCCCCGGTAGCAATTTTTTTTCTTTTACAATTTCTATCTACCTCATCCTCGGGAAACTCGATGACAGGTTGAGGCGAGGGAGTGCGCGGAGAAGGTGGTGCTATCAGTACGGGACGAGGCTCCGTGACAAGAGGCCTTAAATTTGCACCCATTTTGTCCTCGTTGTGCAGAAAATCAAACTCCTTAAGTGCATTCTGTAACTACATTATCAAATTCTACCTTCTTACCATTTTCATGCTATTTATTTCGGAGCTATTTTTATTAAATTAAATTTTTTTTAAATTGATAACTTTTTTTTTTTTATCTTTAAATAATATTTTTAGGTTTAATAAACGCGTTCAAAGAACAATACGATAAATTATTATGTAAGAAATACTTTTTAAAAGGAATTTAGTGATTAACATCATTACTACCATCACCACCATCACCGTAAATTTAAACTCCTTTAATTCAGTATATTAAGATAAAGGGCCCAGTTTCTGACCTTTTAAGAGTAACAGTTGATGTTAAATTTAAATAGACATTTTAGACATTAGTTTTAAAGAAAATCTTGTTAATGTATTATCGCATTTTTATATTTACATAAATTATTTAGACTATAAGTGAAAAATTACTCTCGCAGTGTCTTCAATCTTTAAGATTTTTTTATTTATCCAGTTATTATACTTGATAAATTTTCAATTTATTTCATTATTTGCGTGAAAAATTTTTTTAAAATTTCGATTGAAGCTGAAAAGATCAGAAACTGAGCCACGGTCAACAACTGGGTCCTTTACTTTATTGTATATTTAAAAATGTCAAAAAAAAAAAAAAATGACTTTGCTTGTATTATTTAAAATAAATGTAGAATAATTAAAAATTGAACTTACATCTGGATCAAGTTTCGGAGGCTGTGGTGGAGGCACGCTCGTAGACGGTTTCTTGGATAAAGAAATAGACTGTGGAGGTGGTGGTGGTGGAGCCGTAGAAGGCGAAGGCGGGTGATTTTGTGCTGACAAGCTGTTACTCGATGAAGACATCCCTAGAGGACGAGTACCGCTAAGTCCACCTTTTTCAGGATCTGGTAATTCTCCAGGTGTTTCTGCTTTATCCTCAACTGGTGCATCGAATGTAAGTTGCAACGCTTGTGAGCCTAATAAGTTTGTTGTTATTAAATAAATAGGACTATTGTCGTTGATTGAGCATATAAAGATAATATCCTACCTGACGGAGGACTTTCAGAACTTCTTGTACTGTGTAACGAAGGTGCGGATCTTTTGAGAAGTCTTCCCCAGGTAGCAACATTAATATTCATTTGGTTGGCTCTAGGGAAATTTTTAGCTTGCTGTTTAAATATTTTTCTTTGCCTTTGAAGTCTCGGTTTTCTCGAAATCATAGGATTAAGAAATTTAATTTCGGCAAAAAGTAAACCTTGAGGTTCAAGTTGAAGTGCCATTCCATGTCGTACATCATCAATAAACTCCTCAAGACGTAAAAATTTAATAGCGCAGAGTGATCGCCAATCTTTCCAATAAATTCCAATTTCAAGCTCACGAGATTTGTCTAATTCAATAGAGAACCTTTGGTCCCAAGCTTGTTGGGAGCATGGCCGCCAACTTGTTTGAGCGACAGTTTGATTATCCAATTTAATAACAGCCATTATATCATTGCAAGTTTCATCTTTTACACTATACGATTTACTTGAGCTACGTCCGGTGACACCTTTAACGAAGCTACGGAGATCTGGACTAGCAGGATGATGTTCTCTACGTGTTCGACCTGGTACTTCTTCAGCAAGATCTTGACACCCCATTAATCTCACCTCCAATTGTCCGGTGACTGCTGCACATCGCGAAACGGAAACTGGAACAGCAGTACGTCCTTCAAGAGGTCCGCGAAATGGCTGTAGAGATGTATAAGTCACAGGTACAGGACTTGCAGATTGTACGCTTGCTAATTCTCGTTTTAATTGAACAGCAGTAGCACTATCAGGTGGTAATTCTTGTCTTCTAAGATCCAGTGCCATTCTTAACAAGTCTAACTTTCGACTAGACTCTGAAAGACTTGCTTGAGCTTCAGTAAGAGCTTTTTTATCAGCAACTCTGGCACTTTGTAAAAGACGAATAACATTTTTAGCTCCTTCAACTACAGCAGCTTCAATCCTTAATCTATGCCGAAGTTCTTCTACTCGTTCTTCAAGAGCCAACTCCAAACTTGGTTCGTACTTGTCTTTATTGCCTGGTATTTCACCATTAGGAAAAGGTGATTCACCTCGAGCATTTTGCTGTTGTCTTGCTTGTCGAACTTTCATTATTCTCATTTTAAGAAATTCAATTTTAGCTCGAGAATCATCTAACATTTGCTGAGCTTCTTGCAATAATTTTTTATCTTTATGACCGCTGGTCAAACTTTGAATCATATTCTCAGCTCCTTGTTTTACTTTTAATTCAATATTTAGCTGCTTTTCTAGTGATAAAAGTCGTAAGTCTGTTATAAGTCCTTCTTGACTTGGAGATGATGAATCAACAGGTGATGAAAGTGTATCTTGACCATTCGAATAGTCTCTTTGTGGTGATTGCGGTTGGCCTTGAGTCAAAATTATTTGACTCTCAAGCTGCTGTAATTCAGCATGTAGTTCATTTAATTTACTATTAGCTTTTTTTACAATAATTGCAACGTCCGATAAAGCTTTACGTCCCGATGCTACTTCACGTAGCTTCTCTGCACCAGCTTTTATTTTTAACTCCTGTACAAAATAGATAATTAAATAAAAACTATTATCAATCATTTTCTTTTTTTTAATCACATTTTCATAAATTTTAAATAATATACCTTTCGAATTTCACGGCGAATATGCTCACGTAATTCATCAAGCCGCGCTGGAAGAGGCACTTGGTCACTCCCTGCAATCCCATACTTGTGTGACAATTCTGTGACAACCGGTTGTCTAGAATAATCACTCTGAAACAGAACATCATTTACTTTTAAGTCATCATTTTATATTAATCTATTAATTTTTTTTGTCATCAATATAAGTGTTTACTTCGTTCTTATTATTATAAATAAGGGCAAAAGACCCAATTTCCGACCTTTTCAGCTTCAATCGAAATTTGAAAAAAAATTTTAAACTCAAATAATGAAATAAACTATACGAGAACATTAAGTTACATGTATTCTAATAGCAGTTACAAATTTATCAAATATAATAACGAGATAAAGAAAAAATTTAAAGATTGAAGACACTGTGAGAGTAATTTTTCACTTGTAGTATAAGTACTCCGTGTAAAAGGGTACGAAGATTGAATCGAAATTTTTTTTGTTATATAAATATAGAAATGCGATAATACACACATGAACATGTTAATATTTAATTAAACTATAGTTAAATAGTAAAATTAAAAAATTTTCAATTTTGTTTTTAAAGGGTGGAGATCAATAACTGGGTCAAATTTTGTGCACCTGTTGCAGTTGTTGACTCTAAGATTTTAATTTATTATAAATAAAGTGGTCTGTATATTAATATATCGATAAAACAATAAAAAATGAAAATTTATTGTATTATTGATTGTTTTTATTGTTTTCTATTATGAACATTTATTACAATGGTGACATACCAAAATAACTTTGGTAACTTAACTTTTATAAATTACAATTTTTTAAATAATTTAATTAAAAATGAAAATAAAAGTTACAAATATAATTTATGAATTGATTAATGAACTTAATTTATGATATAATAATAAAATTATTTGAACAACTTAATAATAGAGAACAACAAATATTAATTAATTTTTTCTATCAATAAATTTAAACAATTTTAAATAACACCATAAATTTTAATTAACTTTTTTAACTTCAAATTGTATTGTAATTAAGTAATTATTCAATAATAATATAAGTAATGAACTTTTGTTTTTTTTTAACTAAACAATATTATGAGCGTGAATGTAGCAAACATCAGACAAATTTAAAATTATAAATGAATAGAGAAATAGATAGAAAAAAAGAGTTAAAAAAATAATATTTATAAAAAATGCACTTCTTAATTTCAAAATTTTTTAAATGCGCATTTTTTACAAATTTTATTGTATTAATTGTTTACTCTATTTATTAACAATTTTAAATTTGTCTGATGTCTGCTACATTCACACTCATAACAATATCACTTAAATCAATTCAGTATAACAATCGAATAAAATTATACAATTATTATGATGAAAGTTTCATTGCCACAAGATACAAATATTCAATAACTTCAATTTCTTAAAATCTTCGAGCAACAATACATAAATAGTAAAATAATAAAAATATACTATTAAACATTTTAGAAGTTAGAATTTATAAAGTTTAAATCGTTTGAAGTTCAAATTATAAAAGTTCAATTTTACAATTTCAAATCGTAAAAGTTCAATTTCAAAAGTTATTTTGCTCGGACACCTAAAAAAATAATTAAAAAACTATGAAAATTATTTCTAAATTTTTATAAAAAACGTAAAAAACCGACGAGTCGCTTTAAATTTCTCTCAATTTATTTATAAATTGTTTTATTGAAAAGGTTCATTGTAAGTTTCTCACTATATTTAAAAATTGGTTCAAATGCAACTAAAGGTTCAGAAACTGCACCCAAAAAATTGACGGTAGTCAGAAACTGAGTCCATTTTTAAAAAATTTATTTAAAATATAAGCGAAATTATAAAAATTATCAGTTTTTATTTAGAACATCCTCAACTTGCCGATAAAATGATCAATTTTTTTTTCAAGTTAAGGTTTCTAATGACTATTTTTTTAAATTTAACATCAACTGTTACTCTTGAAAAGTCAGAAACTGAGCCCTGTACTTTATTTATTTATTTTTTCATTATCTTCTCTCTCTCTCTTTTTAAGGGTTTTGCTTTGTTTTTAATTCTTTTTATCTTTTATTCCTCATTGCATCCCGTGATCCGCTGAACCACGAATCCGAGACTATATAAATCTCGATAGTAACCAAAAAGAGGAACGTAAAAAGAGACAAGTAGACATTACAAGAAAAAAAGAAAAAGAGTGAAATGATGAAACAAATGTAAAGGAGAAGCAATCAAAATTGTCGATTAAATATAATTGAGGTACTTGTTTGTAATTAAATTTTGACAATTTGAAATAGCAACTTATGACTACTCATATGTTTGACAAAAAAAACATAAACTTTAGTAGTATTTTAAAAAATAAAGTAATTGAATTATCAACTCACCTGATAATAACTTGACTCCGCCATCTTGGTCACCACTTTTGGCCGATGACTTTCTATCTGTATTTAGTGGACTCTTTTATTGTGTTCATCATTTTATTGTAATCCCAGACAATTCATTAAGATTATCATTTTTTTTTTCATACTTATCAATTATTCATGCTCCATTAATATTTACTTTTGTTTATATTTCGTTAGTTGTATTATTTTTTTTTGTTCACCAGGTGTGTCCTACGAATCACCAGACACCATAATCTTTGCTATCTCGCTTTTTTAAATTCACTTCAAATTAATACCAATAGCATTTTTTTCACTTAAAACTTATTCACTTTGATACTTAACAAGGTCAATAGAAAAAAAATAAAGACAATTTAAATTCAAATAAAGACAATAATTATTACTAATCAGTATATATATATATATACACAACTATTTGCAAAAAAAAAAATAAATGCAACTACATTCCACCGAATCAGATGAAAAACTGAGAAACTGCCTGATACTTAGATTACTTACGGCAAATAATTTCATGACCAATCAAAAATCAACTCTACAGTATGGTTAAATACCACGTGACTTTTTGACCAATCATATTTTTTTATATTGCTGCCATATTGGGGGCAATATGAGAGATCCGAATGTACATGTTACCAATGTTATAAATAAAATGTAATGTCTTACTATTACAATATTTTACACAGATTTTGTATTTAATTATTTATAATTAACACACTTTAATGTAAAAAAATTATAAAAAACATGCAGTTTATAATTTACAATATGGTTATTAGATTAATTATGTATTTGCATCGATTTATGAATAGCAATAATTAAATAGCAAATATTATAGTAACCAAACTGCGTAAAAAAGTTGAAAAATCCAAAAGTGCACACTTCAATCACTCATTTTATTTTTATTTCATAACATTAGTTTTTATTAATTATAAATTTTAATTCTACTTTCAAATTATTAATTTTATTTTTTTTTTATTTCTTATTTTCAGTTTAATTTTTTTTAAATATCCCGCGTTTTTGTTTTAGATGTCGCTCTTTTTTTTAATCTTATTAGGCTTGCAGGCAAACCGTCAAAAGTATAAATTTCAGAAGTGTACCAACTTTAAAAATCACAGTTTCGAACGTAAAAAATAAAGATGGTTCATAATTCAGAATGACGAATTATAGCCTCGTCAAAAACATTGTATTTCTAATCTTCATATCAATACATACTCATAATTTACAATATTCATTCTCTCGTAATAAATAATTAACAATATTTACCCTAATAGCACAGTTTGCTTGAGCAAAAGTCCACTGTACAAAAGTTTCGTTGAATTTCTCGTCAAATTTCCGTCAACTTCGGACTTTTCCATTTTTTACGACAAGTTGTATGCAACTTGCTATTGAATGTGAGGTAAATTTACTGTCCGAATTAGAATGCAAATTCACTTCGAAAGTTGACTAAAAAAAAGTTGTCTTTAATTTTAAGGCAAATTTTATGTCAATTTATCGTTAATTTGACTTGAAAAATTGTTAAGTATATTTTTACACTCAACTTGTAGACAATTTTATGTATAAATTTGTTTACCTTCTGAAATGGTAAAAATGAACATTACCGACCGTTTTTTTTATTTTTAATGTATTTTATAATGAGGGGGGCTAAGTTTTTAAGCTATAGCTGAATTTGTTCGATTTAGTGGATTGTTTTTTTTTACCTCACTGTAACAGAATATATTCAGGAGTTTGGGTGGAAATTAATTTTTATAAGTGTTTTGAATTATTAGTTTTCATAAAAATGATAAATATACTTATCTTCCGTGATTGAAAACTCTGATTGAAACTCAATCGAATTTCTATCAGATTCAATCGGACTCAAACATTTTATCAGAATTGCTCGGGAGTGTTACAAGTATCCGATTAAATTTCAATTGGATTTAATCGTAAAAAAATATGTTTCATTCTCTGATTGAAATTTTTTAATCAAATTGAATCGAAGGATAATAATTTTCCCTGATTAAACAACTGAATTCGATCGAATTACATTTTTAATTCTATTTAATTCCGATAAATTCTGTTAATTCAGTACCCAACTTAAAAATGAATTCTGTCTAATTGGGTAGGAAAACCAGAATTTGTCCAAATTAAAACGAAATTAAATAATTCTATTCGGTTTAATACTGTTTGATTCGAAAATAATCCTCGAATTCCTATTAAATCTGACTCCGAATTTAACTGAATTAAAACGAATTCAAAATTTTTAAATCGGTTTCATTCTGTTTAATTCAAAAATAATCCTTGAATTCTTTTAAATTCGGTCTTAACGAATTTAACAGAATATAACAGAGTTAAAATTTTTAATTTGGTCGAATTCAGTTGTTTAATCAGGGTTATTTTTCGATTATTTTCCAATTGAACCCGATTGAAATTTTTAATCAGATTCAATCGAAAAATAATAACTTTTTTCCGATTAACTTTCAATCAGATTCGTTCGGAATTTCCCGATTAAAACTGATTGAAAGTCAAAAAGAACTTTCCGATTAGAATTTTTCAATCGGAGTCATTACCGTAATAATAATTATAATGCGAAAAATTATAATGATAACGGTATTAATTACAGTTGCAATAATAATAATTTTATTGATGAACACAATGCTCAATAAAACTTTTAAATTGTAACAGAAGCTTCAAATGTAATTAATGATTACAATTATAAACAATAAATTATATTTTATATTACTTAACATTGATTAAATTACTCTTCATGAATCATAGATGGTGAATTTTCATCATTAATTTGTCTATTTTTTCCTATTCTTAGTTTGTAATTTTGACAATTTTCCCTGATTAGGAAAAATGATTCAATCCATGCTAAGTGTATATCTATATATTAGTCGATTCAAATTATTTATTTAGTTATTTACTATTTATTTAGTTAACAGAGGCTTATAACGGGCTGTCTGGTACAAAACTCTTGAGATTAATTAATCTACTTAATTAAGTAGGGGAAGTTGTTGTTGACTCTTAGTACCACTGATCTGAACAATAACTAGTAACAAATAGTTACTATTCAGATCAGTGCTTAGTACCTTTCGTTTGAGAAGAAGAGGATTATTACGGGCAGGCTTATGATGGGTAGTCGACTGTAAATTAACGAGATTGCGATTCCGGTTAGCATAAAATAATAATTAATCTGAATATTTTACTACAGAACCTCTGGCTAATTAAAGTACAATAATACATATTTTATAAGAATAATATAATTTATTTTTTACATCAATATTTAATAATATTTAACAATTAATTAAGTTAAAAATTTATCTAAACTAGACATTACTAATAAAACTCATTATTGAATTATAATAGTGGTTTATTGTTAAAATGAGAAAATATAACAAACATATCAATAAAACTTTCATATATATTTTTTTTTTTTAATCTTTAAGTCAATATAAAATACTACGTAGATAGGAGTGCAAAAAATTAAATAGATATTTTTTCGTGCGTCATATTTCTTAAGTGATATAAAATTTTTATTTGAATATCTATAGATGCAGATAATGATGTACATTAGGGTGGGCCAAAAAAAGTGACTATTTTTTTTTTCTTTAGTTACAGTGAAAATATTGTTTGAGATGATGAAAAAAAAATTCTATTAAAATTTGAGCTCTTAATATTAATATTAAGAGGTGCCTATTTGCAATTCTCCATTTCCCATTTAAATAACATGGGAAAAAAAATTTTTTATTTTTTTATTTTTCTAGCTCGGCATTCGCACGTCATATAAATGAGTCCATAGCATATTCTTGTAGAGAATTTAACGCTCTACAAAAAAGGTCTCTTATCATTTTTTGATAAATCCATCCATTCGAAAGTTATCGGAGCTGGAAGTCAAATATATAATAAATTTCCAGATCTTTTTACTTTTCCAGCAAAACTATCAGACTTATCAAAAAATGTCATTGGATCTTTTTTATAGACAATTTTATTCCCTACATATTATTTTCAATGAAGTTCTTTGAAATACCGCATTGTTTTCTAGTTATTTTCATTTTAATCTTAAGTTCTCAGAATAGAGTAGAAGACTATTATTTTTACGAGCTTGGCATTAAAATGAAAATAACAAAAAATGATAAGAGACCTTTTTTGTAGAGCGTTAAATTCTCTACAAGAATATGCTATGGACTCATTTATATGACGTGCGAATGCCGAGCTAGAAAAATAAAAAAATAAAAAATTTTTTTTCCCATGTTATTTAAATGGGAAATGGAGAATTGCAAATAGGCACCTCTTAATATTAATATTAAGAGCTCAAATTTTAATAGAATTTTTTTTTCATCATCTCAAACAATATTTTCACTGTAACTAAAGAAAAAAAAAATAGTCACTTTTTTTGGCCCACCCTAATGTACATCAAATGCGTTTACAGGAACATATATTAAAAATTCTGCGCTACTATTTACTTTGTATTTTGTATTTATTTTAATGTTATTTGTAAAAAAAACAATAGTTATACTTTTGACATGAAAATAATTTTTAAATGTGTACTTGGCGTTTTTTTTTTTTTTTTTTTTTACAGAGAACCTGTTTTTGTATAAATTGATTGAATAAAATTAATGAGATAAGAGTTTTTCCATAAGCTCATCAGGTGTTTTAACAAATAATTTATCAGGATTTTCATATTGATTTTTAGGATCATGACAAGCTTCATAAAGTTGTTTATAAATAGCTCCTATAACTTGAAAAGAACGTTTTAACACAATAGATCTAGTGTTACAGTTTTTAAGTAAATTTATTTGAGGTAACAGAAAAGAATCGGACATAGACAAGAATGATTCTAATTTATTCTGCAACGAAAAATTTCATTATTTTTGGTCTTAAAATTTTGTCATTAATTTATTAAATGAAAAAATAAAAAAATTATACTTACACTGAATTCTTTGACACTAAGAGGATCCATTCCAGGTATAGCAGACAAAGGACCATGCTCTTTACCCTGTAGTATTGTATAAATGGGGCCTAAATTCAAATTTGCTACTAGAGAGCTTGCGACTTCAGATGTTAAAGTATCTATTTGGGCATCAGATTGGGCCTGTAATCTTTCTAATCGTTGATCCATGTATTCATAAAGAGACAAAGTAGAATGGATTTGATGCAGACAATTTAGTAAGTAGACTGCCATGTCAACTACTGGTAATCTAGCCGCAGTCTCATCAATTTCTTGAAGTAATGGATCAATAATATACGAGACAATCTATAAAAAAATATGACTTTTATGTTATTGCTATGGAGATAGTTGGTCATGTTAGCGCGCAAAAGCCTTCTAGTTTTAAAATAAAATACCTGAATTACGTCTTTTTCTCTATCATCACCAGTGACAATAAGAGCAACAGACAAAATGTCATTAAGTAATGCTAAGAGTTTTAATACAGAAGCAGCAGGTACTAAATCTTGTCCCGGAGGTTCCGGTCGTTCTCCTAAAGCTATTTGTGTTTCTCTTTGTAATTTTGTTATGAAATTTTTTTCATTCAACTCCAATAGTTGGTGTAAATCTTTTATTAGAATACTCTCTGGGATAACATCATTAAAAATTTTAATATAATATCTTATAAGAGCCATAACAGAATAAAAAACACTGGCAGAAGCATCGGCTGCAAGAATATGCTCTATTCGTGATTTTAACGGATGACAAAGACCTTCTGTAATATTTCCCAAAGCAAGTTTCACTTGATCTGAAATATCTTTGAAATAAAGAATAGAAAAACATTATTTTTATTATTTAAAAGATAAATTAATTAAATAATACCAGTAGAGTCCTTTTTAATTATCATGTCCGGGACTCTTGGAATTCTCAAAAAATAAAAACTTAACTAAATCCATATATAAGAGTATGGACATCAGAGTAGAGAGTTATATTTTAAAATGACACTAAAATATGGGTGTTATGCCATCATCCTATAAACATTTGACGAGTACCATATTCATCATACTACAAATTTAATCAAGTGCTTGATCTAAATGACGGAAAATTTATAAAGTTCACTTAAATAATGTGACTATCAAACCAAACAATATTGAAAAGGACTCGCATAAATAATTTCAAATGTTTCGCGGCAAAACTATGAAATGGTTACACTAGAATTATCACCGTAACACTCTGAAGTGATTCTAACTAGAACGCAGTACCGAAAAGTCGAGTGACCGATTCAACAAGGTCTCATTTTAAATTTTACTCCGAAACTGAGTACTGAGTACTTTCTGTAAAAAAAACAATTTCAGACAGTACTGTATGCAATCTAGACTATATCCACTACTGTCCGGGATAGTAGTCTGTACTATCCTGGACAGTAATGGATCTAGTCTAGATAGTAGTGAATACAGTCTAGATAGCATACAGTATTGTCTGAAATTTTTAACTTCCCGCTAAGAAATTTTATTTTCAGAATAATGTCCGAGTGTGTGTGTGTGTGTGTGTGTGTGTGTGTGTGTGTGTGTGTGTGTGTGTGTGTGTGTGTGTGTGTGTGTGTGTGTGTGTGACCGGTCTATAACTTTTTAACTAATGAACCGATTTGGATGATCAAGGCGGCAATCGAAAGAGCTTGTTGGCCATCAACTTTTCTGAATATTTCAGATCATTTGATCAAGTAGACTCGAAAAAATTGGCGAATCACGGAAAAAAATTTTTTGTTTTTTTAAGTTTTTTATTGATTTCTCAGAAACGACTTGAACGATCGACTTTAAAATCTAATCAGCTCTAGAACTAAATAAAACACGTCGATTGCCGCCTCAACTATCAAAATCGGTTCATTCGTTCGTGAGATATCGCGGGAGAAAGAAATGTCATAAAACGGTTTTTTGCGAATATCTTTGAAACGACTCAACCAAACAATTTCAAAATATGATCAGCTCTAGAACTCAATAAAACACGTGGATTGCCGCCTCAACCATCGAAATCGGTCAATTTGTTCGTGATATATCATGCGAGAAACAAATGCTAAAAACGGTTTTTTTCGAAAACAATGGGATACAAAAGTATTTTCGAGCTCGAAGAGCTCGAAAATGCATTCACAACAATGTTTTCGAGCTCAAGGAGCTCGAAAACAGCGGGAAGTTTTGGGGCTGGCCCGCAGGGTCAACCGATAGACAGATTTTTTTTTTACAGAAAGTACTCAGTACTATCCCAGAGAGTAGTCACTACTATTTTTTTTTCTGTGTAATATATTATTTTCAGAGTAAAATTTAAAATGAGACATTGTTAGATCGGTCAGTTGACTATTCGGTAGTGTATTATGATTGAATCGATTGAATCTGATTAGAATTTTCCAATCGGATTCGATCGGAGTTTTCAATCAAGTTGATGCGAGTCTTTTTGAATATTGTTTGTTTGGATAGTCACATTACTTAAGTGAACTTTATAAATTTTCCGTCATTGAGATCAAGTATTTGATTAACTTAGTAGTATGATTCATCTGGTACTTATCGAGAAATGTTTTTAGGACAACGGTATGGCATGCTAAAGTATATACAAAATTTTTAAAACGAACCAGTTTTATCGCAGGCTTTTAATAAAGTCATAAGATTCTCTTTTTCCATGGGTATTGCTTGATGCAACCAAGCTAACATATCTCCAACATAACGAGTCGGATCATCAGCTCGTAATTCAATAGGATTAGGAGTTCCTCCGGTCGTACTACCAAGTGTTAAAGCATCAATAAATGAACCAACAATAATCGATCTTCGTGCAGTGCAATACTCATCGATTATATACTTGAAAAGAATTGGCCTTTCTTGTAACTTACTCATAGCTTTTATCAACAATGGAGCAATATATTCATTTTCTATATGTCGACATTGATTTTGTGTCCATCTATAAAGTCTTTCGAGGGCTGCTTCCTGCAGCAAAGTCATTCGTTGCATTACATCCAACCCAAGGGTTTGATAACCAGATTGCATAAGAATTCTACAGCTGCTATGAATTGTCTGGAGTCGACTGACAATTGTGAAAAATTCTTCTGTTATCGGTTCTTCTCGAGTTTGCCCATGTAAAATTCCAATTTCGTACTTTGTTAGTTGGAATGTTTTTATAAATGATTTCGCCACATCGTGTTGCATCGATAGTTTTTTACTTTCATTTTGAAGTTTTGTTGTTTTATCTATAAGAGTTATTGTTTGAGCTTTGGTGCTGTGCAAACGGTTGGTCATTGATTGAATTGAATTATTCATTGATGAAACGTCGCAGTGAATAGCATCCAAAGTTGATTTAACTTCTCTGAATGCTGATACAAATTCATCATTTATAATAAGACTTTTTTTTTCAATGTTACTACGTAAATTTCGTCTAGTATTTAATGTGTTATCGGTAAAAAAAGTTGATAATTCTTTTAAAGCTTCAAGGGTTTCCTAAAAATAAAATAAAATTTTTAAAGTACTTGTTGATGGAATAGTTTTTTATTATTTTTTATTTTTTTATTTATTACCTTATCATTTTCTGGTCTAGATTCAAGTAAATTATTGACACGTTTTACTGACCAAGTATTTTGGCTTTTTTCTGATGTTAAAGCCATATTTTGATAAATTCTAAACTCTTAAACCATCTAATTAATACTACTAAATTAGTCTACTTATATTTTATCGTGCAATACATATGGGAACCTTCTTTGTAAATCACAAAAATGGGTTATGTTCACAGATCTTGATATAATAACATTGTAAATAAAGTACAATAAGACCTTGTTATTAAATTTTTTTTTGTCTTTTTTGAATAATCGGAATATTTTTTATCAGTGCAACTAGGGCGCTAGATAATAAGGTCCGATTTACTCAATTTTACTCAAAATTCCGTTACTCAAGCCCGCAGACAACATCTATACTAAGTGACAATGACAACTATACTAAAAAAAACGTGTTCAGTCGAATTAAGTCCTGAGCAAATTTTACTAAGGACTCAGTAAGATTTGGGGTTGGTACAGTTTTGCCGAAAAACTAGATATGGGGAAATAGTGAAAAGTTGGCGCTGCGATAGAAGGAACTAAAATTATTAGGAGCGAATGGTAACCGAGCACTCTGTAAAATGATATTGGTAAAAAAAAAATATGAGAATTCTAACCCAGTCAAAAATGGATAGATTGCGTTACTGATTTAACATAAAGCAGACATTTGAAATCAACAAACTTGAGGCTGGGCCGCACCTAACGAAGTCCTGAATTTAAGAATTCTAATTATTTATTAAATAATTATCATAATTATTAGCTTCCGACTAAAAGCAGAAGACGAACTTCCTCGGAAGATTTTCATCATCCGAGTCCCATAAATATTCAAAAAGTAATTAGAATTCTTAAATTCAGGATTTTGTTAGGTGCGGCCCACCCTTAAGTACGAATAAAGTGAGAGCCCCAGTACCCAGCACCTAATAGCTAACTGGTCAAATGCTTTAAGTCGGACTCAAAATATATATAAATCATTACATTACGATATTCAGCCTACCTTACAGAAACGTTCATGTACATTAAATTAAAGAGAGACTACTTTTTTATTAGCCAGTAGCTCTATAATTATAATTATGTCTAGAATTTATTTGCACATGTACAATTTAATGAATAAAGCTTGGATTTAATAATTGTCTCATTAAGAAATCCGCAGCCTACCATATGGAAAAGTACATGTACATTAAATTAAAAACGGTCCTTTTTTTTGAAACCGGTTACTCTAATTATCTCAATGCCTGTGACTCGTTTGTACATGTACAATTTAATGAATAAAGCTTGGATTTAATTAATAATCTCATTAAGATATCCGTAGCCTATCATATGAAAAAGTACATGTACTTTAAATTAAAAAGCCACTACTTTTTTATTCGCCAGTAGCTCTATAATTATAATCATGCCTGGAATTTGTTTGTTCATGTACAATTTAATGAAAAAAACTTGGATTTAATTAGTATCTTATTAAGATATCCGCAGCCTACCATATAAAAAAGTACGTGCAATTTTGTTAAATGTTTCTTTAAAAATAATTTATCATTATTTAAAAAATCCTAGAATTATCAGACGTCAGCTAATTTCAGTATCATCTTGATTGCAGGCTTTCCATGGCTCTAAAATATCCCAAAAATTAGCATTTGCAATTTTTCTAAATAAAATGTACATGTAAATTATCCAAAATATTAATAAAATTTAAATTATATAAATTATAAAAAAAAATTATTTATTATTATTTCAAGCATTTTATCTCTTACAGAAGTGAAAAGCTTGGATGCGAGTAGGCTAGTTATATAGTGAAAGCAATCGATAAATCTACTCTACAACTAGTTTCATTTAACGAAAATCATAATCACCCAAAAGATAACGTGAGTAATTGATCCTTGATCCTAAAAATTCATCAATAATAAAAATAATAATAATAATAAAAATAAAAATAATAAAAATTTTTCAGATTCCTGTTTAAATAATTTGTGCGAATAAACTATTAGATGATGCTGAAAGCAAACAAATAAAGTCTATAATAAATAAGTATTTCAGTAAAATCCAAGACAACGAAAGGAAACAGAAAGAAGCCGATCAATTGATTGACGAGTTGAAGTTAATCAAAGAAAATAACAAAAACATAGTGAAAGAGAAAATTAAACTGAAAGATTGCAGAATTATATTGGAGGAAATTAACGAAGAACAGCCGATAAAGAAGAGAAAGAGAGAATTAAAAGGGAAAAATAGATCCGGTTTAAAAAAAATTAGGAGCATTCTCTCTGTGGAGTCCGGAAATGTACCTACTGAAATGGTGGCGGGTGACAAGACTGAAAACGAAGTTCCTGATGTCAATGGCGGCGGTGATGGTAACAGTGACCTGAAAAATAACAATCCAGTCGTAGAAGAGGACAAAGACTTGAATGGTGATGGCTGCGATCTTCCGATACCTGAAAAAACTGCTAATGTACCTACTGGAATGGTGGATGGTGACAAGACTGAAAACGAAGTTATCGACGTCGGTGGTAGCAGTGATCGTAACAGTGACCTAAAAACCAAAAAGAAAATGAATAAAAAAGGAACACACCTACTGTCACAAACAAAAAAACAAAAATCAAAAAACAAAGAAGACTGGACGTGCGCAATATGCAAGAAAAATAAAATAATGAAAACGCATGGATGCAAACTCCATGATATGTAGTACCATGAACAATGCAGTGAGGATAAAAATTTACTAGGTCGAAACCGAAAAAATTTATGTATTGCACGCCTCGAAAGCGAAGCGGCGAGGTTGTGCTTTATAACGGACCTGTCAAGGTCACTTGACTTTTCCTCATTAAACTATATATATCATTTTTATATCACACTCACACGTTATACAAAGCACATTAACCTAAAGAGGAAACACTAATTATTAAGACTGATACTTTCATTAAGTTGTCCGATACGTATTATAATAAAAAAAAGTTCAATAAAAAATATGTAACGTGGACGTCAGTTAGTCTGTAGTCCAAAAAGTCTGTGGCACGGATATTTCGTGAACGGCTTGACAAAATGACTTTATTTTTTTTTTCACTGTCTTCAGAATTATGCAAAGAAGGTTCTTTTCGAAAATCACTACTGTAGACCCTCACGTTTTTTTTTTAATAAATCATTTCTGTTAAAACCGGCACTATTCCATGTAAACATGCACACACTGCAGCCATTTTTTTATTTTATCGGGAATTTTTTATTTTATCAACGAACTTTGCTGATATCATAAGGTTCTACTTTACCATCAAATAATTTTTTGCACGCCTCGAAAGCGAAGCGGCGAGGTTGTGCTTTATAACGGACCTGTCAAGGTCACTGGACTTTTCCTCATTAAACTGTATATATTTTTTTTTTATTACCAATTGTCATAGAATTAACTAAATTAAAAAAAAAAAAACGACGAATTTCTTTCTAGATATTTATTAAAAAATTTTGTAATTAAAAAAAAAATTAATAATTTATATATTTCATTGTAACATGAGCGTTCGAGGTGTGCACTTTTGGATTTTCCAAACTTTTTGTATCTTCAAACCATAAATAAAAGTAAACAATTTTTAAATAACTTATCAATATACCGTCTTTTCATTAACGATAATTTTTAACTGTAACTAAAATTAGCCCCCCCCCCCCCTTGAACCAAATGTACACATAAGTATCAATAAGTCGCCTCTTAATTAATAATCATTTTTAATGCAACACGAAATGGCTCGTGCTTAGAGTAAATGTGCATGTATATATCAGTAAGCTGCTTAATAACTGATAATAATTTTTAAGTATGACGAACAATATCGTGCTCATAAAGTGAACATACATGTACATATCGATTAGTTGCCTCATACGTTAGACGAGAGCTGTCTATCGGTTCAATGTACATGTACGAACTATTTGATAGCAATGTATTCAATAGGGATTACCAGATAATGAGACGCGAACTTTCTATCAGTTCAATGTCGTGTACGAACTATTTGATAACAATGTATTCGATAGAAATTACCAGGTGATTAGGAAAGAACCGTCAATTGGTAGGCTGCGCATATCTTAATGAGATAAATAATTAAATCCGAACTTTTTTCATTAAATTGTAGATGTACAAATAAATTCCAGACATGATTATAATTATAGAGCTATTAGCTAATTAAAAAGTAGTGGGTCTTTAATTTAAAGTACATGTACTTTTCCATATGGTAGGTTGCAGATATCTTAATGAGATAACTAATTAAATCCAAACTTTTTTCATTAAATTGTACATGTTCAAACAAATTCCAGACATAATTTTAATTATAAAGCTACTGGCTAATAAAAAAGTAGTGGCTTTTTAATTTAATGTACATGTACTTTTTCATACGGTAGGCTGCGGATATCTTAATGAGATAACTAATTAAATCCAAACTTTTTTCATTAAATTATACATGTACAAACGAGTCGCAGGCATTGAGATAATTAGAGTAATCGGCTTAAAAAAAAAATCTGTCTATCGGTTGACCCTGCGGGCCAGTCCCAAAACTTCCCGCTGTTTTCGAGCTCCTTGAGCATCAATGATACTCGATAATAAAAAACTAAAACTATCGATATTTTTTTTCAATATCGCCCATCCCTACTACAGAGAGGTCTTCTCTCTGAGTAAAGTTGTCACACTGCCCCCATAATGAGTAATTGCAAAATTTTTTTTTGCAATCGTTTGATGGTTTATGATAGTTTAATTTTATTTTTTAATGGTTATTAGTTCATTTATAAAATAAAAAATAAAATTTGACCTACTTTTTTTTAACTTGGCATCCCATTTTCGAAATCGCCGGTTTTTTTTTTTTATTAAAATTCGATTTAAAATCGTTTGATGGTGAATGATAGATAATTAGTTATACTTAGGTATATATGGATATTTTTTGAGTAATTATAAAAAATATGTACTTGGGTAATGAGTTATATATTTCAATTACTTGCCACCACCGACAACGTCACTTGGCCAGCCTCTTACTTATAACCGATCTGATTTTTTTCTATCGCAATTGTATGGAGGGTAGAGGTACCTCTACCCTCCATATTTATTTATATTCCATTTTCCTGTACTTGAATACAATTTTTTAGTTGATTATTCTAGACTATCAGAGGTGTATTCCTCTATAATTATTCTATATTTAATTATTTAATACGATTGACATCATTATTTATCATGAAACACCATTATAATTATTCTAATATGCTACATTTCTATTAATTTATTTATTATACGAGTCACTCTTTATTTAATATATAACTATATATTAACAACAATAGTTTATATATAATAATAGTTGAGTTCTTGTGATATGGTTTTCATCTATAAGTAACATTTACTTATTAAATGATTCCTTTTCTGATTTGTTTATAGAGTATGAATTTGTTTATTTTACTGTTAACTATAGAACAAGGGCCTATTCATGATTTTTATGCGTGTATTTTGTTTAGGTTTTAAGTATCGGGTGATAAGGAAACGTTCCAAGACCACTTGACTGTATTTATATTTCTCCGAATACCAAATAAAGATTTATTTATCTATTTATTTAAAATTCCTTATAATCTAAATATATAATTTAATGAGTATGTGCCACGACGATTTAGTATTTAAATTATTGACCAAATATTGATAAGACGCAATTAGTGTTGTAAGATCTTAATATATATAAATTTCAAATGGAATTTAAATGCGCGCCTATTTATGGATTTCAGGTTCACTAACTAATTAACAGGTAGAGGCACCTAAGACCACTGAGGACCAAGGCTTACTAGTAACCCCTATTCTAGTAACTTTGCTGAGGGCATACCAGGAGGTTGGGACAGTTCGGCGAAAATGTGCCACGTGTTATGTCCTGGGAGGTTACTAGGATCAGAGCAGACGCCACCTCCTGGACAGTGGGCAGTTCGTTGTCACGCGGGACCAATTTTGAATTTGAAAACAGTGATAAATTTATTGTTGACTATGATGATGATGATGATTATGATTATTATTTAATGAAATAATGAAATTATGGATAAGGATAGATGTAATTGATAAAATAACTTTTATCTGAAGACTGAGTTTTATTATAAAGTGTAGATTAGATTTGATCAGTAATAACAGTTGTGCTCGTCAATAGTTTTCGGAGAGAAGTGAAGTTACATCAGACGGCAGAAAGATCTCTGACCTCCACTCTCCAACTTCTCCCCACTACTCTCATGTTCACACTCATGTTCATACAATATACATATATATATATATATATACAGGGTGATTCAGAATTACCTTCACAGCGGAAAAATTTGAACAGAGGAGACGATTCTGAGCATAAAGTTCCTTAGCCATTTTTCAAAATTCTCAATAGTTTTTGAGTTATTTAAAATCTAAATTGACCAATCAAAGACATGCTTTGAGATTTAAAAAAAAATAAAAAGAATAATAAATAAGTTTGGCAACGCCGCAACAGTAAACTTCAAGTTATACACTATTTATTTAATTTAAAAAGTTCGATTTGTCACAGAAGAGAAACAAAACACACAATTACAACATAGAATATATTCGTATATTTTGTTTAATCTTTTCTCTTTTTATAGAAAGAATTATTAATGGAAAATAATGCTTTTATGAAAAATAAAGCTTTTGGAAATTCGACAAAACAAAAATTACAGATTTTTAATTATATGATGAGCGACCCAGATTAAAAAAAGAAATTTGAAAACTAATTGAATTATGTTTTACCAGAATAAAAGCAATTTCAAATAGACAAATATATACATACACATTATTTTAAAATCTTTCATTCCGCTTGCTCTGTCTCGCTCAAGACTTTGCTAAGCTCTCATTGTACGTCATACAAAACATATTTGTAAAAATCTCGCGGATTGTCTTGTTAAACATCATCCAAGTGATCTTTCTCGGCGATTAGCTATCTGACTATCTCGCTAATGGTCTTGCTGGTGATCTTTCTTAGAATTTTGCTGGTGATCTTGCTGACCATCTGGCTGATGGTCTTGCTGGTGGTCTTGCTGGTGGTCTTGCTGACCATCTGGCTGATCACCAGCAAGACCATCAGCAAGACCATCAGCAAGACCACCAGCAAGACCTTCAGCAAGACCACCAGCAAGACCACCAGCAAGGCCACCAGCAAGACCACACCACCAGCGAGACCATCAGCAAGACCATCAGCAAGACCACTACCAAGACCCTCAGCAAGACCATCAGCAAGACCCCCAGCAAGACCACCAGCAAGACCTTCAGCAAGACCACCAGCAAGACCATCAGCAAGACCCCCAGCAAGACCACCAGCAAGACCACCAGCAAGACCACCAGCAAGACCACCAGCAAGACCATCAGCCAGATGGTCAGCAAGATCACCAGCAAAATTCTAAGAAAGATCACCAGCAAGACCATTAGCGAGATAGTCAGATAGCTAATCGCCGAGAAAGATCACTTGGATGATGTTTAACAAGACAATCCGCGAGATTTTTACAAATATGTTTTGTATGACGTACAATGAGCGCTTAGCAAAGTCTTGAGCGAGACAGAGCAAGCGGAATAAAAGATTTTAAAATAATGTGTATCTATATATTTGTCTATTTGAAATTGCTTTTATTCTGGTAAAACATAATTCAATTACTTTTCAAATTTTTTTTTTTAATCTGGGTCGCTCATCATATAATTAAAAATCTGTAATTTTTGTTTTGTCGAATTTCCAAAAGCTTTATTTTTCATAAAAGCATTATTTTCCATTAATAATTCTTTCTATAAAAAGAGAAAAGATTAAACAAAATATACGAATATATTCTATGTTGTGATTGTGTGTTTTGTTTCTCTTCTGTGACAAATCGAACTTTTTGAATTAAATAAATAGTGTATAACTTGAAGTTTACTGTTGCGGCGTTGCCAAACTTATTTATTATTCTTTTTATTTTTTTTTAAATCTCAAAGCATGTCTTTGATTGGTCAATTTAGATTTTAAATAACTCAAAAACTATTGAGAATTTTGAAAAATGGCTAAGGAACTTTATGCTCAGAATCGTCTCCTCTATTCAAATTTTCCCGCTGTGAAGGTAATTCTGAATCACCCTGTATATATATATATATATATATATATATATATATATATATATATATATATATATATATATATATCCATGTTCTTTACCAAATATACTTATACTTTTTACTAATACTAATTCGAGACATAAACTTACATATTTACGTTCTTTACTTTACCCATTCTATGACTTTACTTATTACTTATATTATTTATATTCTACTTTCCTGTATTTGGATACAATCTTTCAGTTAAATATTCTAGACTATCAGAGGTGTATTCTTTTATAATTATTCTATATTTAATTAATTGATACGATTGACATTATCATTTATCGTGAAACATCATTATAGTTATTCTAATGTTATATTTCTATATTTCTATTAATTTATTTATTATACGAGTCACTCTTTATTTAATATGTATATATATTAACAATAATAATTGAGTTCTTGTGATATGGTTTTCATTTATAAGTAACATTTATTTATTAAATATATCTTTTCTTATTTGATTATAGAGTATGCATTTGTTTATAACCATATTTACTGTTAACTATAGAACAAGGGCCTATTCATGATTTTTATGCGTGTGTTTTGTTTAGGTTTTAAGTATCGGGTGACAGGAAACGTTCCAAGACCACTCAACTGTATTTATATTTCTCTGAATACAAAATAAAGATTTATTTATTTATCTATTTATTCAAAGTTTCTTATAATAAAAATATATAATTTAATAAGTATGTGCCACGACGATTTATTATTTAAATTATTGACTAAATATTGATAAGACGCAATTAGTGTTGTAAGATAATATATAATTTCAAATGAAATTTAAATGCGCGCCTATTTATGGATCTCAAGTTCATTAATTCATTAACAGGTGGCACATTTTCATCGAGGAAAGCGCTATAGTCTTACAATTTTAATTTATATTTTAGCAACAAACTACAGTTTTTATATTTTACATACAAATGTGTCATTGTGCATATACTTTTATGTTATCTTTTTAAAAATATTTGATGCATTAAAATAACTTTTTTGAATGGTTTAGCTATTGAAAGTAATTTGTTAAAATTTTCATTTGCAAATGAACAATAACTCGAAGAAATATTTATAAAAATTCATAGCAGCATGTAAGATACTCAATTTTTTTTTAATTGTGCGGCAAAATTTTATAGGTTATTAAATTTAAACCTGAATTTAAAAACAAAAAATAATTTAAAATGAGTGGAGAATCTCAAATTTCTATAATCGTTAATGATATATTGGTAAGTAGATATATTTTTTTCATAACAATGTAATATTTTTATTAAAAAAAAAATAATAATTTATTTTAATAGAAAGTAGAAGCAATTGAAGAAGCTTTCAGCTGCGTCTTAGTTCATAATCTTAACAGTGAAACGGAAAAAATAAAAGGATGGCAAGCAGAATTGAGTTCTGCGATGTTGAAATTGCCCGCAGATCAACAAGAACTTGCAGTAAAACAGTTTCTAATTTTAGCTGCTGGAATGACAAATCATAAACGATTGCAACTTTTACTTGGTCTCTTAGAGAATTTAGTTGTCAATAATGTTTTACCAGCAAGGTGATATTATTTTTCACTACCTAAAAAATCAAGATTACATTGAGAGAAAGAAATTCATATTTTAAAGAACAAATGCATGACTTAAGTATTTTATTTATTTGTTCATTTAATCATTCGATCATGAAGCATTGTTCCTTGTGATTATAAACAGATAATACCTAAAGTTTTGAAGTACATATTCATTTATAATCACGTATATATTTATGTAACAAATTGTTATATAAATATATTTACCAGGGTGTATCAAATAAATCGACTAATTTTTTTTTTCTTTTCATTACATCGAGAATATTGTTGGAAATGGTGAAAAAAAAATACTGAGAAAGTTTGAGCTCTTAATATGAACATTAAGAGGTTCCGCATTGCACTTTTCTATTTTCCATAACAATAACAGAAAAAATTTTTTTTGCGTCTTCTGATTTTTATAAGTAGCTAACGATGCGTCATAGGAATAATTGGTAGGCATATTTTTGTAGGGAATTGAATGCTCTACAAAAAAAGTTTCTTATCATTTATTGGTAAATCTATTTGTTCAAAAGTTATTTGAGGTTGAAGTCGAATTCATATTAAATTTTGAGATCTTATTTTTCCGGCGAAACTATCAGACCTATTACAAAATATCGTAGGACCTTTTTTGTAGACGATTTTATTCCTTACAAGTTATTTCCAATAAAGTTTTTTTGAATTCCGCATTGTTTTCTAGTTATTTTAATTTCAATGTCAAGCTCATAAATAATAGTCTTCTGATCGATTTTAAGAGCTTGACATTAAAATAAAAATAACTAGAAAACAATGCGGAATTCAAAAAAACTTTATTAGAAATAACTTGTAGGGAATAAAATCGTCTACAAAAAAGGTCCTACGATATTTTGTAATAGGTCTGATAGTTTCGCCGGAAAAATAAGAAGATGTCAAAATTTAATATGAATTCGACTTCAACCTCAAATAACTTTTGAACAAATAAATTTATCAAAAAATGATAAGAAACTTTTTTTGTAGAGCATTCAATTACCTACAAAAATGTGCTTGCCAATTATTCCTATGACGCATCGTTAGCTACTTATAAAAATCAGAAGACGCAAAAAAAATTTTTTCTATGTTATTCTTATGGAAAATAGAAAAGTGCAATGCGAATAGCACCTATTACGAAAATCATCAAGTGTTGCTGATGAAGTAGCCTTGATTGGAAACAAATTCCAAAAGTTACAGCCAGTTATAATGAAAGATTAGTTACTTAAATAGTGCCAAACAATTATTTTTTTTAGTCAAGTTGAATAATTACTTTATTCAAGTATTTTATTTATTTATTTATTTATTTATTTATTTTTTTCCATTTATTGAATTTTTCATGCCAAAGCAGAGGCTAAATGGCAAAGTGTAATTATACAGATGATCTTACAAAAGTACACAGTAAAAAATATTGTGTAAAATCAACACAGTTTGTGTGTTAAAAACGGTTGACACGAAATTTGTGTTAAAATTTCGACACAAACTTTGTGTAACCCCTTTTTAACACAAAGATTATGTTGAAATATCGCCACAATAGGGCGCAAAGAATTCCACAGTAACACACAAAATGTGTTAATAAAGAGTGTATAGCACATTTTTTATGTTAGAAAATAAAGTGACACAAACTTTGTGTTAGTTTAACACACTACAATTTTTAACACAAACCGTTTTCGACACAAATGCACAATATTTTTTACTGTGTAGTATAAAAATTTTAAGTGATCAAACATCAATGATACGAACAATCAATCAGTCATACTGACAAAAATACAATAGATTATGAGCGATATAAAGTTCAATAATACGCCGTTACAAATTTCGTTAATTAAAATCTAGATTTAGTAGATAATCATACATCTTATTTTTGGAAATTTCAATACTTCCTGATTGAATTACATCTAGGGGGAACTCTTGCCAAAGACGTATAATTGATACTACAAATGATGGCTCATAGCACAGAAGAAAAATATGGCATTTTATAATTTACATTGTTTTTCTTAACAGCTCGTCTTTCAGAACGTCTTGTATCAATATCAACAATGAATAGCTCACGCAGATAAAGAGGTTTTCCAAATTCTAATAATTTATAGAAGTAACAAGCCATATAATACACTCTTCTAGATTTTACTGATAACCACCCATATTTAATAGCTTAATACTAACAAAAAAATTTAACTTTGTCAAAAAAATATAATTAAACATACCTTTTTTTTTATCTAATGTTATTCAGATTAGTTTTTTACCTTAACAAACATTTTTAAGATTCGAACTTAGACCGATCACTCGAGACTTGTGGTGCTGAGCCACGGTGGCTTATTGGAAGTCATCTTTTTAATAAACTCTTAAGTTCTTCATCAATGTTTGTCATCTTAAATATTAATTTACACAACAAAATAATAAAATTTAAATATTTAATAGTTTATAGATGTAACTCTAGAAAAAATTAAAATATTTTATATTTTTTTCAACATCAATGACAAATATTCATTTTATTATAAAAAAAAATTTTTTTTAATTTTTAATCATATGTTCCTTCAATTCCTTTTTTTTTATTTAACCAAAGGATTGATTTATTGAGCTTTTTAATTGTAATAAATTTGAGAATTTATCAACTAAATTTTCGAAATATTTGGTTGCCTTAAGTAATTGATGCTTCTAGAAATTTATTACTAAAGTGAAGTAAAATAAGAACTATCAATTTGATTAAGGAAAAAAATTACTAATTTCGACACTTATGGAAACAAGATAAACAATTACGTGAATTTAATGTTTTTTTCTCTCAGTGTAAAAAAATCGAGATTGCATTAATTTTAAAAATAAAATATGTTTTTTTTTTCTCTAGAATGGTGTGTGAATCAATTTTGAGCTGCGATAAATTAGTATATGAGCTCCAAGACTTTTGGGTTGAATGTTTTACATTGATAAAAAAAATAATTGGTGGAGTAGATTACAAAGGCGTACGAGAAGTAATGAAAGGTTGTATAGAAAAGGCTCAGACAATTCCAGCAAAATTAAATGCTTCAGTACAGCCGCAACTTAAAACTCTCGAACACGTATTTGAAAATATATTTGATAGAAGTGCTTGTCTTTTACCAAGTTATTTTATTGTAACTGAAATTCAAAAAGTATATCCGGAGAATAAAAATTGGCCTCATTGGAAGTTAGCAAGACTTATGTCAAGTTTCGTCGAGAGTTTTCGTCCAGTAGCACAAATGGTATCAATAATAGGGCATTCAAAAATGCTTCCAGTTGTCGAGCATACAGGATATGCTGACCATTTGATAAATCCCTGGTTATTGGATCCAACATCATTAAAGTTTTCCCTCAAAGGAAATCTTCCTTATGACGCTGAACTGCTGAAACCTCAAACAGATTTACTTCGTTACGTTTTAGAACAGCCTTATAGTCGTGATATGGTTTGTTCAATGCTCGGTCTTCAAAAGCAACACAAACAACGATGTGTAGCATTGGAAGAACAAATGGTAGAGCTTGTTATTCTTGCAATGGAGAGATCCGAAAATGATACCACACAGTCAACCGAAGGAATTGATGGAACTGTAGCGAATCACTGGGTATGGTTACACCTTTCATCTCAATTAATTTACTTTATTCTCTTTCAATTCGCTTGTTTTCCAAGCATTGTAATGGCAATTCATGAAAAACTTGCGGCAAGAGATTTACGAAAAGGTAGAGATCATTTAATGTGGGTACTACTACAATTTATTTCTGGAAGCATTCAGCGAAATCCTTTGGCTAATTTTTTACCAGTATTGAAACTTTATGATCTTTTATACCCAGAAAAAGAGCCACTTCCTGTACCAGATTTCAATCAAGCTCTTTGTACTCATCAAATGGCTATGACGTGTATATGGATTCACTTATTAAAGAAAGCGCAATTGGAGCATGCTAATATTCATCGACCAATTCCTATAGCATTGAAAAATCATCACGAATTTCTTCAACACTTGGTTATGCCGAACTCGTCACTTTGTATGGGACCAGACTATAGAATTGCTCTTCTTTGCAATGCTTACTCTACTTATCAAGAATATTTTAGCAGACCTATGGCTACGCTTGTTGACACAGTTTTGGGTACGCAGAAGAGCCAGCCACAACAACCATTACCAACAAATTTACAGAATAATGCAGCTCTAGCAACAGGACCAATTACTCCTCTATCTATGTCGATTCTTGACTCTCTGACAGTACATTCCAAGATGAGCCTCATTCACAGTATTGTTACTCATGTTATAAAACTAGCACAGTCAAAAAGTAACATGCCGTTAGCACCTGCTCTTGTAGAAACTTACAGTAGACTTTTAGTTTATACTGAGATAGAAAGTCTTGGAATAAAAGGATTTATAAGTCAGTTACTGCCTCAAGTATTCAAATCTCACGCTTGGGGAACTTTGTATACACTATTGGAAATGTTCAGCTATAGGATGCATCATATTCAGCCTCATTACAGAGTTCAAATACTTTCTCATCTTCACAGTCTAGCTGCAGTACCTCAGACAAATCAAACTCAATTGCATTTATGTGTTGAAAGTACGGCTTTGAGAATGATAACAGGTTTAGGATCATCTGAAGTTCAGCCTCAACTGTCTAGATTTTTATCTGAGCCAAAAACTTTAGTGTCTTCGGAATCAGAAGAACTCAATCGTGCTTTAGTGCTTACTCTTGCCAGGTCAATGCACATTACAAGTACTGGTGCAGATTCTTTGAGTGGAACGTGGTGTAAAGAATTATTAAATACTATTATGCAAAATACTCCTCATTCATGGGCAAACCATACGCTCCAATGCTTTCCTCCAGTGCTAAGTGAATTTTTCCAACAGAATAGTGTTCCTTGGGAGAATAAACAGCAAATAAAAAAAGCGGTTGAAGAAGAATACAGAAATTGGGCATCCATGAGCAATGAAAATGATATAATTGCTCATTTTTCAGTACCAGGTACTCCGCCATTGTTTCTCTGTCTTTTATGGAAAATGATTCTTGAAACGGACAGAATAAGTCCGATCGCTTATAAAATTTTAGAACGAATAGGTGCCAGAGCTTTATCCGCTCATTTACGAAAGTTTTGTGATTATTTGGTGTTTGAATTTGCTAATAGTGTTGGAGGAGGACAACATGTCAACAAATGTGTTGACACAATAAATCATATGATTTGGAAATATAATATTGTAACCATTGATCGACTTGTATTGTGTTTAGCCTTAAGAACTCAAGAGGGTAATGAAGCACAAGTTTGTTTCTTCATTATTCAATTATTGTTACTAAAAGCTGCTGAATTTCGTAATCGAGTTCAAGAGTTTGTTAAGGAAAACTCACCGGAGCATTGGAAGCAATCCAATTGGCATGAAAAACATTTAGCGTTCCATCGGAAATTTCCAGAGACTTTTGCGCCAGAAGGAATAATGGATCAAACAAGCGGTGGCCCAAGTCAATATCAAAGCTTACCTGTTTATTTTGGTAACGTTTGTTTGAGATTTTTGCCTGTTTTTGACATTGTTGTACATAAATTCTTAGAGATTCCTCAAGTAAGTAAAAGTTTAGAAATTCTTTTAGATCATTTAGGATGTCTATATAAATTTCACGATCGCCCTGTTACTTATTTATACAATACCCTTCATTACTATGAAAATAAATTGCGCGATCGGCCGTCTTTGAAGCGACGCCTGGTCGCTGCTGTGCTTGGATCGCTGAGAGAAATTAGAGCACCTACTTGGGCTTTATCTGAACCTTTTTTACATTATATGACACGATCTCCTGATGAAGCTGTCTCTTGGATTCCGGAATTAGATTATTATATTCGTTTAGTCAGAAGAATGGTTGAAACAATGGCAGGAATGCCGCACTTCCCATCAGTTGACTGGAGATTCAATGAATTTCCAAATCCTGCGGCACATGTTCTGTATGTGACATGTGTTGAATTAATGGCAGTTCCTGTTGCGCCAAATCTTGTTGCTGACAGTCTTTTAGATGTCGTTGCTAAAGGATACACCGTTATAGCTCCAAAAGAGATTCATCTGTGGATTAATTGCGTTGGGTTGCTTATGACAGCATTACCTGAATGCTATTGGACTGCTTTTTATGATCGTATTGTTGAAACTGTTAACAGTCCGGGATTAGAAAAATGGCAGTATAATAATCTTACACCATTTCAAATGTTTAATTTTGATAATACACATAATTGTTTGATGGAAAATAAGTATTCTTATATGTTAGCCATCGCTCATTCAATATGGCATCATGCTGGTGTTGGACAAATAACTACTATGCCGCAACTTATCAAAGAAAAACTCCAGCCCGTTGTCAATAGTGAAGAGCAATTAATATTTGCTTGTCACTTAATTGGACCTACTTTGGCGCGATTCAATGTAGAACGACCGCGTTGTATAGTCGAATTATCAGTAAGTTTATACGAAATGTTAGAACAAGTCGATAAAACTCAAACTACCCTTAAATATATGGATCCAGTTTGTGATCTTCTTTATCATATTAAATATATGTTCGTTGGAGATATGATGAAAACTGACGTAGAGTGTATTATTCGAAGACTTAGACCAGCATTGCAAATGAGGCTTAGGTTTATTGCTCATTTAAGTATCGATGAAATTAACTCAAATTAATTATGTATCATATAGATTTAGTTTTTTTAAATAATATTGTATTAAACGTAAACTAAGAAAATTTTATTCAGTGTTTTCTTACTCTATTTTAATTAAAATTCATTGTTCAGTTGATAAATAATTTAAATTGTAATAAATTAAAAAATATTAAATTATATATATTTCTATTGTATTTTAATTTTTTTTCTACACTAGTCCAGTCGAAGCTCCGAAATAGGAGACATTTCTCGAAAGTTAGTGCAAATTCGGTTGATGGTTTATGATGTCACCCGCAAACACTCCCCAGAATAAAAAAAAGTCATCACCCCAAAGGTTGATAAGAAAAAAATAAAAACTCCTTTTTATCTCTACCCGGGAAAAAATGATTTTACCTAATCATGTATAGTTATATATGATTATATATTAGGGTGGCGTAAAAAAACCGACTAATTTTTTTTTTTCAATCTCGCATGAAAATTTGTAAGCTTTCATTGATTTAAGAACCCTCTCTAAAAAATTTTTTAAAGATCGCTCACGAATCTCAAAAATTCCAAAAATCATGACAATTCGATTCTTTCTTTTTTTAAAATTTTTTTTCTCGTTGCGGCAGATATTGATACACCAAAAATTATCAAGTCCCTCAAAATTTCAACTCAAAATATGAATTTTTAAAGGTCGCTCAAGAATTTCGAAAGTTTTTAACTTCAACAAGGATCATGTTCCTGAGCGACCTTTAAATATTAATATTAAGACTTGATTTAGGATTCACTTTTTATTCATAATATAATGATTAAAAATTTCTAACGAGACAGTAAAAAAATTGAAAAGAGCTCAAAAATTGAAATCTTGTAATTAATGTATATTTTTAATAGAAATTTCAATAGTACTTTTTTATTCACAAGTATTTTTTATTTTAATAGTATTAGTTTTTAGTAAATTTCATAGTAATATTATGATCGTGATAATAATAAATAGTAATAGTAAAAGTAATAATAATAAATTAAAAAGAAATCTCTATCTTAAAGATGTTGGAGGGAAATGATAGTAGCTACCAACTAGAGAAAGAAATTCCATAGTCACTAAAATCTTAACGCTAATTTTTTCGAATACGAGTAGACATAAAAGAATTTTAGACCCGTAAATCGGAAAAATTTTTATGATATTTCATCAAGTATTAGTTTACACATAAAAAAACTTTAGATCAGCCAATCGAGAATATTTGCCATGTTAATAACTCTTCAAAAACATTACACTGAGAAAAAAAAAATACTTTTATTAAGAATATTTACTTGATACAAGAACGTATATTATTAATTTTCAAGAATATATAATTTTGTCTCAAGAATTCGTAGAATTGATGGAAATAATTTTTATTTAATTTAAGTAAAGCTAAATTAGCTTATCTCAGAAAAAATAAAAAAAATTTTTTTTTTTAATTCTTTCGACAACGGTTTCTCTTGAACGAATGAGCCGATTTTAATGGTTGAGGTGGCATTCGACGCGGCTTCTAAAGCTTCAGAGCCCAGTCGATTTTGGAATCAATCCATCGAGCAGATTAAAATTTATCAAAAAAAACATTTTTGAAAAAAATTTATTTTTGGAATATCTCTGAACGAGCCCTACTGATCAAGCTCAATTTCTTACAGCTTTAAGATATTGACAAGCCGCGTCGAATGACACCTTAAAGTTTAAAATCGGTTCATCCGTTCAAAAGATACAGATATTTACATACGTACGTACGTACATACATACATACATACATAGACTCTGACATCATCTTGAAATTAGTCAGAATAGCTTCCTAGGACCTCAAAACGTCGACATCTGATGAAAATTCGATTTTCGTAAATCGGACCGAAACCAATAACTTCCCGAATTTTTGAAAATTGACATTTTTCTTAGCGGGAAGTTAAAAAGATAAAAGTAACTTTTGTCGTATCTGTTATAGTTAATGAGATATTTCGATTTTAAAAACAAAAAAAAAATTTTTTCCTTGAATTTTTATAAATAATTGCAAAAAAATCATATAAATAATTACGTTATAGCTTTAGTTTGGTAATAAATTTATGGAGTAGCTAATTTAGAAAAAAAGTCTGGATGAATTTGTTGTACCTGCAATAGCTTATAAGTAATATTAATAATAAATAAAGAAAAGCCGGTGCGAAAGGTAAGTTTGAATATACGAGAGAACTTGAAATTAAATAAAAAATCGAAAAAATCAATTTTTTTCCAAAAACTGATACTGGGCTGTTTTTGTTGCATTTTTTAGAGTAAAAAAAAATATAAATAAAAAATTCGATTGTTTACAACAAATTATTTATTGTATAAGCAATTAAAATTTGAATAAAAATAAAAAATTTTTTCCAGACATCGAAGAGCAAGATGAATAACAATTTTCATAACAAGTGGTAAAAAAAAATAGTTAATTAACAAATGCGTTTTTAAGTAATAAAAAAATTTTTTTAAGAAACGGTTTTTTCCCTGATTAAACAAAATGATTAAAAATGATTTCACACGTTAAATGTCCATAAGAGACAGGATTAGAAATGATTTGAAGGATTAAAAAGTATTTAAAATGATTAAAAAACAAATTTTTTTAATCATTTTGTTTAATCAGGGTTTTTTAAAGATCATAATTTTCATCAAAGATTACGTTATGAAAAAAAATTTTTTAATTATCTTATAGACAACGCATTTGTTTATAACAATTTCTTAAACAGTGTGGGATAACAATTATTAAAAATCATTTTTAAGTAGCTTATGATCATAAGAAAACGGACCAATAGCAATATTATAAAAAAAATATTTTTTTCAATGTTTAATCAAGGTTGACAACTTTTAACATAAGTTAATTGTTAATAACGAAGTGAAAATTAACAATTTTTTAATTTTTCCAACGGGAATCTATTCTATAGCCTTTGTAAAATAGCTCCATGAATGGAAAAAAATCCCAGATTAATAGTTTAACAATTATCCCACTTTCAATGTTGATGTTCGTGCTACAAAAAATTGTTAATTAATTAATGGATAACTAATTGAAAAATCGCGATAAAAATTTTTGATCGCCGGATTATTGTTCATTGATCTATCCTGTAGGTTCCTGAATATTTTCATTTCTTAATTTTCATATTTAATAAGTTTAAATAATATTTTTTTATTAAAGGTCCGAAGTAGGCGGAGCTTACGCAAGTGAGAGTTCCCGTTTGCGGCCGTATTTTCAACACTCTAGAAAAATTATAAATATTTGTCCTAAAATTCCCGGAGGTAGGACTTTTTTTAGGAAATTTCTTTCTCTTTTTGGATCTTTTTTTCAAATTTCAAAAATTTTGAATACTTATGACGGGGAACTTCTCCCTCAGGAGTTGAACTGTCACTCTGACGGCCTTATTAAAGGGCGCCACTGGGAGTATTTTACTCGGTCTCCCAGCACCGGAATAAATTCTTATCAGTTATCTTAAGTTCTTAAAGGAAAGGTGGATAAGGAATTTGCTCTCAAATTGTTACTAAATTATTTATTAAACCAATAATTAAATTGTGATACACACACCCCACGCTACTATTTTTAATACTCGAGGTGTAAGTCCCAGGACTCTCAACACCTGGTGATACCTCCACGCAAGTCCCCTGGACTCTCAATGTGAAAGTGTCAAATCGAATCGGGCGACTCTGCCTCGATTTTCGTATTACCTTAGGTCCCACGCCTTCCTGGACTACTACCCTGGTACCTGGTGCTGGCGTCTCTGCCTCGCTATCCTCTGAGGTTAATATGTGGAGATGCTGGCGTAACCGCCTCGCTACTCTCTGGTTACTTAGCTGGCGTAACCACCTCGCTCAGTCTCGTGTAACTGGCGTAACCGCCTCGTTACTTGTGCTCTCGGAGATGCTACCTATTCAGTAGCGAGCATTCACTGTTCGCCGAACGATTTGGCGGCTCTTTTTATAGTCGATTGTCACCAGACGGGTTTTTCCTTTCCCTTACCTTTGATGAAGTTAATCAGTCCTTCTTCTTTCTCCCCTCCGCCTTCCCCAGTCCCCCGATGTTCTCTTTACTGTAATTTGGCTTGAATAATTAGTGTGCAACTAGCTCGGGGATAGTAGAAAATCTATCAGGGGATTAACAAGCGGATAATTGCTTGTTGGGAACCCGAAAGGCACAAGTGGAGTAGCCCTTTACATAGGGTATGGGGAGAACTTGCGTCCCACTTCTAATCTATGCAAGCAGTTGACCAGAGCTGGAGTATGGTACCATGGGGGATCCATTCCAAACCTCACTTCGACCAGAGTCTCTCTATTTTCTGAGATGGGAGGAGTGTTTGGGTCCAAATGAGGTCGGACTCGTGGTGGTTGTTGGTGAGGCACCCACATGCAATGCATGCCTAATGGGTAAGCTAATGTGAGCTTATGTTCATATTTCGCTTTTATAATATATGGTGGTGTTGATTATATAAATAGGGACCACGTAGCGCGAGTATGTCCAAAAGGACGAGGTATCGGCCTCCCGTCGAATGGAGGTGGGTCTAACAGCCCCGTTACATTAATTAATTTCCTCCACCTTCCCCTATTTCACTTACTCACTATAGCTAAACTTACAATTCTATAATGTGTGAATGGCGGTACTCATTCACGACACCCAGTCGATTATTAATAATAATTAGGGGATAATTTATAATTTTACCCTGTTACATACTTTTTGAGATATTCGCAAAAAACCAAACCCTTTTTTTTTTTTTACTAAATTGTTTATAACTATTGTAATTTTTGCAAGCGCTACTCCAAATTTTTCAAAAAGTTGTAGATGCGATGACGAATCGAAAGACACCTCGATCATAATTTTCCGAGGCGAATAATAAATTTTGACCTAAAAGGCACATGTTGACTAGACTATTTATGGTTTCTTTCGATCTCCATATAATTTCATGCAACTCGTTCTTTAGTTTGAATCATATTATCAACAAAAAAATTGAAAAAACACAGTTTTTAATATTTTTCGCGGATATTTTATATATTTAGCTCTGATCTGAGTCAAAACTCATTTAAATCTTTATTTTTATTACTGGCGTTGATTTCTATCTCACTTTATTTTATTGAACATAATCAGGACTAAAAATTTAAAAATCGCATGTTCATTAATGATTTTCGATTCCTAAATTTGCAAACTTTAACATAAAACGTAACTTGTTAGAGCTTAAAAGGCTCATAAACAAACAATTGCATGTAAAAGCATTTTCGAGCTCGAAAATGTATCCGCACTAGTGTTTTCGAGCTTTATGAGCTCGAAAATAGCGGGAAGTTTTGGGGCTGGCCCGCAGGGCCAACCGACGCCAAGATTTTTTTACTTGTTTTACTTTTTTTTACTCCCTTGCCAAGTATTTGACCTTAATTTGTTCTGTCCATTAAAAATAAAAAATTAAAAAATGTGGGGCAAAATGGGCCCCCTCAAAAAACGTTTTTAATGTGAGTTTTTCAGCTTGTTTCACTTTTTTTTTCCTTCTGCTGAGTTTTTGGTGTTAATGTGCTGTGTCTATCAAAATTGAAAAATCCTGAAAAGTTGGGTTAAACGAGCCCGCAACAAAACTCAATGTATGTTTCTCGCTTGTTTTATGTTTTGAAACTTTTTGCTATGTATTTAGCATAAAAAAACTTTAAGAACCCGTTTGGAAACAAAATATTCGTAGGTTTTCAAAGTCAAGGCAGTTCATTTTACCCCCCTCCCAAGACTTTTCATGTTAAAAATTTTGGGGGGACCACTTTGCCTCAATGGCCCATTTTTCCTCAGTGTACAATTTTGCCCCTCTCCCTACCCCAAACACTTTCCATGTTAAAAATTTTGGGAGGCCCATTTTGCCTCCTCTTTCCCTATAACAATAATTTTATTCGATACAATGTTTTTTTATCATACATTATCAAGATTTCCTAGTATGTTTGTTCATTATTAGATAAATGTTCATTAGTATTCTTAACAAATACTAGGGGAGCGTGGGGTCGCCCCGGTCAGCTAAGAAATAAACCTGCAAAATTTTTCGAATTATCCTTATTAGATCATAAAACAGACGTTTCTTATTCTATGGAATCTAGAGAACCAAAGACACATACTTAAAAATGAAAGTATAAAAGTAAATAGAAATATTTGATGAATTAAAAATTCATGAATTTACGTGTTGGGTAAAGTTGGCAAAGTAAAGAAAAAAATGTAAAAAATAGTGTAGAAAGATTTTTATGTGAGTAAAATAGTCGAATAAAAAAAACCGTCCATAAAGCACACCTGCGCTTTCGCGCTTGAGGTGTGCAATAATATTTAACAACATTTAACTTTTTTCCGTTTTCCGTACTCGTTTACAAGGCATCTATAATTTATTTATTTGTTCATTAATATTGTAACAAAAATGTTACGATGTTGTAGAAGAAAATGCCCCTGATGAACAAAAAAATTTTTAGCTTAAATTTTAAAAAAGCTTACTTTGATTAATTGCTTATTAAATAAGATATTGGTTAATATTTTTACTAAACAATCACACGAATTGTCAGTCGAAAAAACAAGTGAACGAATTGACCGTTGTGACCCCATATTTTTGATCGGTACGACCCCAACTAATTTTTGAGAAAATAAACTGAATTAAAAAAAAAGGATTGAAAATTATACTTTTATAAAAATTAAAATGGATTAAGAATTGTCTGTAGATTATATACATATCAATTATAAGCTCTTTTCTTCTGGTAAAAGATATAAAAAACCTTATGATAATGTCCTTGATTTTTAGATCAAAAGTCGATCAATTTTTTACTTATTAATTATTATTAATAAGTAATTAATTTTTAACGTTAGGGCTAATTGATTACCTCTAATTCAATGAGAGTATAAAATTAAATTAAATTCAAAATCTATTATATGATAGACTTTTCAAAATTTGGGTGACCGGGGCGACCTCGCGCTCCCCTAACAATTTAACCCTGTACAATTTTTCACCAAACAATTAGTTTATCATTTAACGTTCTGTTGAAGATGAATCAGTTAGCTCCAATTTTTGGCATTTAACTTAGAATTTTGACCATTTTTTTTGTTCTATCGCCTTGAGAATTATTCAGTGTCAATAAAAATTTTATTTTGTAATTAATTTTAATTTGAAAGCTTAAAATAATCAAATAATGAGAAATCTACTTCCATTTCGACTGCCAAATGGCCTTTTATTTATATACTCTTCCGAAGTTCTAGTCTCTTCGATTTTTATGTAGAATAACATATTTCCGCGGCAGTGAAATCAGGGGTGACCACTCGAGATATCTTCCTTGTAGAATTAAAGGTAATAAGGTAAGTAAAATATAAAAAAAAAAATATTATCATGTCCTCACTGCTAAAAATGTATGAAAAAATAATTATCGATGAATTAAAACCAAAGCTAATAAAAATACTGATGTTTTCTTGGTGGTCAATGTAGATTTACTTGAGGGTTGTTTGCCCCCTAAACTTGATTTTTTGGAAAAACTTCAAAAGGCGTATTCTGTACTTTTTTTTTCTCTTCCGATCTCCGTAAGTTTCGTTAAAATCCAGTCGATAGATTTTTTTTAACTTCCCGCTAAGAAAATCGTTGATTTTCTTAGCGGGAAGTTATTGTTTTTACCCCGATATGCGAAAATTGAAATTTCATCAGATGTCGACGTTTTAAGGTCCTAGGAAGTGGGAGTGTGCGAATATTCAAATTTACGAATTATTCGTCTCGAATAGTTCGAATCATTCGAATAGTTTGAATCATTCAAATAAGTTTTCTTATGGATTTTCGATAAAATAACTCCTTCAAAAGTTATTTAACGGTAAACTTGTTTGTTATTAATCCTATAATATTTTTAATTCTATTTTCATTTTTACCGTTTTTGGCTATAAAGTCGTTGAAATAAAAGATAATTATTATTATCACTAGAGTACCGATGATCATTTATGTAGATTTCATGGCCTAAACAGAAAATCAAGGGAAAAAAACATTGTTTTATGAGAAATAATAGAAATAACATACCTTTCCTCATACAGACGAACTTTAAAATGAATTAATGGAAAGTGGTGAAATAAAACTGTAAAAACTTCTTTGTCTATAATATTATAAGCAGATTTATTATCATTTTTGCTTTCTTTCGAAAGCCTTCTAAATAGTGGTTATTGCCCGCCCACGTTTCACATCTAATTTCAAAAAATTTCTATCCATGTTAAATCTTTCAAAAAATTGTAAGTAATCCGAATTTACTTACGAATTGTAAACAATTTACAAGTAATTAATGATGTCACCGAAAGACCAATTAAATTAACTTAAGAGTATATCAACATTTTAACAACGAGAGAAGACCAAAAACAATATTTGATTCAAGTTGTAAATGAGTACAAAACAAAATATCCTAATGCGACCATAGCTTTCTTAACAAAAAATTATAAAGGAAGCAAAAATGATAATAAATCTGCTTATAACATTATAGACAAAGAAGTTTTTACAGTTTTATTTCACCACTTTCCATTAATTCATTTTAAAGTTCGTCTGTATGAGGAAAGGTATGTTATTTCTATTACTTCTCATAAAACAATTTTTTTTTTTCCTTGATTTTCTGTTTAGGTCATGAAATCTACATAAATGATCATCGGTACTCTAGTGATAATAATAATTATCTTATGTTTTAACGATTTTATAGCCAAAAACGGTAAAAATAAAAATAGAATTAAAAATATTATAGGATTGATAACAAACACAAGTTTAACGTTAAATAACCTTTGAAGGAGTTATTTTATCGAAAATCCATAAGAAAACTTTTTTGTAGCACGTTCAATTTCCTATCAGAATATGCTTCGATCAAATTTTTACTCTCATTTGTTTCTGAGAAAAAAAATTAAGAGTCAAAAGTCTAAAAGTCCCATGTTATTTAAATGGGAAATATAAAATGATTTTGGCACGGTTTAATGTGAAAATTAAGAGCCTGTTTGTGTTGGATATTTTTTTTTAGGTCATAAACTAAAGATTCAGGTGGCGATCGATAAATTAAAATTGATTTGGGAAATAACGGACACCCTAATAAGTATACATATTGTTGTGGTGACGATCTACGAGTTGCTATACTTTAGATCGTTCGAGGAACGATATTTTTTTCTCCATGTGTATGCATGTATGTGTGTGTGTATGTAAACTCGTAGTAACTTTTTAACTAATATAATTATTCGATTTAAATGGTTTTAGTGGAAATCGACAGAGGTTACTAGCCATTAACTTTCCTGTAAATTTTACATCAATTGGTTGAATAGACTTGAAGATATATAAAATAAACAGGAAAAGAATTTATTTTCAGTTTTTTCAAGATTTCTAAAAAATGACTCGATCGATCAACTCCAAAATCTAATCTTCTCTAAAACTTTATGAAACCCGTCGAATGCTGCAAGAGCCGTCTCAATCGCATAATTCGTTCGAGAGATATCGTGAGAGAAAGAAATGCTAAAAAACGGTTTTTTTCGAAAACAATGGCATACGAAAATGTATTCACAACAATGTCTTTGAGCTCCTTGAGCTCGAAAACACCGTGAAGTTTTGGAGCTGGCCCGCAGGCTCAATCGATAGACTGATTTTTTATAAAAGTTTTATGAATTTAAACCCTTATAACTTTTGTTCTATTTGTTACTTCATTATGAAAGCAAAGGCGTGTGTTCCATCATTTTTCCCCCCAAAAATGATGCTGTTTATTTCATTCGATCATTCAAACTGCAAGTATGCGAAACTTGAAAAACACCCCTTTGAAGCCTAAACTTTGAGGGGTGGTTTTACCCCCTAGATATGTCTTTCCGCAGCTAAAAAATAATACGTGTCCCGTATTAAGATTTCGACGGAGAATAACATATCTCAGTCTCATCGAAATCGGAAAGGGATATTTGGGATATCTTCCTTATCAGTGAAAGAGTTATTAATAATTAAAAAAAAATAATTTAGTTTGCCCGAATTTTGAAATCGAACCCAGACTTCGTTCTTACGCGAGAGCTCTGCCAGTTTAACTACCGGGCCTCATGCCGAGTAAGCGCCGTATGCGCTCACCCCTGATTAAAAACTCCGATTGAAACCAATTAATTCCGATTGAAAGTCTATCGGATTTCAATCGGAACCAATCGGAAATCAGCGGTTTCAATCGGAGTTTTTAATCAGGGACATGCCCAATTTTATGTTGTGAGCTACTACTGTGAGATGCTGTAACTCATCTCGAGTGGCTTAAAAGTTTTTTTCATCAACGAATTGGATTTATTTTACTTATTTTCATGCTTACAGACGATTTACGATTCATTTGAGGGCAATCGTGTTTGAAACCGTCCCAATTATTTATGTTAGTAAATAATAATTATTATTATTAAAAATCAATGAGATGATCTCAACGTTCATTTATATTTCGTAGTAGTATAGCATCACGTAACACGCATTGCTACAAAAAAATGAACGAGTCATTAACTATGGGTAGGTATAGGTGTGGTTAGTAATCTATTCTCTAAAATAATGTCATTAATAGTGAAAAATTATATATCGTATATAATATAGAAACTTATTACTAATATCTTGATAGATGCCTTTCAGGCGCGGCAACGATTCAACAGTACGCCGGCGTCATTGTGTTTAGTCAAAAGATCGCTGTAGAACACGCTCTTTAAAATTATCACATTGTGCTCAGCACGAGCTTGTCCAGGGTGTGTCGAATATTGTCTACAACCATAAGTCGTAGTATTTACGTGTCTAGCTTCCAAGTTAACAAAAACTCGAATAATATAAACGGTTTACCTGAGGTGTACTGAAAATTGATTTCAAATGTAAAAAACTATTTGTTTACAATGACAAAAGATCAGTTTGGAACAGAAACCCTCCAAGTTAATTCTATTCATGACTCGAAAAATCTTGTTTCGACATCAGGATCACGAATGCAGGTATATGAAATGTTTTTTTTTTTTTATAATCGGTTAAACAATTATCTAATCATTATTCTTGCTAATCTTATACACGAGTTTGAGAAATCTATCGTTTCGATAAATCGCTTGATTTATCATTTTATCAATCAAATATTAAATTATTATGCGATTTTGATTAGCAAAAACACTTAATATTGACGCATTTGAATAACACCATACTCACAATAAATTTTAAAAATCAATATGTTAATTATTACATTTTGCTAGTAGTAGTGGACATCACGCACTGTTAGAAAGGAAAACATGAGATTAATTGTGATTGGATACAGGTGTGGCTAGTATTCTATACTTTTAAAATAACTTTAAAAAGCGGTATACGGAAAAAAATGCTGGAGTAGAAGTTACCACACCAAACTAGTAAAAATTTTACTACACTTTGTGGTCGCCGTATTGACAACTGTAGTAACATAAGCCACAGTGTGCGTGATATTTTACTACTATAGGAGTTCTGCTTATTACTGTAATGTGGTAAAACTTTGTAGGCTCCACAACTACTCAATGTAGTGTAAAATACTTATTTTGTGGTTTTGGGAACCACACAATTTTATATGAATTGGTATCTGTTACTATTTTTGGAGTATACAATACCAGATTACTTGTACAATCTACTCCAATGTGTGGTAAAATGATGGAAAGAAGAAAATAACAGCGCCACCTACAACTTTTTTACTCCACTCTGTGGGTATACTTCGACTTGTGTCAGTGTATTTTATATTATAAATAATAATATATGGGTCATTCCATGTCAAATCGATAAATTTTTTACCCGACCCCCTTTGATTCTACTCAAAGTTTTCTATCTTTTTCTACCCCCTAAAGTAGATTTTTAGGAATTATTTCAGATTTATTTAACCAACCCAAAGAATGTTACGATTTAAAAAAAAAAAACCGCTCTTTTTTTTTTTAAATCGCTAGAACTTTTTCAAAAATTAACCGATTGGGACCACACCAAATTGAAAATTTTTGTTTTTTAATGTACTTAAAAAAAAATACGAATCAAATTTCAGAAGTCCGGATCTATGGAATATTTGGGTTTTTTTCTAAATAACCGTCATTTTCGCGAAGTCCGACTCCTTTTATTTTTTTTTTTTTTTTTACTTAAAAAGAAACTTCAACTAATTCTGCAAAAACCTGCGCTAGTTTCCAGATGTGCCGACGATTGCTTCTAATTTTTTTTTTAATTAAAAAAAAATTTTTTTTGAATTTGACTTATTTTATGTGACTTTATTATGAAATTTTATTGGCTTCCTCGTGAAACTTCAGAAGTTGAAGAATAAATTTTTATTGGAAAATTTTAAGTGGTAATCATCCAAAAAATTGTGTTTTTTTTTCTTTCAAAAAAGTAAGGAATAAAGAGAAGGACGATCTGCACTCTAAAATAAATTCATACACGGAAAAAAATGTGTAGTTAAATTTACTACAAATGGAGTTCCATTTACTACACTGACTAGTAATATATAGGATAACTACACGTTTAGTAACAGTTACTAGTACACTGTGGTACACAACCTGTAGTACCATTTACTACAGTAAGTAGTAATAAGAACTAGCATTAAATAACCACTGTGGTTCATTTTACTCCACAACATAGTAGAATATATTTTATTCGTAATGTATTAATTAAATATCTGTTAGTTAACGATCATTACACTGAAAAAAAAATTTATTTGAGTCAACTAAGATTTATTTGAGCCAAATATATCGTATATTTGGATATGGCCAAATAAATATTTAATTATGAGAAAGATATAATATATTTGAGTAGTTTAATTGCGTGAAATAAGTGGTTTATTTGTGGTAAAGAAATGATCCAATTGCTACAAATAAATAAGGGCTTCAAATATACGTATAGTATCGCCAAATTTTAGGTTATTTGTCACAAATTTAATTTCTTTACCACAAATATATTAATTACTTACCACAAATAAATTATATATTTCCGTCAAATTATAAAATTATTTGAATCAACTGTCATATTTTGTTCTACCAAATATATTTATTTGTCATTAAGAAATATTTTTTAAAAAGCCACAAATAAATTGATTTATTTGGGACAAATATTTCTTTTTTTCAGTGTAGTTTTTATGATATTGAAAACGTTATAAAAATATAAAAATTAATCTTAGATTCTTCGGACTTACAGTATATCAAATTATAATGATATAAAAATGAATTTATTAATGAATAACTTAAAATAATAAGGACTCAAATTTCAAAAGCCTACTTTTTATCAATACCTGATAAGGATAATTTTAAAAATATATTTGTAATCTATAAATTCTCGTATAAGCATAAACTTAGAATAATTAAGTATTAATTTTTATTAATAGAAAATATAAAAAACATCGTTTTAAAAGTTATAATTCTAATAAATAACAAATACTCAATAGGCAATGATTTAAAAAATTGCATTAAAATCACGATTCACTGATAAGAGCATAGAAATAAAATTTAATAGAAGAAGTTGTAGGTGAGATAAGCAGAAAGAAGAATGACAGGTAATACAAAAAAAATTTTTTTGTATTATATTTTTTATATATATATTTATTTTAAATTATACACTGAAAAAAAGAAATATTTGTCCCAAATAAATCAATTTATTTGTGGCTTTTTAAAAAATATTTCTTAATAACAAATAAAAAAACCGTCCATAAAGCACACCTGCGCTTTCGCGCTTGAGGTGTGCAATATATTTGGTAGAACAAAATATGACAGTTGATTCAAATAATTTTATAATTTGATGGAAATATATAATTTATTTGTGGTAAGTAATTAATATATTTGTGGTAAAGAAATTAAATTTGTGACAAATAACCTAAAATTTGGCGATACTATACGTATATTTGAAGCCCTTATTTATTTGTAGCAATTGGATCATTTCTTTACCACAAATAAACCACTTATTTCACGCAATTAAACTACTCAAATATATTATATCTTTCTCATAATTAAATATTTATTTGGCCATATCCAAATATACGATATCTTTGGCTCAAATAAATCTTAGTTGGCTCAAATAAATTTTTTTTTCAGTGTATATATTATCATTGCACGCCTCGATTTTTAATTATATATATAAATATTTTTAATTATATATATTATAATTTATAATGTTTTATAATATTATTTATAATATTAAATACACTGACACAAGTTGAGGATACCCACAGAATGGAGTAAAAAAGTTGTAGGTGGCGCTGTTATTTTCTTCTTTTGATCATTTTACCACACATTGGAGTAGATTGTACAAGTAATCTGGTATTGTATACTCCAAAAATAGTAACAAATACCAATTCATATAAAATTGTGTGGTTCCCAAAACCACAAAATAAGTATTTTATACTACATTGAGTAGTTGTGGAAACTACAAAGTTTTACCACATTACAGTAGTAAGCAGAACTCCTATAGTAGTAAAATATCACGCACACTGTGGCTTATGTTACTACAGTTGTCATTGCGGCGACCACAAAGTGTAGTAAAATTTTTACTAGTTTGGTGTGGTAAATTCTACTCCAGCATTTTTTCCCGTGTAGTTCTAATATCTTTTAATAAATGAAAAATAATTATTTCGTATCTGTTTAAGTGAATTTTTTTTTTGTGAAACATTTCACTTTTCTTTGATTCTAACATTCAAAATTAAATCTATTTTTTTTTTATTTATCAGCAAGGGGAAATTTCTAAGCCTACTTCATTTTGAAAAATGACAAAGTTGTCATTTTTCGATACGAGAGAAGAAAACGGTCATAAAGTGAAAAAAACGAGTTTCCCTTGCTTTTTTGAAAAAAAAACAACACAATTTTTTGGACAATAACCACTTAAAATTTTTCAAAAAAATTAAATAACCCAAATTCAAAAAAACTTTTTTCTTAATTAAAAAAAAAAAACTAGAAGCAATCGTCGGCACATCTTGAAACTAGCGCAGGTTTTTGCAGAATTAGTTGGTTTTTTTTTGAGTAAAAAAGAAAAAAATAAAACGGATCGGACTTCGCGGAAATGACGGTTATTTCGAAAAAAACCCAAATATTTCATAGATCCGGACTTCTGGAATTTGTTTCGTATTTTTTTTTTAAACTTCATTAAAAAACAAAAATTTTCAATTTAGTGCGGTCCCAATCGGTCAATTTTTGAAAAAGTTCTAGCGATTTAAAAAAAAAAGAGCGGTTTTTTTTTTTAAATCGTAACATTCTTTGGGTTGGGTAAATAAATCTGAAATAATTCCTAAAAATCTATTTTAGGGGGTAGAAAAAGATAGAAAACTTTGAGTAACATCAAAGGGGGTCGGGTAAAAAATTTATCGATTTGACATGGAATGACCCATATATAAATAAAAGTAATTATATATATAATTAAAAATCGAGGCGTGCAATAATAATATATATAAAAATAATAATATATACACTGAGAGAAAAAAGTGCATATTTTCAAGTAAAAATACTTGATTCAAGTATTTTAGATACTTAAATAGTACCGAGTAAATAATTTCTTAATTCTAGTAAAAATACTTGTGAAATCTATTAATACTAAAAACTTAGGTTTAATAAAAAAATACTAATGTTAAATAATAGAAAACTAAAATTTAATATTTATAATACTTGAAATAAATGATGAAAAAAATTTAATTTAGTAATTAAGATACTCCAATTAAATAATAAAAAGTCACATCTAGTAGTTAAAATACTTAAGTTCAATAATTAAAAATTAAAGATTAGTATTTAAAATACTCGTGATCAATATTGAAATATTTTAATTTAGCATTTAAAATACTTTAATTTAATAATTATAAGTTTTTATTTACTACTTAAAACACTAAAGTATAATAATTGAAAATTTTCATTCAGTATTTGAACGACTTAAGTTCAGTAATTAAAAATTTATATTTAGTAATTAAAATACTTAAGTTTAATAATTAAATCTTCTTATTTAGTATATGAAATGATCAATTCAATAATAATTATTTATATTTAGTATTTAATTTTAATCCGTATGGATGCTTCTTCGGATTTCCCTGCGCTGTTATAGTTATGACTGAAAAGCATTCCAAAAATCTACTCACAATTATTTACCTCAAGAGTACTTGTACTCTTCTACTAGGATATTATCCTGTTGCGAGTAGTTGACAGAGTGACTTTTTCACTCCTTTGAACGGAACTTATTACTTCTATTCTAACTGTCCAACTAGGAAAATGTTGCAGCGCTCTTCTGCGCCTAGCGGTGACTCCTGGTACTAATTTTTTCTTTCGCACTCTGCGTTTGCACACTTTGTTATTTTCACTCGCCTTATTTTTTCTCTATCTCTTTATTCATTTAAATTTATTTATTTTTTTTTACACGCATTATATTTTTTTGCGTTTATTTTTTTTTCTTTTAATAATTTTTTTTTTTTATATATGAAAATATTGTGGCTCGTCACACCATGATAAAAAATTCCTTAAGTTGAGAAAAAAATATTCTCGAACTGGAAAAAAAATCACTTGGGCTGAGAAATTTTATTACTTAGTTTAAAATTTTTTTTTTGTTTTAGTTCGAGAACTTTTTTTGTTGACTTAATACAAAAAATGTCTTTAGCCAAGAATAAAGATTCTTGACTTGAGAACAAAATATTCTCAAACTGAAAAAAAAAATCACTTAAGATGAGAAATTTTTTACTAAGTTTAAAATTTTTTTTGTTTTAGTTCAAGAACTTTTTTATTTGACTCAATACGAAAAATGTCTTTAGCCAAGAATAAAGTTTCTTGACTTGAGAAAAAAATATTCTCAAACTGAAAAAAAAAATCACTTAAGATGAGAAATTTTTTACTAAGTTTAAAATTTTTTTTGTTTTAGTTCAAGAACTTTTTTATTTGACTCAATACGAAAAATGTCTTTAGCCAAGAATAAAGTTTCTTGACTTGAGAAAATATATTCTCGAACTTGGAAAAAAATTGCTTGGTCAAAGAAAGATTTTTCTTGGCTTACGTAATTGCTTTTTTGAATATAGAAATATGTCAACTTAATTCAAGAAATAATTGCTTGTTACAAGTAACTCATGTATCTAGTAATATATTACTAGATCGAAGCAATAGTTGCTAAAAATAAGAAATATTATACTTCAATTTAGGAAAAATTTCTTGTTTTAAGTATTCACAGAAATAAGTAAAAAAAATACTTGAAAAAAATTTTTTTTTCTCTCAGTGATATATAATTAAAAATGAGTGACACTTTTGTTATAAATAAACTCAATGATTTTAATGCAATTTTTAAAATCATTGCTTATTGAGTATTTGTTATTTATTGGAATTATAACTTTTAAAACGATGCTTTTTATATTTTCTATTAATAAAAATTAATACGTAATTATTCTAAGTTTATGTTTATACGAGAATTCATAGATTATAAATATATTTTAAAAATTATCCTCATCAGGTATTGATAAAAAGTAGGCTTTTAAAATTCGAGTCCTTATTATTTTAAGTTATTCATTAATAAATTCATTTTTATATCATTTCAATTTGATAAACTGTAAGTCCGAAGAATGTAAGATAAATTTTTATATTTTTTTTCAATATCATAAAAACTAATGATCGTTAACTAACAGATATTTAATTAATACATTAGGAATAAAATATATTCAACTATATTGTGGAGTAAAAAGAACCACAGTGGTTATTTAATGCAAGTTCTTATTACTACTTACTGTAGTAAATGGTACTACAAGTTGTGTACCACAGTATGCTAGTAACTGTTACTAAACTTGTAGTTATCCTATATATTACTAGTCAGTGTAGTAGATGGAACTCGATTTGTAGTAAATTTAACTACACATTTTTTTCCGTGTAGACTTTCAAAGTTCTTCATATTTGAGTAATCAAGTAATTTTATAAAATATGAACATAGGACTATGCTCAAACTTTTTAAATGAATTATGTTTCCAATTTCCAGGAAGTATTTGAAAAACCTTCAGTAACTTTTGTTCTTGACGAAAAGAATGTAAAAAGATCTATCAACAAAGATAACAACCAAGACGAAACTCCGAACAAGATGCCTGTTTCTCCAACAATTTTAGTAAACTCAGGTCAAGTTGATTCTATAGAAAATCAAGGAGATAATGATTATTCGGCATCTGTGTTTGCTATGTTACAAAGGAAAACATCAAAAAGTTCGAGTAAAAAGAAAAAAAAACGATCTTCATCATTTAATACTGAAGATGGTACTGATGATTCGGAAAATCAAAGAAGATGTTCATCAGCATTTACATCTTCTTCCGGAGAGTTTGTATACTACTTTAATAATAACATTAAATGATTTAAATGTAACAATATATGATCATAATAAATCACTGAAATATTTTAGAACAGCAATTTCTATTGACGTGGCAATGGATGAAGATTTAGAGGATGGTGGAACACAAGAACAAATTTTTGAGAAACTTAAACTGCATAAGGAAGTTCTTAGTGCGGTTAAACATCAACCTTGGCCTCTTAGAAAAAAAGTTAAACTTGCGAAACAAGCTAAATCATATATTCGACGGCATGAGGGTGCACTTCAAGAACGACTTGCCCAAAATAGAAACACCAGAGATGTTCTAGCGCGAATTGCGATTTTTATTAGTAAAGTATGCCGACTCTTGTAATATGTTAAATTTCTAAAGTTTATATGCATAATATATGATTTTTATAGAAATGGCAGTATTCAAAACGTGAATTGATAAATCTCCAAACGTGGTTAGTGCCGTGGGAATCAAGAATAAAAGAGATAGAATCACATTTTGGTTCTGCTGTAGCTTCATACTTTTTATTCTTACGCTGGTTATTCTGGATAAATCTTGTGATATTTTTAACCCTTACCATATTTGTTGCTATACCGGAAATCCTCACAGCCGATAAAAATCATTCTGGAGATCGCAAGATTCTGTTACCAGAAGAAATAAAAAAATCCACACATTTTCTGACTCTATGGGAATTTGAGGGAGTTTTAAAACATTCACCATTTTTTTATGGATGGTATACCGATTGGGATATACCAAACGGAGGGTACAGACTTCCTCTTGCTTATTTTCTAGCTAATTTAATTGTTTATACTTACAGTTTTGTCACTATTTTACGAAAGTAAGTAATAATCAATAAAATAGAAAAATATTTTTTTTTTTTAATATTTTGTATAAAAAAAAGTGTCCCCTTTTACAGAATGGCAATAAATTCACGAATGAGTAAACTATCAGAGAAAGAGGATGAATGTGCTTTTTCATGGAAGCTTTTTACCGGTTGGGACTCTATGATAGGAAATCATGAAACTGCGAATAATAGGGTCGCAAGTATTATATTAGGATTTAAAGAATCATTATTAGAAGAAGCTGAAAAGGAAAAAAAACTCGGACAGTTTGTATCTACAATATAATTTCTTTATCAAAAAATTCTTATAGGATTGTATGGAAATTCATATAGGAAAGTATGGATTTTCATACGGATCCATGAGAATCGCAGGCTAATATGGATCAATATAGGAATCCACGTAGAAAAGTACGGGCATCTGAAATCTTATATAGGATATTCATATGGGAAACTATGAATACCTGGATTTACAGGTAGGGAATCCATATAAGAAACTATGGGTACCTGAATGCCTATACATATACGACTTTGGATTTCTAGATTCCCATGTGGGAAATCCATATAAGAATCTAGGTATAAGCAAAAATTTATGTAAGATCCGAGATATCTTATTTTTTGTCTAGAAATTTACGTGGATTATTTTAAATATCATATATTCCTATACAGGAAGACCATTATATCAGGAATTGTCGGTATCTAAATTTCGTGAAAAAAATCCACTTGGGAAGTGTACCTGTCGAAAAATTTTTTAATAAAGCAATTTAATTGAGTAAAAAATAAAATTTATTGTAGTGTAAAATTCGAAGTATTAAAAATTAAAAATATTAAAGAGATTCCCATATTTTTAGGCACGGTAAGGATTTCTGTGGTAAATCATGTAAAAATCCACGTAGAATTCTAAACTGGATTCCCATTTGGATTTTTGCATAGTTTAGCTTCCCATGAGAAATCACTTATGAATCTATATGGAAATGTATGCTGGATTCCTATAGAAAACCTTAAGAGAATCCATCCGAAAACTCCATGTGTGATAGTTTTATGTTTTGAATTAAATATATTTTTTAAGAATAATTTAAATTTTTTAGTTGGAAAATTACTACAATAAGGATATTTGTTAATGTGTCCGTGATTTTACTTCTTATACTATCAGCTTATGCAGTAGTTGAAGTTGTTGCTAGAAGTACACAAGAAACATTAAATAGTAGTTGGTGGAGACAAAACGAAATTACAGTAGTTATGTCACTAATCTCATATATCTTTCCAATATTTTTTGAAATTCTGGGACTTCTAGAAAATTACCATCCTCGTAAACAGTTACGACTCCAATTAGCCAGGTAATACTTTAAATTATTAATATTTTTTAATATCCCATTTAACAATCGTACAGTAATTTTACCCAAGCCTGGTCACCAGTACCTTAGTGGTGCACGTCTTTATATAACTATGGATCTTGCTGCCGACACTGGTACAAAGTTTTAAATTGCAAGTCTTGCACAAAATTTAAAAAATAAAATTTGTGTAATGTTGTACTTGAAGAATTGTGTAAGAATATTGAAGATATCTTTCTCAAGGTGTATTGGTACTGTGACTCGTGCTAATCTTGCACCAGGCATACACTAACGCATATATTGCGGCAGATCTGCTCAAGAAGTCTCATATTACATTGTTTATCTATCTCACTTCTGTCTTTGCCACTTTAACCCCTCCATTGGCATACAATACAGAATCCTGGGGCAAAATGACAGAGATAGAATCGAGAAATATAGATAGTGTAATATGAGAGACTTTTTGAGCAGATCTGCCGCAAGATATGCGTTAGTGTATGCAAGTAATTTCTGGTGCAAGACTTGCTCTAGATACGCGCAAGTAACTTTACTAACAAATCTTGAGCCAGACGTCTTCAATGTTCCTTTGTACAATATCATGTGCAAGTCCTACAACAATCTTATCTTAGAATCTTGCATTAATATCTTGTGACAGATTGATAGGTTTATAAAAACGTTGACTTCTAGGAGTATTCCACAAAATACTTTCATGAAAGTAGTACAAGATTCTTTTGTGTACGTTGTCTTAGGCAAGTCCTTGTTATATCTATCAAAAGATTTTTGTGATCAGTGCCTTGACCAACAACTTGTCATGAAAATTATTACATGGGATCATTATTTATAAAATGATTAATTTGTAAAAACATTAATAAAATTAAATATATATATTTTTTTTTAATTACTAGAATTATGGTATTGAATCTTCTTAATTTATATTCTTTAATAATCGCTCTTTTCGATAAAATAAATCAAATGGTAAGAATAATATATTATAATATTACAATAGGTTTTTTATTTAATAAACGAAAATGAAATTATTAATTTAAATAATTGCATAGGAAGGAGAGTTGAAAAGTCTAAAGCCAAAAATCGTACCCATTATACCAGCAATAAATATTAGTGCTACACACTGTCAAAATATTTCAATACCTTGCAGTGATGTACAACCTCCTTTCAATATATCATCGTCATTACCATTAACTTGGACTACAGCTCAACCTTTAAAAAATTTTTCGTCTTTAACATCATCACTAGCAGCATTGAGCTTAATTTTAATGTCTAATACATCAACTAAAAGTCCATCTTCTTTGACAAATATAATTATGTCGAAACCCAATGATACGCTGGATGAATCGATGGCAATCAGTGATTTTTTAAATTACAGTTCAACAAATTTATTTAATGTTTCTGAGATGTCAAAAACTGAATCATCATCTTTTTTCGATGACGTCAAGTGGGAAGGTTACATTGAAAAAGATATACCTCAAAATAATTATGAGTATTATGATACAGATAATTCCAACTACGAAGATGAATTAAATTTAACAAAAGTCACGAATTCTACAGATATTCCAGCTAATACTACAAATGATAATTATTCTACGTGGATTGATGTAGAAAATACAACAACGTTAACGTTAAAATCGAAAAAAAAGACAATTTTAGATAATGAAAAAAATTTAACTAATAGCCACAATGTTGACATAAAAATTATTAAATGTTTTGCAAGAATTTGTGATTATGAAAATGACTTCAAAGAAAGAAAGACTGAAAAGACAAAGGGTAATAAAATTACTTTTTTTCTATATATTTTAATAGTATATTATGTAACGAGGGATAAAACAAAACGATTTCAGACCAGGGTGAAGTTAGCTGACATCACCTGCAATCTGAAATCGTGTTTAATTCTGTGTCGCACACTATATTTTTCATGATTACCTGCATCGGAACTTAAAGTTTCAGTGTCGGCAGCCAGTCAGAAATAAGATAATTTAAGACTAATGGTGTGATCAACTATTAGCGTAAACCTATATTGTGATTTGCAATTTATAATTAAGCAGAAACTATAAATACTATTTTTTATTATTTACACGAATTTTTAAAAAAATTAATAACAAAATCAGAACTGTCATTTACGTAAAAAAAATTAATAGTCTGAAATTATTATCCCATACAAATAAAATATATATCCGGATATATATTTTTTCCGTATGGGATTAAACAAATGAAAAGTATCAGAGTTTAACTTGCGTATGCCTCCAGTCAGCGGGCAAAATATATTATTTGTTTCTTCCTAAGGGAGAAACATACATATTCTGCCCACTGACTGAATGTATTTGCAATTTACGCGTTTGCTAACAATTGTTCAGCGCATTGAACTGAAATCAGTTTGTTTCGACTGGCCACAAAGACACTAAAACTTTAAGTTTTGATGCTGGTATTATGAAAACCCTATTTCGAATTGAATTATAAAATTTTTTAGTGAGTCATGAAGCCATTTTAGAATTAAATATAACAACAAAAACGAAACTTCGTAAGCTATGTTGGGAAACAATGTTTGGTCAAGAGTTATCAAAACTTACAGTTATGGATTTGGTATAAAAATGTTAACAAGTAATTCTTTAAAATATATATGGGTCATTTCAAATCGATCAAAAATTGCGCTTTATCATCTTTGATATTAATTAAATTTTGTTAAAAGATTTTTTTGCAAATTTAAAATTTATGCATTTTTATGATGTAAACGAATTGATGAACCGTAGTTTTAAAAAAATGCAATTAGTCATAAATAATTTTAGAAAAACAATTTGAATTAATCAAGACTTATTATTTCTGTTTTTTCAACAGTTTTACAGGAAAAATTTACAAATTTAATGATATAAAATCTTTTAAAAAAAACCTTTTTTTAAAGTAGTCCGCGCCTATGCCTATGGCTTTGATCATATTTGAGCAATTGAAGAAATCAATACTAAAGACTTTAAAACTTGGCAAAATTTAAACTTGGTATAAGTTTTTAAAATAATTTTGTTTAAGTTCTTTTGGTACCCTAGCAGACCTGAGTTACCGTAAATTCACGGTATTTTTACCGTAAATCTACCGTAGAATACCGTAAAATTCGAGTAGATTTACCGTAAATTACGGTAAATCCACCGTAAATTACGGTAAATCGGTACTTTACGGTGGATTACCGTAAATTACAGCAGGTATACCGTAAATTTACCGTCGAATACGATAAATCTACCGTAAAAAAATTCGGGTGGATTACCGATTTACCGTAATTTACGGTGGATTACCGTATTTCCGCATTTTACGGTAAATCCACCGTAAATTACGTAAAATCCACCGTAAATTACGGTAAAATCCACCGTAAATTACGGCAAAACCACCGTAAATTACGGTAAATCCACCGTAATTTACGGTAAATCGGTATTTTACGGTGGATTACCGTAATTTACGGTGGGTTTACCGAAATTTACCGTAATTTGGGTCCGTTAGGGTAGTATACTATTTTATGATTATTGTTCCTCTTAGTCATAAAGTTAAACCTAAATTGGAGACGACCTAGTTCAATCAGCATTTAATGTGATATGAAATGATCCATATTAAAAATTATATCATTAAAGTAATAGCAAACATGTATCTATTTTACAGATATTAACAATAATTGCGACACTTCTTGTTGATTTTTTTCGTGCATTATTCGTTCGATACATGAATCCATGGTGGTGTTGGGATCTTGAGAAAAAATTTCCACAGTATGGAGATTTTAAAATTGCTGAAAATATTTTACATTTAGTTAATAACCAAGGGATGGTGTGGATGGGAATGTTTTTTAGTCCCGGGTTAACAGCGTTAAATCTTGTAAAACTTGTAATTCTTATGTACTTTAAATCTTGGACAGTAATGACATGCAATGTACCACATGAAGTTGTTTTTCGTGCTTCAAGATCTAATAATTTTTATCTAGCATTGTTACTTACGATGGTCTTCTTATGTGTACTTCCGGTGGGTTACGCTATTGTATGGGTAGAACCTTCTTGGCATTGTGGACCTTTCTCCGGCTATTATAGAATTTATCACATAGCCACCCAAAGCTTAAAAAATTTACTACCAGTAAAAGTTCATAAGTAAATAATAACTTATAAATATTTAAAAGTATTCAAATGACACGATAAAAATAGTCATAAAATCAAATCTTCTTTGTATTTATTTCAGATCACTTGATTATATTGCATCACCTGGAATTATTATTCCTTTACTTGTTCTAATGACACTGATTATATATTATATGACTTCCCTTGCTGGATCTCTCAGAGAAGCAAATAATGATCTCAAAGTAATAAGTTACCTATAAAAATTATCTTCCTTACTATTTCTCACAAATTAAAATGGATAAAAATTTGCCGATGTTTTGATTTTATTTTTAAGAATATACGGGTACTAATTAATATCATAAGATTCAAAAAGTTTGAGGTTTCTTTTAGAAGTTGATTAGTTTTTTCATTCTGGACTTGAGTTTAAATTTTTGCCTCTGTTTATGGGAGACTGGCGCATGCGCTAATTTTTATCATTTGTTTTCTCATAAAAAAAAGAACGACTTTCTTCGCATGAACAGAGGCAAAAATTGAAACTTTCAGGTGCAGATCTGGTGAAAAATAGTATTTACGCCACGCAGGAGTATAGGATCTTCCAATTCGCGTATTTGTTACGAGCAATAACACTCGTGGGTTGAAATGTCCTACTTTTCTCCCTTGGTGTGTAATATACTATTATTTCGGTCTAAGAGTTTTAATATTTTAATAGTGCCCGCATGTTTTTCAAATATAACTTAAATATCTGCTAAAGGCAAACTCAGCATTCTATTCCACTATATCTTTTATTCTACAGGTCCAACTACGTTATGAGAGGAGAGAAGAACGAAGAAAAATGTTTAAAATAGCAGAAAAACGTGAACAGGGACAAGATGTATCATTTGCAAAATGGAAAAAAATATTACCAACGATGTCATCAATCAAGACAGATACTCCAGTTTCAAGAGGTATCAATTTCCCAACTCAATTTATACATAAACTTGTCCCAGAAAAAGAATGAACTTCGAAATCAACCCCACTACCGATTATTTCTAATCTGCGCAGGTGCAAGGAAAAATGGGATAATATTTAGTACATAAAACTCCCAGAACGGGAGTAAAAACCGAAGACACCCGAGGTGCACTCTCTTGCTGGGACAATTTTACTTTATTCTACCAATTTCATGGTTTAGTTATGAATAAATAAATAACGCAAAATTATGTAGCTGTAGAAAATATGCTGCACCGAAAACGTCGGAGAGCTATTGAAATGATTCGTTCAATGACATCTGATGCAGACGAAGTTACTGGAGATAAGCCGAATTCATTACTACGAGATTCACTTCTGCCTAAAGAGACAAGCGATCTTCAACTTCATAACATTCTAATCGACACCAATGAAATAACGAAGTTATGAAATTTTATGATTTTCTAAGAAACGAAAGTGTAACCTAGGTTAAATAAGAGACTTGAAAGTTTTTTTGAATTTTCAAAACATTGTATATAACGCCATTAACACATGTATCTTTATTTGAAATTTTGTACACACCTACCCATGTAACAATTCCCATGACAAGTTGCTGGTCAAGGCACTGATCACAAAAATCTTTTGATAGATAACACCGGCACACAAAAAAAAGTGGTTTGTACATTTGACTAGACCTACCTAGGGTTATCTATATCGATGCGTTGAATCCGAATTTGTGGTTGGTTTGACCTTCCAAATTAAAGTAAATTGCAAAAAACCGCTAAAAATGGCTAAAAAATCATGAAAAATTGCAAATATGCAAACGAAAAAAAAATTTCTTAATCTAGATCATGTATTTTTCTTATGAATTTTGATGCGCAGAATCCAAATCCGCAGTCGGTTTGGCTTGTACGCCCTCCAATTTTTGGATAAATTTCGGTAAAACGGTAAAAATTGCAAAAAATCGTAAAAAATAGTCATAAAGTAGTAGATAATATGAAGAAAATAGTATTGTTCTTACTCACAGTAATAAACTAAATATGATTCCTTTCAAATTATACTATACTCAAGGAAAAAAGATTTTGTCTAATCATATATGATTATATATGTTCATATATGATTATATATAATCATATATGAAGTTATATATCATCATGCATGATTATATATGGGGTCATATATAATTATATATAATTATATATGACCCCATACATAATGAGATCTGATCATACCTGGCTGTTATAAGCCCATATATTATTCTATATATGATCAGATCTGATTATATATAATTAAATCTGATCAGATCTGATCATATATGAGTCTATGTATGATTAGATATGATCATACCTGGCTGTTATGACCCAGTATATAATCATACATAAGGCTAGATATGATCAGGTCTGATCATCTATGAGTCTATATATAATTAGATATAATCATACCTAGCTGTTATAACCCCATATATGATCATATATAAGTCTATACATGACTAGCTCTGATCAGACATGATTGATACAAACCCATATATAATTAGATATAGGCCTATATATCATTAGATCTGATCAGACGTGACTGATATAAACCTATATGTAGTTATATATGTCTATTAGGGTGTTCGTTATTTCCCAAATCAATTTTTATTTACCGATCGCCCCCTGAATCTTTAGCTTATGACCTAAAAAAAAATATCCAACACAAACAGGCTCTTAATTTTCACATTAAACCGTGCCGAAATCATTTTATATTTCCCATTTAAATAACATGGAATTTTTAGACTTTTGACTCTTAATTTTTTTTCTCAGAAACAAATGAGAGTAAAAATTTGATCGAAACATATTCTGATAGGAAATCAAACGCTCTACAAAAAAGTTTTCTTATGGATTTTCGATAAAATAACTCCTTCAAAAGTTATTTAACGTTAAACTTGTGTTTGTTATCAATCCTATAATATTTTTAATTCTATTTTCATTTTTACCGTTTTTGGCTATAAAATCGTTGAAATAAAAGATAATTATTATTATCACTAGAGTACCGATGATCATTTATGTAGATTTCATGGCCTAAACAGAAAATCAAGGGAAAAAAAACATTGTTTTATGAGAAGTAATAGAAATAACATACCTTTCCTCATACAGACGAACTTTAAAATAAATTAATGGAAAGTGGTGAAATAAAAATGTAAAAACTTTTTTGTCATGCTCATAAAAAAATAGTCTTCTGATCCATTTTAAGAACAATTTTATCTAAGTTTCGCCGGAAAAGTAGAAAATCTCAAAATTTAATATGAATTCGACTTCAACCTCAAATAACTTTTGAACAAATAGATTCCTCGAAAATTGATAAGAATCTTTTTTTGTAGAGCATTTAATTCCCTACAAAAACATGCCTGCCATTTATTCCTATGACGCATCGTTAGCTACTTATAAAAATCAGAAGACGTAAAAAAAATTTTTCCCATGTTATTCTTATGGGAAATAGAAAAGTGTGATGAGAAACCTCTTAATGTTAATATTAAGAGCTCCAATTTTCACAGGCGCCTTTTTTTATCTAAATGAAACTTTTGAACCTGTTTGGAAAAAAAAAAAGTTTGTTATTTTTTGGATCACCCTAGTATATATATATATTAAATAATATGAAAATTTTCAATATCAATGTTATTAAATTTTTATTCTGTCAACTATCAATCAAACTTAAATCCCCAATACTTAAAAAATGTTCAAAGGTTTCGACAGCAATTTAAAAGTATAAAGTATCAATTTGATTATTTGAGTTAAGTAATACCATAAACGTTTTTTAATTATAAGTGTATAACAGACTAGAGGATCAGACTACAAACCATCGATAACCAAAGTTAAGCAGCATCGGCGTGGAACATTAATTGGACAGGTGACCTCGTAGTAAAATAATAGTCAATGGTTAATAATTTTTTTTTATTTAATTTTAACCGACATTGATATTGATGAAGACAATAAATCCTAATTAAACTACTTAATTAATAATTTACAGATATTCTAAATGAGATTCTAAAAATGACTATATTCGTTCATGCATGATTATATATAATCATATATGATCATGTATATAAACAGATCAAGTTATGTATGATCAAACCTGGCCAATTTTTGGATCTGACCATATATAGACAATTATGCATGATCATATATGATTAGACAAAATCTTTTTTCATCGGGTAACACCCATAAATCGTGATTAAAATTATAAAAAAAAACGACCTCCATTGATTTTATATTGTTCCTTGCTTGTATCGATCTCTTTTCGCTAGACACATATCTAATGCGACCAGCATTACCTTGTATTATATAATTCATCAAATAAAACTAATTATTTGTTATTTTGTCAACATTAATAAATGGAGTCCGATAATTTATTTATCGTAGTGATTAATTTCCATGAACCTCATCTCAGTCCCTACATATATACATTAGGGTGGGTTGAAAAAAAACTTCTTTTTTGTTTTTCTTAGCAAGGGGATAGAATTTGTACCTTATCAAAAAAAAAAATGTTCAGAAAAAAAAAATTTTTTTACTCAATATTTTGAGGTGACCCACTCGTTTTTTAAGTAAATCATTGATCAAACGGGGTAGATCCTGACCTCCTGCTTTATCGGTCTCGAAGCATGAATTTTGGATTCGAAAAGGAAGCGCTTAGGCTGCCGGTAGCAGAGCCCAATACGAGGCATGTGATTTATGGGCTGCCAGAAACAGCGTCCAAAGTTTAAATAAGGAGTCGTATTTTAATAAAATACGGATATATATTTTGCCCCAAAGTCTGAGTGACAGGAACAAGCCAGCAGGTTTGTGTAGAGTTCTTGGCTCTACTAGATCTTGTGATCGACTGCCTTGATTTTGTCGCTTCTTAGTATAATACATTATCAAAATGTTAACGTTGCATCTCAGTTTTCCTATGAGAGAATCGTCGTGGCCCGGGTCTCATGCATCGTCATCTGTTTAGACTATCCGCGAGCCAAGGCGACTCTCTTATCGCAAGAGATTTCCGTTACATTGTTGGCGGTGAAAAGAAATAATATCGCCAACAAAGTAACGATTCATTGATTTATTATTTATTTAAGATTCTAAGAAGTGTTGAACCGTTTATTCGCCCACCGCGGCAAATGAATAATTCGAAACTTCAAAAAAAAAAATTTCGAAAATTTTTATTTAAATTTAATTAAAGCCAGAACGTAACAAGTGAAAGATTATTCCATTAAAATTTCATAATAATACACATTGGACGATAACAATATGTGGCAAATTTTTTCTTTTTGCTGTTAATATTTTTTCTACTGGACATATGTTTCAGCAAATAAAATAATTAAAATAAAAAAAGAAATATAAAATAAAATGATTACACTAATGAAAAGTAAATACTATTTACGCTTTAATAAAATATAACGACGCAATATTGTATGTGAGTTATTTATATTTTTCTTTCATTGTACTGCGATACTTCCACAAATTTTAAAGTTTATGTTCATTTTGCTATTTTGTAGGAAGCAAATACTACTTGAGTATATAAAAAGATCACTTTAATCTACATAAATTTTTTATATTAATATTGTTTGACTTGTTTTATTAAAATTCGGATGGTGAGGCAAAGTGTTAGCAAAAAGAATATAACGTTCACAAGATAAATATGTACCTTTTATATTTAGAAAAAAAAAAAATTTTAACCGCAATTTATAAATCATTGCAAATAATTATATTTATTGATTTATTCACTAAACACATTTTATTCAAAAACGGTAAGCAATAAAGAGACGAACATTAAAATTTAATTAATTAATAATAAAAAATTGTTTAATACAGATAATAAAAATAATTAAAAATAAAAAAAAAGGATAGAATGTGATTTAAAATAATGTGTACATTAAGAATAAGGAAAAAATATTTATAAAAAAGTTAGGCTATGCTGGTTAGTGTCTATTGGATGGTCGATGCACAACGTTAGTAGCGATGAGCCATAGAATACAGTAAACTTATTACTTCTGCCGTTCACTTGCCCAATAAAGCATTAGTGTAAGAAAATTATAGAATAATTATAGTTCAATTTAATGTTTATTATAATTGTTAGTATATGTAATTTTAATAAAAAAATATAAAATAATAAAAATTCGACTATTGAAAATACATTTCATAGCTCTTTCAAATTTAATATTAAGTATAACGAAATTAATTAATATTATAGACTCTAGTACTAAATATGTATAATAATGAGTAATTTTTTTATTTGAAATATTTAATAATAACTAAAATAGGTAAAAATAATAAAAATAATCGAATATAAATAAATAAAAATTTTTATGGGAATTCCTGGAAAAAAATTTTTTCATAAAATTTAATAAATTTATATAAAGTTTTATGAAATATTATAAAACTTCATGAAATTTTACAAAATAGAAGTTTTGGCATTATACAAAAATTTATGAAAAATATCAAATGATTTTCAATAAATTTTGATAAATTTTTAAAAAATTTTATATATGATTTAATGGAATTTCAAAAAAACCAAATTGAAGTTTTGGCCTATGACGAAATTTTATAAAATTTTACAATATTTTATAAAATTTCATGAAGTTTTATGAAATTTCGTGAAATTTTTTGACCATTATTAATGCAATCAGCATAACGATATATTTAGGATTTCGACAATGAATTATCATAACTACACTGGTTATAAAAGGCTACACTTTGTGGTACGTGCTTTTGAACTTAATCAGTCTTAAATTCAAGTATACATTCGATATCTGAGTAAATAACAACGGGCACTGAATCTTTAAATTTATGATTTTTAAATCACATAAAATTATCACCATTTTCTGGTAATCTTATTCTCACCTTATTATACTTTAAACAATCTAATATATGGGCACTCTTTTTGGTAAGGATGAAGCCATAATCCACAGATATTTCAGTTACCACCAGAGTCGATGAATTCAAATGAGCTGCAGTGAGGACTTGGGATCATACAATTTTCAAGTCCTCAGTTGTAAAGAGTACAGACGACGCATTTTATAAAATTCTAGAGCTGATTGGATTTTGGAATCGATTGATTAAGTTGTTTTTGAGAAATTTCAAAAAAACTATAAAAAATTTCTTTTACTTTCTGGTATTTCTTAATTAATTCCGAGTCTATTCAACCGATAGATCTAAAGTTTACAGGAACGTTGACGCGGCTAACAATCTCTTTCGATTTCCGCGAAATCTATCTAAATTGGTTGATTAGTTATCAAAAGTTATGGAGCATTTATGCCCCCCCCCCCACACACACACACACACACACACACACACCCGGGCATAATTCTGTGACATCATTCGATGAAAACTCGATTTTCGAAAATTGGAGTGAAAACAATAACTTCCCGAATTTTAAAAAATTTACGATTTTCTTAGCGGGAAATTATAAAAAGATTGGAGTAATAATGTTAAAGTGATACTCATTTCAATAATAATAATAGAAATTAAAATATAACAGAGTTTGATTATAAATAAAGATATTTAGTACGTAAAAGAATTTTCATTTGTTCGAAAAAAGAGAAATGTAGAGCATACAATATAGTTAAAAAATTGATTAAAATTAAAAGATATCGTTTGGTATAGAGATTATTAGTTTATTAATAATAGCATACAATCTATTTCAGTTAGGATTATTGAACCTAGCTCAAATACTACCGCAATTTGCAAAGTCATTTGGAGTTTTATAAATATAATAATAATGGATTTTATTTTTTATTTGATTATAAATTAATTAATAAAACGTATAATATAAGAGTTCCAATAAATATGTATAATTAATAAAAAAAGACAGGTAAATTTGTAATTTAAATTTAATTGCGACTATTTATTATGATTAGTTATGAACAAATAATATCAACATAATGTTTTTAATAATTATAAAAATGCATTAGTCTTGAGTCAATTCTCAAGATAAATTTTGTTATAAAGAAAAACCTAATAAATAATAAACATGAAATAACGTTAAATTTATCATATCTAATTTTTTTACAACATGTTTGTATTTTTATTATAATATAATTTATCCCGTTATACGTTGATTGAATATAGTGAATATATGTAGAAAAAAAAGATATTTGGGTAATATTATTGGAAATAAATTCAATGGAGACTAAATAAAAAAATAACAAATATATATTATCTTAATTTCAGTTTAGTTAAATTTTGAAAATTTAGTATCAACTTTTAGTGATTGATAAGATATAAAAGTAAAATGAATAAGAATCGTTAAAGTATTTATTCAGAAGATAAAATAGTTATTATTGAAAATGTTGCGAACCAATGTGTGTTGTAGCTGATTCCATAGTAGAGTAACAAAAACTTTACATAAAAAGTCGACTGCTAAATGTAAAAAGAAAATAATATGAAATTTAAATATTTATTTGTATGATTACTATTGAATTTTTAAATTTACGAGTACCTATGATCAGATTAAACCATTTTTTTTTCTGATTGGATGCTTTATTTGTATACTTTTTTTTTTTGTTAGAAAAAAAAAATTCTAATATAAATATAATGAGAAAGATTTTTATTACCGGACATTATCTAAATTAACACTATACGTATTATTAATGTATATGATCGAAAGACGTCAAACCTTACGATTAATAATTTAACTAAATAAATCAACGTTTTTGTTTATAGAATAGCAAATAAACATAATATTATTTGTTTAAATATTCTCCAAACGCTATTTTTGTAATGGTTTATATATAAAATTGTATGAATGGAATGCTATCAATAAATCAAATATACACTATCCTTATAATAACATTAAAAAAAAAACAATTTATTAAATAAATAATTTTATATTGAAAAAATAATTAAGTACGAACAGGTAATTTAGATACAAGGAGCTACCGTTGTATCCATCCTCGCTCACGCGGCTAACAGTTAGTGCGCAACTACAATCTTTTTAGACGCCGGCTCGTACTAGTATGAAAGAGTAGTCAGTTGAAGCGGCTCGAGTAAGAGCTGACAGATACTGACTACGGCAAGTTGTATACTATTAACGTAACACTACCACGGGTCGATGTCTCTGACTGAATGACTCTTTATGTGGTAAATCGCTACGGCGTTTATATAATATTGTGTATAACTTAAAAAAAGTATACAAATATGAAACTGAGTATTGACTTACTTGTTTCCGAGCAAGAATAAAATATCACGTTTACGTGTATATAAACCAAGTCGCTTTGATAAAAATATCTAGCGAGAGTAATATTTACAAAAATGAGAGGATGGTTGAAAATTTAAAGTTATTATTCAATTTTGTGAATAAATAATGTTAATTTAAAATTTTCAAGTGTTGTAGTAAGCAAATGCTTTAAACAGCACCACTTTAACAATTGTTAATGTTTTTTAAAGACTAAAATGTATGTTTAAGTGAAAGAGGAGTATTTCTAGTGTTTTATAAATAAAACATAAACGAAGCTCCCTGGTTGATCCTGCCAGTAGTCATATGCTTGTCTCAAAGATTAAGCCATGCATGTCTCAGTACATGCCGTATTAAGGTGAAACCGCGAATGGCTCATTAAATCAGTTATGGTTCCTTAGATCGTACCCACATTTACTTGGATAACTGTGGTAATTCTAGAGCTAATACATGCAAACCAGAATTCCGACCAGAGATGGAAGGAACGCTTTTATTAGATCAAAACCAATCGGTGGCTTGTCCATCGTTACTTTTGGTGACTCTGAATAACTTTCTGCTGATCGTATGGTCTAGTACCGACGACGAATCTTTCAAATGTCTGCCTTATCAACTGTCGATGGTAGGTTCTGCGCCTACCATGGTTGTAACGGGTAACGGGGAATCAGGGTTCGATTCCGGAGAGGGAGCCTGAGAAACGGCTACCACATCCAAGGAAGGCAGCAGGCGCGCAAATTACCCACTCCCGGCACGGGGAGGTAGTGACGAAAAATAACGATACGGGACTCATCCGAGGCCCCGTAATCGGAATGAATACACTTTAAATCCTTTAATGAGGATCCATTGGAGGGCAAGTCTGGTGCCAGCAGCCGCGGTAATTCCAGCTCCAATAGCGTATATTAAAGTTGTTGCGGTTAAAAAGCTCGTAGTTGAATCTGTGTTTCATACTATTGGTTCATCGCTCGCGGTGTTAACTGACATGCTATGGAACGTCCTACCGGTGGATTTAGCTAAGGTCAAACTTGGCGGTCCAATTCAATCCTATCGCGGTGCTCTTAATTGAGTGTCGAGGTAGGCCGGTACGTTTACTTTGAACAAATTAGAGTGCTTAAAGCAGGCTTATTTTGCCTGAATACTGTGTGCATGGAATAATAGAATAGGACCTCGGTTCTATTTTGTTGGTTTTCGGAATACCGAGGTAATGATTAATAGGGACAGATGGGGGCATTCGTATTGCGACGTTAGAGGTGAAATTCTTGGATCGTCGCAAGACGAACAGAAGCGAAAGCATTTGCCAAAAATGTTTTCATTAATCAAGAACGAAAGTTAGAGGTTCGAAGGCGATCAGATACCGCCCTAGTTCTAACCATAAACGATGCCAGCTAGCGATCCGCCGATGTTCCTCCGATGACTCGGCGGGCAGCTTCCGGGAAACCAAAGCTTTTGGGTTCCGGGGGAAGTATGGTTGCAAAGCTGAAACTTAAAGGAATTGACGGAAGGGCACCACCAGGAGTGGAGCCTGCGGCTTAATTTGACTCAACACGGGAAACCTCACCAGGCCCGGACACCGGAAGGATTGACAGATTGATAGCTCTTTCTTGATTCGGTGGGTGGTGGTGCATGGCCGTTCTTAGTTGGTGGAGCGATTTGTCTGGTTAATTCCGATAACGAACGAGACTCTAGCCTGCTAAATAGGCGTTTTTGGTATCTTGAAAGATTTACTTGATTTTCGGATCAAGTGATTTTTACTACCAACGTAAATAATTATCTTCTTAGAGGGACAGGCGGCTTCTAGCCGCACGAGATTGAGCAATAACAGGTCTGTGATGCCCTTAGATGTTCTGGGCCGCACGCGCGCTACACTGAAAGAATCAACGTGTCTTCCCTGGCCGAAAGGCCCGGGTAACCCGCTGAACCTCTTTCGTGCTAGGGATTGGGGCTTGCAATTATTCCCCATGAACGAGGAATTCCCAGTAAGCACGAGTCATAAGCTCGTGTTGATTACGTCCCTGCCCTTTGTACACACCGCCCGTCGCTACTACCGATTGAATGATTTAGTGAGGTCTTCGGACTGATGCGCGGCTATGTTTCGGCATTGCCGATGTTGTTGGAAAGATGACCAAACTTGATTATTTAGAGGAAGTAAAAGTCGTAACAAGGTTTCCGTAGGTGAACCTGCGGAAGGATCATTAACGTATAATATACAATACAAATGTTGTAATTGTAATATATATACATATAAATATTACTTTCAAAAGTGTTAACGCACGCATTATAAAAAGTAAATCGAAGGAATACTTATCCATAAGTATCTTTAGAAGCTTTGTGTTTGATAATACTTACTACAAATAGTTGTGGTAACCTATATTAGTCTATACTCTAAATGTTTCGTGCATATTGTATAGATTCGGTTTTTAAATGAATTTACGCCATGACTGAATTATATTTACAAAGTTTCGTTGCCATATACATCTGATGTATAGATGGCAATTTTACATTAGAATAGGATAATATGTTTCTAATGTAAAAGACATTTTGTCACTGTATAAAAGTTAAGTAACAAGCAAAATAGAGAAAATGAATATTTTCTTAAAAAAGATGATTATCCTGAACGGTGGATCACTTGGCTCGTAAATCGATGAAGAACGCAGCTAATTGCGCGTCAACTTGTGAACTGCAGGACACACGAACATCGACACTTCGAACGCACATTGCGGTCCACGGATCCTATTCCCGGACCACACTTGGCTGAGGGTCGTTTATTATAAAAAAACTGCTTACATTAATTTGTACTAGCGATAAAATATACATTGAACGTTCATCATAAGCATTTGAATATAAACAAGATGATGTCGTTTGAAATTATTATAATTACTTGAATCAGTGAATTATCATTATAATACAGTACAACTGATTTTCGAGTCTACGAATTATATTTTTCAATAGACCGACAACATTTGTTACTTCTTTATTTCATTGATTCCTAAATTCAATTCGACGACCTCAGATTAAGTGAGACTACCCGCTGAATTTAAGCATATTAATAAGCGGAGGAAAAGAAACTAACAAGGATTTCCTTAGTAACGGCGAGTGAACAGGAATTAGCCCAGCACTAAATCCTATGGTTATGCCATTGGGAGATGTAGTGTTTAGGAGGAATCATTTAACCCGAGATTTATTATCATGTCCAAGTCCATCTTGAATGGGGCCATTTACCCATAGAGGGTGCCAGGCCCGTAGTGACTGGAAATTATTTCGGGTGATTCTCTCCTTAGAGTCGGGTTGCTTGAGAGTGCAGCTCTAAGTGGGTGGTAAACTCCATCTAAGGCTAAATATTGTTACGAGACCGATAGCGAACAAGTACCGTGAGGGAAAGTTGAAAAGAACTTTGAAGAGAGAGTTCAAGAGTACGTGAAACCGTTCAGGGGTAAACCTGTGAAACCCAAAAGATCGAATGGGGAGATTCATCGTCAGCGTTTTTAGTATTAATGCAAGCTATGATGTGATAATAGAATCCTTGTGGTCACTAAATTATACTTGCTTGTATTATTTTTGCTAAATTCGTCGGCGTGCACTTCTCCTCTAGTAGAACGTCGCAACCTGTTAGATGTTTATCTATGGCTCAACTGGTAGCCTTTAGTATTTTATTATACTGAAGACCTTTGGTGTCCTGATAAACTGTTTGACAGTATACATATGGTATTGAGCCGCAATTATTTGCGTTAGACTTACCGCAAGTATGATTTTCTTCTAGTAGTACGGATCTAATGCCGTCGCTGGGAAAAATCTGCTGTTAGCTGTATAATGTCTTTAACTGGCTTATTTACCGGTTAGCGATGCTACTGCTTTGGGTACTTACAGGACCCGTCTTGAAACACGGACCAAGGAGTCTAACATGTACGCAAGTCATTGGGATATATTTATATAAACCAAACCTAAAGGCGTAATGAAAGTATAGATTGTCTTAAGACAATTGAGAGAAGATGGGTTACGTTACGATGTAATCCCGCATTCTCAGGACGTTCTATTCTCATTGAGAAAGGGCGTACCTAGAGCGTACACGTTGGGACCCGAAAGATGGTGAACTATGCCTGGTCAGGATGAAGTCAGGGGAAACCCTGATGGAGGTCCGTAGCGATTCTGACGTGCAAATCGATCGTCTGAACTGGGTATAGGGGCGAAAGACTAATCGAACCATCTAGTAGCTGGTTCCCTCCGAAGTTTCCCTCAGGATAGCTGGCATTTATATTTTTGAGTCTCATCTGGTAAAGCGAATGATTAGAGGTCTTGGGATCGAAACGATCTCAACCTATTCTCAAACTTTAAATGGGTGAGATCTCTGGCTTGCTTGAATTTATGAAGCCATGAGATTTCGGATCAAAGTGCCAAGTGGGCCATTTTTGGTAAGCAGAACTGGCGCTGTGGGATGAACCAAACGTGAAGTTAAGGCGCCTAAATTAACGCTTATGGGATACCATAAAAGGCGTTGGTTGCTTAAGACAGCAGGACGGTGGCCATGGAAGTCGGAATCCGCTAAGGAGTGTGTAACAACTCACCTGCCGAAGCAACTAGCCCTGAAAATGGATGGCGCTGAAGCGTTATGCCTATACTTCACTGTCAGTAGCAAGTGAAATGTATATTACAAATATATGTTATGAAGCTCTGACAAGTAGGAGGGTCGCGGTGGTGTGCGCAGAAGGGTCTGGGCGTGAGCCTGCCTGGAGCCGCCATCGGTGCAGATCTTGGTGGTAGTAGCAAATACTCCAGTGAGGCCCTGGAGGACTGACGTGGAGAAGGGTTTCATGTGAACAGCAGTTGAACATGAGTCAGTCGATCCTAAGCCCTAAGAGAAATCTTATATTCATATGGTGTTATAAATAATATTATAAAAACATACCTATTGGGCGAAAGGGAATCCGGTTTCTATTCCGGAACCCGGCAGCGGAACCGTAGACAATTCGTTCACTCGTAAGAGTGTTCGTCGGGGTAACCCAAAATGACCTGGAGACATCGACAGGAAGTCCGGAAAGAGTTTTCTTTTCTGTATAAGCGTTCAAGTTCCCTGGAAACTTTTAGCAAGGAGATAGGGTTTGGAACGCGAAGAGCACCGCATTTGCGGCGGTGTCCGGATCTTCCTCTCGGACCTTGAAAATCCAGGAGAGGGACACGTGGAGGTGTCGCGCCGGTTCGTACCCATATCCGCAGCAGGTCTCCAAGGTTAAGAGCCTCTAGTCGATAGGATAATGTAGGTAAGGGAAGTCGGCAAAATGGATCCGTAACTTCGGAATAAGGATTGGCTCTGAGGAACGGGGCGTGTCGGGCTTGATAGGGAAGTGAGTTGACTGACGTGCCGGGCCTGGGCGAAATGATTGGTGTTCACGCATCAGGATTTGAGCTCGGTCCCGTGCCTTGGTCTCTCATGGATCTTTCTCGCTATGAGATTATAGTGATGTGAAAGCATTGTTATAATTCTTTTCGACCGTCATTTAACGTTCAACTCAGAACTGGCACGGTCCAGGGAAGTCCGACTGTCTAATTAAAACAAAGCATTGTGATGGCCCTTGCGGGTGTTGACACAATGTGATTTCTGCTCAGTGCGATGAATGTCAATGTGAAGAAATTCATTTAAGCGCTCGTAAACAGCAGGAGTAACTATGACTCTTTTAAGGACCAAGGACTGTCAAGCTGAAATGAAAGATTACTGTTGTGTCAACTGCGTCAAAGCCAAATTGCAAGCTACGAATCATTCGACAACTGATGGAAAACTATGTCCTATTCTAATTAGAAAAATCCGAGATAAAATACGGAGTACTAATTATATAGATGCCCCAAAGGAGTCATAGAAACTTTTATCGAGTGGGGAATGGGGATGACGCCCTACCGGGGCCTCAGTTGACTACTTCTGAGGTGTCTCCACTCTTACTGAACGCTAACCACAACATCTCTAGCTGCAACAACAACAACATCCTTTCGACCGGTCCCTTGGTATCCCTAGTACCAAGTGGTAGACAAATAAATCGTCAACTTAATATCCTCTATGAGGATTCCTCCGCTGGTTACACTCAATTAAACAATACTGTGAATAGGAGTCCGGGTAGCGTCTCAATGCTTCCCTCCAGCGGATCTAATATTGTAGATTTAAATTTAGATTCTAATATTCCCTCTGAATCTCACCAACCAACTTTGCAGAATATTAACTGCTACCAATGCCCATTCTGTGATAAGTCTTTTCCATCTCTTAGAGGCCTAGGTGTTCATAAAGTCAGTAAACATCGTGAACAAACCAATGCAGCAATAGACACTTCCCGTCGAAAACCAAGATGGCAAGATGAAGACCTACGAAGATTAGCAGCGGCTGAAGCCAACGCACCATCGGATACAAGGTTCATGAATGAATACTTGTCTGAAAATGTCAAATTTGATCCACCACGTACAGCTCAGTCAATTGCTAGTCTACGTCGGAAACAGTCATATAGAGACCTGGTCAGTAACTTAAAAGAGTCTGCACCCTTACCGGACCTAACCAGCCCTCAACATACCCCTAGACAAGTCACTCAAAGTCAAGAAAGAGGAATAATCGAGCAGCGTGCTTCCTGGCTACGGTCAGCGAGAGCCTATTTGATTTCAGGAAGATGCAGAATGCCAGGAAAAGACTATATTGTACAAGCCATTGATGCAGTCGAGCGGAGTGAGGATCCTGAACAGCCATTAACTGACTGGTTTCTCATAAAGTTCCCCGTAGCACCGAATAACTCTCAAAGTCGGTACCAAAGTCGTAATGACGAACTGCATCTGTCAAGAAAACGAAAAAGGAGGAGAGAATATGCTGCACTACAGACACTCTGGACCAAAAACATTTCTAAGGCAGCTAGTAAGGTTTTAGATGGTGATACGGGTTCTTATGTTGGTCCCCCTCTCAGTCAACAAGAGGCATTTTGGCGACCTCTCCTGGAAGCTCCAAGTGTCCCTCTGGATGACAGCCTAGCCACAGCTCCCAAGTCCGAACTGGAATTTATATCAGCACCGATCACTACCGATGATGTTCGCAAGTACAAGCCTGCAGCCAAATCTGCAGCTGGCCCAGACAGTTTATCCGCCTCTCGTTGGTTTAAAGAAGTTCCCGATATGGTCAAAGCCACAATTATGAACATTATCATGATCTGGGGAAAAGTACCGGCGATTTGGAGAGATTCAAGAACCATTCTTATCCCCAAAGTCAGTGAAACCCAAGATCCTTCAAAGTTTCGGCCGATTTCAATCTCGTCCATTATCTTAAGACACTTTCATCGCATCTTAGCAAATCGGTTAATGGCAGGACTCAAACATGACGAAAGACAACGAGGGTTTATTAACGCAGACGGCACTGCCGAGAATGTAGCTGTTCTATCAGCGATCCTATACGAAGCCAGAACCAAGTTTAAAGAACTCCACATTGCCTTAATTGATGTCATGAAAGCCTTCGATTCAGTGTCTCATGCTTCAATCACATGGGCTCTGCATGAGTTGGGGCTTCCAAAAGATTTCGTTGATTATGTCACAGCACTCTACAAGGATGCTACGACCACGCTAGAAGTAAATAGTCAGAAATCCAGTCCAATCCACCCTGGACGGGGAGTAAGACAAGGAGATCCGTTGTCTTCCGTTATTTTTAACGTGATCATGGACCTTATTCTTAAAAAGATTCCCAATGAAGTAGGATTTACACTTCATTCAGCCAATATTAATGCCCTTGCATTTGCAGACGACCTAGTGTTAGTTGCAGGTACTGCTGCTGGTCTTCAGGCTGCGATCAACTGTGTTATCCAGGAAATGTCAAGACATGGACTCAAGCCAATGCCCGACAAGTGTAAAGCGCTATCGATAGTACCGAATGGCAAAGAACAGAAGATAAAAGTCCTCACAACTT